>NW_027469244.1:0-295963 GCF_051020765.1 Lasioglossum baleicum
TAAAAACACGTGCGAGAGGATGCACAACGCAGGCTAGTCGAGTAAAAACACGTGCGAGAGGATGCATCCCGCAGGCTAGTCGAGTAAAATCACGTGCGAGAGGATGCATCCCGCTGGATAGTCGAATAAAAACACGTGCGAGAGGATGCATCCCGCAGGCTAGTCGAGTAAAAACACGTGCGAGAGGATGCATCCCGCAGGCTAGTCGAGTAAAAACACGTGCGAGAGGATGCATCCCGCAGGCTAGTCGAGTAAAAACACGTGCGAGCGGATGCATCCCGCAGCTTAGACGAGTAAAAACACGTGCGAGAGGATGCATCCCGCAGGCTAGTCGAGTAAAAACACGTGCGAGAGGATGCATCCCGCAGGCTAGTCGAGTAAAAACAAGTGCGAGAGGATGCATCCCGCAGGCTAGTCGAGCAAAAACACGTGCGAGAGGATGCATCCCGCAGGCTAGTCGAGTAAAAACACGTTTGAGAGGATGCATCCAGCAGGCTAGTCGAGTAAAAACACGTGCGAGAGGATGCATCCCGCAGGCTAGTCGAGTAAAAACACGTGCGTGAGGATGCATCCCGCAGGCTAGTCGAGTGAAGAACACGTGCGAGAGGATGCATCCCGCAGGCTAGTCGAGTAAAAACACGTGCGAGAGGATGCACCCCGCAGGCTAGTCAAGTAAAAACACGTGCGAGAGGATGCATCCCGCAGACTACTCGAGTAAAAACACGTGCGAGAGGATGCATCCCGCAGCCTAGACGAGTAAAAACACGTGCGAGAGGATGCATCCCGCAGGCTAGTCGAGTAAAAACACGTGCGAGAGGATGCATCCCGCAGGCTAGTCGAGTAAAAACACGTGCGAGAGGATGCATCCCGCAGGCTAGTCGGGCAAAAACACGTGCGAGAGGATGCATCCCGCAGGCTAGCCGTGCAAAACACGTGCGAGAGCATGCATCCCGCAGGCTAGTCGAGCAAAAACACGTGCGAGAGGATGCATCCCGCAGGCTAGTCGAGTAAAAACACGTGCGAGAGGATGCATCCCGCAGGCTAGTCGAGTAAAAACACGTGCGAGAGGATGCATCCCGCAGGCTAGTCGAATAAAAACACGTGCGAGAGGATGCATCCCGCAGGCTAGTCGAGTAAAAACACGTGCGAGAGGATGCATCCCGCAGGCTAGTCGAGTAAAAACACGTGCGAGAGGATGCATCCCGCAGGCTAGTCGAGTAAAAACACGTGCGAGAGGATGCATCCCGCAGCTTAGACGAGTAAAAACACTTGCGAGAGGATGCATCCCGCAGGCTAGTCGAGTAAAAACACGTGCGAGAGGATGCATTCCGCAGGCTAGTCGAGTAAAAACAAGTGCGAGAGGATGCATCCCGCAGGCTAGTCGAGCAAAAACACGTGCGAGAGGATGCATCCCGCAGGCTAGTCGAGTAAAAACACGTGCGAGAGGATGCATCCCGCAGCTTAGACGAGTAAAAACACTTGCGAGAGGATGCATCCCGCAGGCTAGTCGAGTAAAAACACGTGCGAGAGGATGCATCCCGCAGGCTAGTCGAGCAAAAACACGTGCGAGAGGATGCATCCCGCAGGCTAGTCGAGTAAAAACACGTTTGAGAGGATGCATCCAGCAGGCTAGTCGAGTAAAAACACGTGCGAGAGGATGCATCCCGCAGGCTAGTCGAGAAAAAACACGTGCGAGAGGATGCATCCCGCAGGCTAGTCGAGTAAAAACACGTGCGAGAAGATGCATCCCGCAGGCTAGTCGAGTAAAAACACGTGCGATACGATGCATCCCGCAGGCTAGTCGAGTAAAAACACGTGCGAGAGGATGCATCCCGCAGGCTAGTCGAGTGAAGAACACGTGCGAGAGGATGCATTCCGCAGGCTAGTCGAGTAAAAACACGTGCGAAAGGATGCATCCCGCAGGCTAGTCGAGTAAAAACACGTGCGAGAGGATGCATCCCGCAGGCTAGTCGAGTAAAAACAAGTGCGAGAGGATGCATCCCGCAGGCTAGTCGAGCAAAAACACGTGCGAGAGGATGCATCCCGCAGGCTAGTCGAGTAAAAACACGTGCGATACGATGCATCCCGCAGGCTAGTCGAGTAAAAACACGTGCGAGAGGATGCATCCCGCAGGCTAGTCGAGTAAAAACACGTGCGAGAGGATGCATCCCGCAGGCTAGTCGAGTGAAGAACACGTGCGAGAGGATGCATTCCGCAGGCTAGTCGAGTAAAAACACGTGCGAGAGGATGCACCCCGCAGGCTAGTCGAGTAAAAACACGTGCGAGAGGATGCATCCCGCAAACTACTCGAGTAAAAACACGTGCGAGAGGATGCATCCCGCAGCCTAGACGAGTAAAAACACGTGCGAGAGGATGCATCCCGCAGGCTAGTCGAGTAAAAACACGTGCGAGAGGATGCATCCCGCAGGCTAGTCGAGTAAAAACACGTGCGAGAGGATGCATCCCGCAGGCTAGTCGGGCAAAAACACGTGCGAGAGGATGCATCCCGCAGGCTAGTCGTGTAAAAACACGTGCGAGAGGATGCATCCCGCAGGCTAGTCGAGCAAAAACACGTGCGAGAGGATGCATCCCGCAGGCTAGTCGAGTAAAAACACGTGCGAGAGGATGCATCCCGCAGGCTAGTCGAGTAAAAACACGTGCGAGAGGATGCATCCCGCAGGCTAGTCGAGTAAAATCACGTGCGAGAGGATGCATCCCGCAGGCTAGTCGAATAAAAACACGTGCGAGAGGATGCATCCCGCAGGCTAGTCGAGTAAAAACACGTGCGAGAGGATGCATCCCGCAGGCTAGTCGAGTTAAAACACGTGCGAGAGGATGCATCCCGCAGGCTAGTCGAGTAAAAACACGTGCGAGAGGATGCATCCCGCCGCTTAGACGAGTAAAAACACGTGCGAGAGGATGCATCCCGCAGGCTAGTCGAGTAAAAACACGTGCGAGAGAATGCATCCCGCAGGCTAGTCGAGTAAAAACAAGTGCGAGAGGATGCATCCCGCAGGCTAGTCGAGCAAAAACACGTGCGAGAGGATGCATCCCGCAGGCTAGTCGAGTAAAAACACGTTTGAGAGGATGCATCCAGCAGGCTAGTCGAGTAAAAACACGTGCGAGAGGATGCATCCCGCAGGCTAGTCGAGTAAAAACACGTGCGAGAGGATGCATCCCGCAGGCTAGTCGAGTAAAAACACGTGCGAGAGGATGCATCCCGCAGGCTAGTCGAGTAAAAACACGTGCGATACGATGCATCCCGCAGGCTAGTCGAGTAAAAACACGTGCGAGAGGATGCATCCCGCAGGCTAGTCGAGTAAAAACACGTGCGAGAGGATGCATCCCGCAGGCTAGTCGAGTGAAGAACACGTGCGAGAGGATGCATCCCGCAGGCTAGTCGAGTAAAAACACGTGCGAGAGGATGCATCCCGCAGACTACTCGAGTAAAAACACGTGCGAGAGGATGCATCCCGCAGCCTAGACGAGTAAAAACACGTGCGAGAGGATGCATCCCGCAGGCTAGTCGAGTAAAAACACGTGCGAGAGGATGCATCCCGCAGGCTAGTCGAGCAAAAACACGTGCGAGATGATGCATCCCGCAGGCTAGTCGAGTAAAAACACGTGCGAGAGGATGCATCCCGCAGGCTAGTCGAGTAAAAACACGTGCGAGACGATGCATCCCGCAGCCTAGACGAGTAAAAACACGTGCGAGAGGATGCATCCCGCAGGCTAGTCGAGTAAAAACACGTGCGAGAGGATGCATCCCGCAGGCTAGTCGAGTAAAAACACGTGCGAGAGGATGCATCCCGCAGGCTAGTCGAGTAAAAACACGTGCGAGAGGATGCATCCCGCAGGCTAGTCGAGTAAAAACACGTGCGAGACGATGCATCCCGCAGCCTAGACGAGTAAAAACACGTGCGAGAGGATGCATCCCGCAGGCTAGTCGAGTAAAAACACGTGCGAGAGGATGCATCCCGCAGGCTAGTCGAGTAAAAACACGTGCGAGAGGATGCATCCCGCAGGCTAGTCGAGTAAAAACACGTGCGAGAGGATGCACCCCGCAGGCTAGTCGAGTAAAAACACGTGCGAGAGGATGCATCCCGCAGGCTACTCGAGTAAAAACACGTGCGAGAGGATGCACCCCGCAGGCTAGTCGAGTAAAAACAAGTGCGAGAGGATGCATCCCGCAGGCTAGTCGAGTAAAAACACGTGCGAGACGATGCATCCCGCAGCCTAGACGAGTAAAAACACGTGCGAGAGGATGCATCCCGCAGGCTAGTCGAGTAAAAACACGTGCGAGAGGATGCATCCCGCAGGCTAGTCGAGTAAAAACACGTGCGAGAGGATGCATCCCGCAGGCTAGTCGAGTAAAAACACGTGCGAGAGGATGCACAACGCAGGCTAGTCGAGTAAAAACACGTGCGAGAGGATGCATCCCGCAGGCTAGTCGAGTAAAATCACGTGCGAGAGGATGCATCCCGCAGGATAGTCGAATAAAAACACGTGCGAGAGGATGCATCCCGCAGGCTAGTCGAGTAAAAACACGTGCGAGAGGATGCATCCCGCAGGCTAGTCGAGTAAAAACACGTGCGAGAGGATGCATCCCGCAGGCTAGTCGAGTAAAAACACGTGCGAGCGGATGCATCCCGCAGCTTAGACGAGTAAAAACACGTGCGAGAGGATGCATCCCGCAGGCTAGTCGAGTAAAAACACGTGCGAGAGGATGCATCCCGCAGGCTAGTCGAGTAAAAACAAGTGCGAGAGGATGCATCCCGCAGGCTAGTCGAGCAAAAACACGTGCGAGAGGATGCATCCCGCAGGCTAGTCGAGTAAAGACACGTTTGAGAGGATGCATCCAGCAGGCTAGTCGAGTAAAAACACGTGCGAGAGGATGCATCCCGCAGGCTAGTCGAGTAAAAACACGTGCGAGAGGATGCATCCCGCAGCTTAGACGAGTAAAAACACGTGCGAGAGGATGCATCCCGCAGGCTAGTCGAGTAAAAACACGTGCGAGAGGATGCACCCCGCAGGCTAGTCGAGTAAAAACACGTGCGAGAGGATGCATCCCGCAGACTACTCGAGTAAAAACACGTGCGAGAGGATGCATCCCGCAGCCTAGACGAGTAAAAACACGTGCGAGAGGATGCATCCCGCAGGCTAGTCGAGTAAAAACACGTGCGAGAGGATGCATCCCGCAGGCTAGTCGAGTAAAAACACGTGCGAGCGGATGCATCCCGCAGCTTAGACGAGTAAAAACACGTGCGAGAGGATGCATCCCGCAGGCTAGTCGAGTAAAAACACGTGCGAGAGGATGCATCCCGCAGGCTAGTCGAGTAAAAACAAGTGCGAGAGGATGCATCCCGCAGGCTAGTCGAGCAAAAACACGTGCGAGAGGATGCATCCCGCAGGCTAGTCGAGTAAAGACACGTTTGAGAGGATGCATCCAGCAGGCTAGTCGAGTAAAAACACGTGCGAGAGGATGCATCCCGCAGGCTAGTCGAGTAAAAACACGTGCGAGAGGATGCATCCCGCAGCTTAGACGAGTAAAAACACGTGCGAGAGGATGCATCCCGCAGGCTAGTCGAGTAAAAACACGTGCGAGAGGATGCACCCCGCAGGCTAGTCGAGTAAAAACACGTGCGAGAGGATGCATCCCGCAGACTACTCGAGTAAAAACACGTGCGAGAGGATGCATCCCGCAGCCTAGACGAGTAAAAACACGTGCGAGAGGATGCATCCCGCAGGCTAGTCGAGTAAAAACACGTGCGAGAGGATGCATCCCGCAGGCTAGTCGAGTAAAAACACGTGCGAGAGGATGCATCCCGCAGGCTAGTCGAGTAAAAACACGTGCGAGAGGATGCATCCCGCAGGCTAGTCGGGCAAAAACACGTGCGAGAGGATGCATCCCGCAGGCTAGTCGTGCAAAACACGTGCGAGAGCATGCATCCCGCAGGCTAGTCGAGCAAAAACACGTGCGAGAGGATGCATCCCGCAGGCTAGTCGAGTAAAAACACGTGCGAGAGGATGCATCCCGCAGGCTAGTCGAGTAAAAACACGTGCGAGAGGATGCATCCCGCAGGCTAGTCGAGTAAAATCACGTGCGAGAGGATGCATCCCGCAGGCTAGTCGAGTAAAAACACGTGCGAGAGGATGCATCCCGCAGGCTAGTCGAGTAAAAACACGTGCGAGAGGATGCATCCCGCAGGCTAGTCGAGTAAAAACACGTGCGAGAGGATGCATCCCGCAGGCTAGTCGAGTAAAATCACGTGCGAGAGGATGCATCCCGCAGGCTAGTCGAATAAAAACACGTGCGAGATGATGCATCCCGCAGGCTAGTCGAGTAAAAACACGTGCGAGAGGATGCATCCCGCAGGCTAGTCGAGTAAAAACACGTGCGAGAGGATGCATCCCGCAGGCTAGTCGAGTAAAAACACGTGCGAGACGATGCATCCCGCAGCCTAGACGAGTAAAAACACGTGCGAGAGGATGCATCCCGCAGGCTAGTCGAGTAAAAACACGTGCGAGAGGATGCATCCCGCAGGCTAGTCGAGTAAAAACACGTGCGAGAGGATGCATCCCGCAGGCTAGTCGAGTAAAAACACGTGCGAGAGGATGCACAACGCAGGCTAGTCGAGTAAAAACACGTGCGAGAGGATGCATCCCGCAGGCTAGTCGAGTAAAATCACGTGCGAGAGGATGCATCCCGCTGGATAGTCGAATAAAAACACGTGCGAGAGGATGCATCCCGCAGGCTAGTCGAGTAAAAACACGTGCGAGAGGATGCATCCCGCAGGCTAGTCGAGTAAAAACACGTGCGAGAGGATGCATCCCGCAGGCTAGTCGAGTAAAAACACGTGCGAGCGGATGCATCCCGCAGCTTAGACGAGTAAAAACACGTGCGAGAGGATGCATCCCGCAGGCTAGTCGAGTAAAAACACGTGCGAGAGGATGCATCCCGCAGGCTAGTCGAGTAAAAACAAGTGCGAGAGGATGCATCCCGCAGGCTAGTCGAGCAAAAACACGTGCGAGAGGATGCATCCCGCAGGCTAGTCGAGTAAAAACACGTTTGAGAGGATGCATCCAGCAGGCTAGTCGAGTAAAAACACGTGCGAGAGGATGCATCCCGCAGGCTAGTCGAGTAAAAACACGTGCGTGAGGATGCATCCCGCAGGCTAGTCGAGTGAAGAACACGTGCGAGAGGATGCATCCCGCAGGCTAGTCGAGTAAAAACACGTGCGAGAGGATGCACCCCGCAGGCTAGTCGAGTAAAAACACGTGCGAGAGGATGCATCCCGCAGACTACTCGAGTAAAAACACGTGCGAGAGGATGCATCCCGCAGCCTAGACGAGTAAAAACACGTGCGAGAGGATGCATCCCGCAGGCTAGTCGAGTAAAAACACGTGCGAGAGGATGCATCCCGCAGGCTAGTCGAGTAAAAACACGTGCGAGAGGATGCATCCCGCAGGCTAGTCGGGCAAAAACACGTGCGAGAGGATGCATCCCGCAGGCTAGTCGTGCAAAACACGTGCGAGAGCATGCATCCCGCAGGCTAGTCGAGCAAAAACACGTGCGAGAGGATGCATCCCGCAGGCTAGTCGAGTAAAAACACGTGCGAGAGGATGCATCCCGCAGGCTAGTCGAGTAAAAACACGTGCGAGAGGATGCATCCCGCAGGCTAGTCGAATAAAAACACGTGCGAGAGGATGCATCCCGCAGGCTAGTCGAGTAAAAACACGTGCGAGAGGATGCATCCCGCAGGCTAGTCGAGTAAAAACACGTGCGAGAGGATGCATCCCGCAGGCTAGTCGAGTAAAAACACGTGCGAGAGGATGCATCCCGCAGCTTAGACGAGTAAAAACACTTGCGAGAGGATGCATCCCGCAGGCTAGTCGAGTAAAAACACGTGCGAGAGGATGCATTCCGCAGGCTAGTCGAGTAAAAACAAGTGCGAGAGGATGCATCCCGCAGGCTAGTCGAGCAAAAACACGTGCGAGAGGATGCATCCCGCAGGCTAGTCGAGTAAAAACACGTTTGAGAGGATGCATCCAGCAGGCTAGTCGAGTAAAAACACGTGCGAGAGGATGCATCCCGCAGGCTAGTCGAGCAAAAACACGTGCGAGAGGATGCATCCCGCAGGCTAGTCGAGTAAAAACACGTTTGAGAGGATGCATCCAGCAGGCTAGTCGAGTAAAAACACGTGCGAGAGGATGCATCCCGCAGGCTAGTCGAGAAAAAACACGTGCGAGAGGATGCATCCCGCAGGCTAGTCGAGTAAAAACACGTGCGAGAAGATGCATCCCGCAGGCTAGTCGAGTAAAAACACGTGCGATACGATGCATCCCGCAGGCTAGTCGAGTAAAAACACGTGCGAGAGGATGCATCCCGCAGGCTAGACGAGTAAAAACACGTGCGAGAGGATGCATCCCGCAGGCTAGTCGAGTAAAAACACGTGCGAGAGGATGCATCCCGCAGGCTAGTCGAGTAAAAACACGTGCGAGAGGATGCATCCCGCAGGCTAGTCGAGTAAAAACACGTGCGAGAGGATGCATCCCGCAGGCTAGTCGAGTAAAAACACGTGCGAGACGATGCATCCCGCAGCCTAGACGAGTAAAAACACGTGCGAGAGGATGCATCCCGCAGGCTAGTCGAGTAAAAACACGTGCGAGAGGATGCATCCCGCAGGCTAGTCGAGTAAAAACACGTGCGAGAGGATGCATCCCGCAGGCTAGTCGAGTAAAAACACGTGCGAGAGGATGCACCCCGCAGGCTAGTCGAGTAAAAACACGTGCGAGAGGATGCATCCCGCAGGCTACTCGAGTAAAAACACGTGCGAGAGGATGCACCCCGCAGGCTAGTCGAGTAAAAACAAGTGCGAGAGGATGCATCCCGCAGGCTAGTCGAGTAAAAACACGTGCGAGACGATGCATCCCGCAGCCTAGACGAGTAAAAACACGTGCGAGAGGATGCATCCCGCAGGCTAGTCGAGTAAAAACACGTGCGAGAGGATGCATCCCGCAGGCTAGTCGAGTAAAAACACGTGCGAGAGGATGCATCCCGCAGGCTAGTCGAGTAAAAACACGTGCGAGAGGATGCACAACGCAGGCTAGTCGAGTAAAAACACGTGCGAGAGGATGCATCCCGCAGGCTAGTCGAGTAAAATCACGTGCGAGAGGATGCATCCCGCAGGATAGTCGAATAAAAACACGTGCGAGAGGATGCATCCCGCAGGCTAGTCGAGTAAAAACACGTGCGAGAGGATGCATCCCGCAGGCTAGTCGAGTAAAAACACGTGCGAGAGGATGCATCCCGCAGGCTAGTCGAGTAAAAACACGTGCGAGCGGATGCATCCCGCAGCTTAGACGAGTAAAAACACGTGCGAGAGGATGCATCCCGCAGGCTAGTCGAGTAAAAACACGTGCGAGAGGATGCATCCCGCAGGCTAGTCGAGTAAAAACAAGTGCGAGAGGATGCATCCCGCAGGCTAGTCGAGCAAAAACACGTGCGAGAGGATGCATCCCGCAGGCTAGTCGAGTAAAGACACGTTTGAGAGGATGCATCCAGCAGGCTAGTCGAGTAAAAACACGTGCGAGAGGATGCATCCCGCAGGCTAGTCGAGTAAAAACACGTGCGAGAGGATGCATCCCGCAGCTTAGACGAGTAAAAACACGTGCGAGAGGATGCATCCCGCAGGCTAGTCGAGTAAAAACACGTGCGAGAGGATGCACCCCGCAGGCTAGTCGAGTAAAAACACGTGCGAGAGGATGCATCCCGCAGACTACTCGAGTAAAAACACGTGCGAGAGGATGCATCCCGCAGCCTAGACGAGTAAAAACACGTGCGAGAGGATGCATCCCGCAGGCTAGTCGAGTAAAAACACGTGCGAGAGGATGCATCCCGCAGGCTAGTCGAGTAAAAACACGTGCGAGCGGATGCATCCCGCAGCTTAGACGAGTAAAAACACGTGCGAGAGGATGCATCCCGCAGGCTAGTCGAGTAAAAACACGTGCGAGAGGATGCATCCCGCAGGCTAGTCGAGTAAAAACAAGTGCGAGAGGATGCATCCCGCAGGCTAGTCGAGCAAAAACACGTGCGAGAGGATGCATCCCGCAGGCTAGTCGAGTAAAGACACGTTTGAGAGGATGCATCCAGCAGGCTAGTCGAGTAAAAACACGTGCGAGAGGATGCATCCCGCAGGCTAGTCGAGTAAAAACACGTGCGAGAGGATGCATCCCGCAGCTTAGACGAGTAAAAACACGTGCGAGAGGATGCATCCCGCAGGCTAGTCGAGTAAAAACACGTGCGAGAGGATGCACCCCGCAGGCTAGTCGAGTAAAAACACGTGCGAGAGGATGCATCCCGCAGACTACTCGAGTAAAAACACGTGCGAGAGGATGCATCCCGCAGCCTAGACGAGTAAAAACACGTGCGAGAGGATGCATCCCGCAGGCTAGTCGAGTAAAAACACGTGCGAGAGGATGCATCCCGCAGGCTAGTCGAGTAAAAACACGTGCGAGAGGATGCATCCCGCAGGCTAGTCGAGTAAAAACACGTGCGAGAGGATGCATCCCGCAGGCTAGTCGGGCAAAAACACGTGCGAGAGGATGCATCCCGCAGGCTAGTCGTGCAAAACACGTGCGAGAGCATGCATCCCGCAGGCTAGTCGAGCAAAAACACGTGCGAGAGGATGCATCCCGCAGGCTAGTCGAGTAAAAACACGTGCGAGAGGATGCATCCCGCAGGCTAGTCGAGTAAAAACACGTGCGAGAGGATGCATCCCGCAGGCTAGTCGAGTAAAATCACGTGCGAGAGGATGCATCCCGCAGGCTAGTCGAGTAAAAACACGTGCGAGAGGATGCATCCCGCAGGCTAGTCGAGTAAAAACACGTGCGAGAGGATGCATCCCGCAGGCTAGTCGAGTAAAAACACGTGCGAGAGGATGCATCCCGCAGGCTAGTCGAGTAAAATCACGTGCGAGAGGATGCATCCCGCAGGCTAGTCGAATAAAAACACGTGCGAGATGATGCATCCCGCAGGCTAGTCGAGTAAAAACACGTGCGAGAGGATGCATCCCGCAGGCTAGTCGAGTAAAAACACGTGCGAGAGGATGCATCCCGCAGGCTAGTCGAGTAAAAACACGTGCGAGACGATGCATCCCGCAGCCTAGACGAGTAAAAACACGTGCGAGAGGATGCATCCCGCAGGCTAGTCGAGTAAAAACACGTGCGAGAGGATGCATCCCGCAGGCTAGTCGAGTAAAAACACGTGCGAGAGGATGCATCCCGCAGGCTAGTCGAGTAAAAACACGTGCGAGAGGATGCACAACGCAGGCTAGTCGAGTAAAAACACGTGCGAGAGGATGCATCCCGCAGGCTAGTCGAGTAAAATCACGTGCGAGAGGATGCATCCCGCTGGATAGTCGAATAAAAACACGTGCGAGAGGATGCATCCCGCAGGCTAGTCGAGTAAAAACACGTGCGAGAGGATGCATCCCGCAGGCTAGTCGAGTAAAAACACGTGCGAGAGGATGCATCCCGCAGGCTAGTCGAGTAAAAACACGTGCGAGCGGATGCATCCCGCAGCTTAGACGAGTAAAAACACGTGCGAGAGGATGCATCCCGCAGGCTAGTCGAGTAAAAACACGTGCGAGAGGATGCATCCCGCAGGCTAGTCGAGTAAAAACAAGTGCGAGAGGATGCATCCCGCAGGCTAGTCGAGCAAAAACACGTGCGAGAGGATGCATCCCGCAGGCTAGTCGAGTAAAAACACGTTTGAGAGGATGCATCCAGCAGGCTAGTCGAGTAAAAACACGTGCGAGAGGATGCATCCCGCAGGCTAGTCGAGTAAAAACACGTGCGTGAGGATGCATCCCGCAGGCTAGTCGAGTGAAGAACACGTGCGAGAGGATGCATCCCGCAGGCTAGTCGAGTAAAAACACGTGCGAGAGGATGCACCCCGCAGGCTAGTCGAGTAAAAACACGTGCGAGAGGATGCATCCCGCAGACTACTCGAGTAAAAACACGTGCGAGAGGATGCATCCCGCAGCCTAGACGAGTAAAAACACGTGCGAGAGGATGCATCCCGCAGGCTAGTCGAGTAAAAACACGTGCGAGAGGATGCATCCCGCAGGCTAGTCGAGTAAAAACACGTGCGAGAGGATGCATCCCGCAGGCTAGTCGAGTAAAAACACGTGCGAGAGGATGCATCCCGCAGGCTAGTCGAGTAAAAACACGTGCGAGAGGATGCATCCCGCAGGCTAGTCGAATAAAAACACGTGCGAGAGGATGCATCCCGCAGGCTAGTCGAGTAAAAACACGTGCGAGAGGATGCATCCCGCAGGCTAGTCGAGTAAAAACACGTGCGAGAGGATGCATCCCGCAGGCTAGTCGAGTAAAAACACGTGCGAGAGGATGCATCCCGCAGCTTAGACGAGTAAAAACACTTGCGAGAGGATGCATCCCGCAGGCTAGTCGAGTAAAAACACGTGCGAGAGGATGCATTCCGCAGGCTAGTCGAGTAAAAACAAGTGCGAGAGGATGCATCCCGCAGGCTAGTCGAGCAAAAACACGTGCGAGAGGATGCATCCCGCAGGCTAGTCGAGTAAAAACACGTTTGAGAGGATGCATCCAGCAGGCTAGTCGAGTAAAAACACGTGCGAGAGGATGCATCCCGCAGGCTAGTCGAGCAAAAACACGTGCGAGAGGATGCATCCCGCAGGCTAGTCGAGTAAAAACACGTTTGAGAGGATGCATCCAGCAGGCTAGTCGAGTAAAAACACGTGCGAGAGGATGCATCCCGCAGGCTAGTCGAGAAAAAACACGTGCGAGAGGATGCATCCCGCAGGCTAGTCGAGTAAAAACACGTGCGAGAAGATGCATCCCGCAGGCTAGTCGAGTAAAAACACGTGCGATACGATGCATCCCGCAGGCTAGTCGAGTAAAAACACGTGCGAGAGGATGCATCCCGCAGGCTAGTCGAGTAAAAACACGTGCGAGAGGATGCATCCCGCAGGCTAGTCGAGTGAAGAACACGTGCGAGAGGATGCATTCCGCAGGCTAGTCGAGTAAAAACACGTGCGAAAGGATGCATCCCGCAGGCTAGTCGAGTAAAAACACGTGCGAGAGGATGCATCCCGCAGGCTAGTCGAGTAAAAACAAGTGCGAGAGGATGCATCCCGCAGGCTAGTCGAGCAAAAACACGTGCGAGAGGATGCATCCCGCAGGCTAGTCGAGTAAAAACACGTGCGATACGATGCATCCCGCAGGCTAGTCGAGTAAAAACACGTGCGAGAGGATGCATCCCGCAGGCTAGTCGAGTAAAAACACGTGCGAGAGGATGCATCCCGCAGGCTAGTCGAGTGAAGAACACGTGCGAGAGGATGCATTCCGCAGGCTAGTCGAGTAAAAACACGTGCGAGAGGATGCACCCCGCAGGCTAGTCGAGTAAAAACACGTGCGAGAGGATGCATCCCGCAAACTACTCGAGTAAAAACACGTGCGAGAGGATGCATCCCGCAGCCTAGACGAGTAAAAACACGTGCGAGAGGATGCATCCCGCAGGCTAGTCGAGTAAAAACACGTGCGAGAGGATGCATCCCGCAGGCTAGTCGAGTAAAAACACGTGCGAGAGGATGCATCCCGCAGGCTAGTCGGGCAAAAACACGTGCGAGAGGATGCATCCCGCAGGCTAGTCGTGTAAAAACACGTGCGAGAGGATGCATCCCGCAGGCTAGTCGAGCAAAAACACGTGCGAGAGGATGCATCCCGCAGGCTAGTCGAGTAAAAACACGTGCGAGAGGATGCATCCCGCAGGCTAGTCGAGTAAAAACACGTGCGAGAGGATGCATCCCGCAGGCTAGTCGAGTAAAATCACGTGCGAGAGGATGCATCCCGCAGGCTAGTCGAATAAAAACACGTGCGAGAGGATGCATCCCGCAGGCTAGTCGAGTAAAAACACGTGCGAGAGGATGCATCCCGCAGGCTAGTCGAGTTAAAACACGTGCGAGAGGATGCATCCCGCAGGCTAGTCGAGTAAAAACACGTGCGAGAGGATGCATCCCGCAGGCTAGTCGAGTAAAAACACGTGCGATACGATGCATCCCGCAGGCTAGTCGAGTAAAAACACGTGCGATACGATGCATCCCGCAGGCTAGTCGAGTAAAAACACGTGCGAGAGGATGCATCCAGCAGGCTAGTCGAGTAAAAACACGTGCGAGAGGATGCATCCCGCAGGCTAGTCGAGAAAAAACACGTGCGAGAGGATGCATCCCGCAGGCTAGTCGAGTAAAAACACGTGCGAGAAGATGCATCCCGCAGGCTAGTCGAGTAAAAACACGTGCGATACGATGCATCCCGCAGGCTAGTCGAGTAAAAACACGTGCGAGAGGATGCATCCCGCAGGCTAGTCGAGTAAAAACACGTGCGAGAGGATGCATCCCGCAGGCTAGTCGAGTGAAGAACACGTGCGAGAGGATGCATTCCGCAGGCTAGTCGAGTAAAAACACGTGCGAAAGGATGCATCCCGCAGGCTAGTCGAGTAAAAACACGTGCGAGAGGATGCATCCCGCAGGCTAGTCGAGTAAAAACAAGTGCGAGAGGATGCATCCCGCAGGCTAGTCGAGCAAAAACACGTGCGAGAGGATGCATCCCGCAGGCTAGTCGAGTAAAAACACGTGCGATACGATGCATCCCGCAGGCTAGTCGAGTAAAAACACGTGCGAGAGGATGCATCCCGCAGGCTAGTCGAGTAAAAACACGTGCGAGAGGATGCATCCCGCAGGCTAGTCGAGTGAAGAACACGTGCGAGAGGATGCATTCCGCAGGCTAGTCGAGTAAAAACACGTGCGAGAGGATGCACCCCGCAGGCTAGTCGAGTAAAAACACGTGCGAGAGGATGCATCCCGCAAACTACTCGAGTAAAAACACGTGCGAGAGGATGCATCCCGCAGCCTAGACGAGTAAAAACACGTGCGAGAGGATGCATCCCGCAGGCTAGTCGAGTAAAAACACGTGCGAGAGGATGCATCCCGCAGGCTAGTCGAGTAAAAACACGTGCGAGAGGATGCATCCCGCAGGCTAGTCGGGCAAAAACACGTGCGAGAGGATGCATCCCGCAGGCTAGTCGTGTAAAAACACGTGCGAGAGGATGCATCCCGCAGGCTAGTCGAGCAAAAACACGTGCGAGAGGATGCATCCCGCAGGCTAGTCGAGTAAAAACACGTGCGAGAGGATGCATCCCGCAGGCTAGTCGAGTAAAAACACGTGCGAGAGGATGCATCCCGCAGGCTAGTCGAGTAAAATCACGTGCGAGAGGATGCATCCCGCAGGCTAGTCGAATAAAAACACGTGCGAGAGGATGCATCCCGCAGGCTAGTCGAGTAAAAACACGTGCGAGAGGATGCATCCCGCAGGCTAGTCGAGTTAAAACACGTGCGAGAGGATGCATCCCGCAGGCTAGTCGAGTAAAAACACGTGCGAGAGGATGCATCCCGCAGCTTAGACGAGTAAAAACACGTGCGAGAGGATGCATCCCGCAGGCTAGTCGAGTAAAAACACGTTTGAGAGGATGCATCCAGCAGGCTAGTCGAGTAAAAACACGTGCGAGAGGATGCATCCCGCAGGCTAGTCGAGTAAAAACACGTGCGAGAGGATGCATCCCGCAGGCTAGTCGAGTAAAAACACGTGCGAGAGGATGCATCCCGCAGGCTAGTCGAGTAAAAACACGTGCGATACGATGCATCCCGCAGGCTAGTCGAGTAAAAACACGTGCGAGAGGATGCATCCCGCAGGCTAGTCGAGTAAAAACACGTGCGAGAGGATGCATCCCGCAGGCTAGTCGAGTGAAGAACACGTGCGAGAGGATGCATCCCGCAGGCTAGTCGAGTAAAAACACGTGCGAGAGGATGCACCCCGCAGGCTAGTCGAGTAAAAACACGTGCGAGAGGATGCATCCCGCAGACTACTCGAGTAAAAACACGTGCGAGAGGATGCATCCCGCAGCCTAGACGAGTAAAAACACGTGCGAGAGGATGCATCCCGCAGGCTAGTCGAGTAAAAACACGTGCGAGAGGATGCATCCCGCAGGCTAGTCGAGCAAAAACACGTGCGAGATGATGCATCCCGCAGGCTAGTCGAGTAAAAACACGTGCGAGAGGGTGCATCCCGCAGGCTAGTCGAGTAAAAACACGTGCGAGACGATGCATCCCGCAGCCTAGACGAGTAAAAACACGTGCGAGAGGATGCATCCCGCAGGCTAGTCGAGTAAAAACACGTGCGAGAGGATGCATCCCGCAGGCTAGTCGAGTAAAAACACGTGCGAGAGGATGCATCCCGCAGGCTAGTCGAGTAAAAACACGTGCGAGAGGATGCATCCCGCAGGCTAGTCGAGTAAAAACACGTGCGAGACGATGCATCCCGCAGCCTAGACGAGTAAAAACACGTGCGAGAGGATGCATCCCGCAGGCTAGTCGAGTAAAAACACGTGCGAGAGGATGCATCCCGCAGGCTAGTCGAGTAAAAACACGTGCGAGAGGATGCATCCCGCAGGCTAGTCGAGTAAAAACACGTGCGAGAGGATGCACCCCGCAGGCTAGTCGAGTAAAAACACGTGCGAGAGGATGCATCCCGCAGGCTACTCGAGTAAAAACACGTGCGAGAGGATGCATCCCGCAGGCTAGTCGAGTAAAAACACGTGCGAGAGGATGCATCCCGCAGGCTAGTCGAGTAAAAACACGTGCGAGAGGATGCATCCCGCAGGCTAGTCGAGTAAAATCACGTGCGAGAGGATGCATCCCGCAGGCTAGTCGAATAAAAACACGTGCGAGAGGATGCATCCCGCAGGCTAGTCGAGTAAAAACACGTGCGAGAGGATGCATCCCGCAGGCTAGTCGAGTAAAAACACGTGCGAGAGGATGCATCCCGCAGGCTAGTCGAGTAAAAACACGTGCGAGACGATGCATCCCGCAGCCTAGACGAGTAAAAACACGTGCGAGAGGATGCATCCCGCAGGCTAGTCAAGTAAAAACACGTGCGAGAGGATGCATCCCGCAGGCTAGTCGAGTAAAAACACGTGCGAGAGGATGCATCCCGCAGGCTAGTCGAGTAAAAACACGTGCGAGAGGATGCACCCCGCAGGCTAGTCGAGTAAAAACACGTGCGAGAGGATGCATCCCGCAGGCTACTCGAGTAAAAACACGTGCGAGAGGATGCATCCCGCAGGCTAGTCGAGTAAAAACACGTGCGAGAGGATGCATCCCGCAGGCTACTAGAGTAAAAACACGTGCGAGAGGATGCATCCCGCAGGCTAGTCGAGTAAAAACACGTGCGAGAGGATGCATCCCGCAGGCTAGTCGAGTAAAAACACGTGCGAGAGGATGCATCCCGCAGGCTAGTCGAGTAAAAACACGTGCGAGAGAATGCATCCCGCAGGCTAGTCGAGTAAAAACAAGTGCGAGAGGATGCATCCCGCAGGCTAGTCGAGCAAAAACACGTGCGAGAGGATGCATCCCGCAGGCTAGTCGAGTAAAAACACGTTTGAGAGGATGCATCCAGCAGGCTAGTCGAGTAAAAACACGTGCGAGAGGATGCATCCCGCAGGCTAGTCGAGTAAAAACACGTGCGAGAGGATGCATCCCGCAGGCTAGTCGAGTAAAAACACGTGCGAGAGGATGCATCCCGCAGGCTAGTCGAGTAAAAACACGTGCGATACGATGCATCCCGCAGGCTAGTCGAGTAAAAACACGTGCGAGAGGATGCATCCCGCAGGCTAGTCGAGTAAAAACACGTGCGAGAGGATGCATCCCGCAGGCTAGTCGAGTGAAGAACACGTGCGAGAGGATGCATCCCGCAGGCTAGTCGAGTAAAAACACGTGCGAGAGGATGCACCCCGCAGGCTAGTCGAGTAAAAACACGTGCGAGAGGATGCATCCCGCAGACTACTCGAGTAAAAACACGTGCGAGAGGATGCATCCCGCAGCCTAGACGAGTAAAAACACGTGCGAGAGGATGCATCCCGCAGGCTAGTCGAGTAAAAACACGTGCGAGAGGTTGCATCCCGCAGGCTAGTCGAGTAAAAACACGTGCGAGAGGATGCACCCCGCAGGCTAGTCGAGTAAAAACACGTGCGAGAAGATGCACCCCGCAGGCTAGTCGAGCAAAAACACGTGCGAGACGATGCATCCCGCAGCCTAGACGAGTAAAAACACGTGCGAGAGGATGCATCCCGCAGGCTAGTCGAGTAAAAACACGTGCGAGAGGATGCATCCCGCAGGCTAGTCGAGTAAAAACACGTGCGAGAGGATGCATCCCTTCAGGCTAGTCGAGTAAAAACACGTGCGAGAGGATGCACAACGCAGGCTAGTCGAGTAAAAACACGTGCGAGAGGATGCATCCCGCAGGCTAGTCGAGTAAAATCACGTGCGAGAGGATGCATCCCGCAGGATAGTCGAATAAAAACACGTGCGAGAGGATGCATCCCGCAGGCTAGTCGAGTAAAAACACGTGCGAGAGGATGCATCCCGCAGGCTAGTCGAGTAAAAACACGTGCGAGAGGATGCATCCCGCAGGCTAGTCGAGTAAAAACACGTGCGAGCGGATGCATCCCGCAGCTTAGACGAGTAAAAACACGTGCGAGAGGATGCATCCCGCAGGCTAGTCGAGTAAAAACACGTGCGAGAGGATGCATCCCGCAGGCTAATCGAGTAAAAACAAGTGCGAGAGGATGCATCCCGCAGGCTAGTCGAGCAAAACCACGTGCGAGAGGATGCATCCCGCAGGCTAGTCGAGTAAAAACACGTGCGAGAGGATGCATCCCGCAGCTTAGACGAGTAAAAACACGTGCGAGAGGATGCATCCCGCAGGCTAATCGAGTAAAAACACGTGCGAGAGGATGCATTCCGCAGGCTAGTCGAGTAAAAACACGTGCGAGAGGATGCACCCCGCAGGCTAGTCGAGTAAAAACAAGTGCGAGAGGATGCATCCCGCAGGCTAGTCGAGTAAAAACACGTGCGAGACGATGCATCCCGCAGCCTAGACGAGTAAAAACACGTGCGAGAGGATGCATCCCGCAGGCTAGTCGAGTAAAAACACGTGCGAGAGGATGCATCCCGCAGGCTAGTCGAGTAAAAACACGTGCGAGCGGATGCATCCCGCAGCTTAGACGAGTAAAAACACGTGCGAGAGGATGCATCCCGCAGGCTAGTCGAGTAAAAACACGTGCGAGAGGATGCATCCCGCAGGCTAGTCGAGTAAAAACACGTGCGAGAGGATGCACAACGCAGGCTAGTCGAGTAAAAACACGTGCGAGAGGATGCATCCCGCAGGCTAGTCGAGTAAAATCACGTGCGAGAGGATGCATCCCGCAGGATAGTCGAATAAAAACACGTGCGAGAGGATGCATCCCGCAGGCTAGTCGAGTAAAAACACGTGCGAGAGGATGCATCCCGCAGGCTAGTCGAGTAAAAACACGTGCGATAGGATGCATCCCGCAGGCTAGTCGAGTAAAAACACGTGCGAGCGGATGCATCCCGCAGCTTAGACGAGTAAAAACACGTGCGAGAGGATGCATCCCGCAGGCTAGTCGAGTAAAAACACGTGCGAGAGGATGCATCCCGCAGGCTAGTCGAGTAAAAACAAGTGCGAGAGGATGCATCCCGCCGGCTAGTCGAGCAAAAACACGTGCGAGAGGATGCATCCCGCAGGCTAGTCGAGTAAAGACACGTTTGAGAGGATGCATCCAGCAGGCTAGTCGAGTAAAAACACGTGCGAGAGGATGCATCCCGCAGGCTAGTCGAGTAAAAACACGTGCGAGAGGATGCATCCCGCAGCTTAGACGAGTAAAAACACGTGCGAGAGGATGCATCCCGCAGGCTAGTCGAGTAAAAACACGTGCGAGAGGATGCACCCCGCAGGCTAGTCGAGTAAAAACACGTGCGAGAGGATGCATCCCGCAGACTACTCGAGTAAAAACACGTGCGAGAGGATGCATCCCGCAGCCTAGACGAGTAAAAACACGTGCGAGAGGATGCATCCCGCAGGCTAGTCGAGTAAAAACACGTGCGAGAGGATGCATCCCGCAGGCTAGTCGAGTAAAAACACGTGCGAGAGGATGCATCCCGCAGGCTAGTCGAGTAAAAACACGTGCGAGAGGATGCATCCCGCAGGCTAGTCGGGCAAAAACACGTGCGAGAGGATGCATCCCGCAGGCTAGTCGTGCAAAACACGTGCGAGAGCATGCATCCCGCAGGCTAGTCGAGCAAAAACACGTGCGAGAGGATGCATCCCGCAGGCTAGTCGAGTAAAAACACGTGCGAGAGGATGCATCCCGCAGGCTAGTCGAGTAAAAACACGTGCGAGAGGATGCATCCCGCAGGCTAGTCGAGTAAAATCACGTGCGAGAGGATGCATCCCGCAGGCTAGTCGAATAAAAACACGTGCGAGAGGATGCATCCCGCAGGCTAGTCGAGTAAAAACACGTGCGAGAGGATGCATCCCGCAGGCTAGTCGAGTAAAAACACGTTTGAGAGGATGCATCCAGCAGGCTAGTCGAGTAAAAACACGTGCGAGAGGATGCATCCCGCAGGCTAGTCGAGTAAAAACACGTGCGAGAGGATGCATCCCGCAGCTTAGACGAGTAAAAACACGTGCGAGAGGATGCATCCCGCAGGCTAGTCGAGTAAAAACACGTGCGAGAGGATGCATCCCGCAGGCTAGTCGAGTAAAAACAAGTGCGAGAGGATGCATCCCGCAGGCTAGTCGAGCAAAAACACGTGCGAGAGGATGCATCCCGCAGGCTAGTCGAGTAAAAACACGTTTGAGAGGATGCATCCAGCAGGCTAGTCGAGTAAAAACACGTGCGAGAGGATGCATCCCGCAGGCTAGTCGAGCAAAAACACGTGCGAGAGGATGCATCCCGCAGGCTAGTCGAGTAAAAACACGTTTGAGAGGATGCATCCAGCAGGCTAGTCGAGTAAAAACACGTGCGAGAGGATGCATCCCGCAGGCTAGTCGAGAAAAAACACGTGCGAGAGGATGCATCCCGCAGGCTAGTCGAGTAAAAACACGTGCGAGAAGATGCATCCCGCAGGCTAGTCGAGTAAAAACACGTGCGATACGATGCATCCCGCAGGCTAGTCGAGTAAAAACACGTGCGAGAGGATGCATCCCGCAGGCTAGTCGAGTAAAAACACGTGCGAGAGGATGCATCCCGCAGGCTAGTCGAGTGAAGAACACGTGCGAGAGGATGCATTCCGCAGGCTAGTCGAGTAAAAACACGTGCGAAAGGATGCATCCCGCAGGCTAGTCGAGTAAAAACACGTGCGAGAGGATGCATCCAGCAGGCTAGTCGAGTAAAAACACGTGCGAGAGGATGCATCCCGCAGGCTAGTCGAGTAAAAACACGTGCGACAGGATGCATCCCGCAGGCTAGTCGAGTAAAAACACGTGCGAGAGGATGCATCCCGCAGGCTAGTCGAGTAAAAACACGTGCGATACGATGCATCCCGCAGGCTAGTCGAGTAAAAACACGTGCGAGAGGATGCATCCCGCAGGCTAGTCGAGTAAAAACACGTGCGAGAGGATGCATCCCGCAGGCTAGTCGAGTGAAGAACACGTGCGAGAGGATGCATTCCGCAGGCTAGTCGAGTAAAAACACGTGCGAGAGGATGCACCCCGCAGGCTAGTCGAGTAAAAACACGTGCGAGAGGATGCATCCCGCAGACTACTCGAGTAAAAACACGTGCGAGAGGATGCATCCCGCAGCCTAGACGAGTAAAAACACGTGCGAGAGGATGCATCCCGCAGGCTAGTCGAGTAAAAACACGTGCGAGAGGATGCATCCCGCAGGCTAGTCGTGTAAAAACACGTGCGAGAGGATGCATCCTGCAGGCTAGTCGAGTAAAAACACGTGCGAGAGGATGCATCCCGCAGGCTAGTCGAGCACAAACACGTGCGAGAGGATGCATCCCGCAGGCTAGTCGAGCAAAAACACGTGCGAGAGGATGCATCCCGCAGGCTAGTCGAGTAAAAACACGTTTGAGAGGATGCATCCAGCAGGCTAGTCGAGTAAAAACACGTGCGAGAGGATGCATCCCGCAGGCTAGTCGAGAAAAAACACGTGCGAGAGGATGCATCCCGCAGGCTAGTCGAGTAAAAACACGTGCGAGAAGATGCATCCCGCAGGCTAGTCGAGTAAAAACACGTGCGATACGATGCATCCCGCAGGCTAGTCGAGTAAAAACACGTGCGAGAGGATGCATCCCGCAGGCTAGTCGAGTAAAAACACGTGCGAGAGGATGCATCCCGCAGGCTAGTCGAGTGAAGAACACGTGCGAGAGGATGCATTCCGCAGGCTAGTCGAGTAAAAACACGTGCGAAAGGATGCATCCCGCAGGCTAGTCGAGTAAAAACACGTGCGAGAGGATGCATCCAGCAGGCTAGTCGAGTAAAAACACGTGCGAGAGGATGCATCCCGCAGGCTAGTCGAGTAAAAACACGTGCGACAGGATGCATCCCGCAGGCTAGTCGAGTAAAAACACGTGCGAGAGGATGCATCCCGCAGGCTAGTCGAGTAAAAACACGTGCGAGAGGATGCATCCCGCAGGCTAGTCGGGCAAAAACACGTGCGAGAGGATGCATCCCGCAGGCTAGTCGTGTAAAAACACGTGCGAGAGGATGCATCCCGCAGGCTAGTCGAGCAAAAACACGTGCGAGAGGATGCATCCCGCAGGCTAGTCGAGTAAAAACACGTGCGAGAGGATGCATCCCGCAGGCTAGTCGAGTAAAAACACGTGCGAGAGGATGCATCCCGCAGGCTAGTCGAGCAAATACACGTGCGAGAGGATGCATCCCGCAGGCTAGTCGAGCAAAAACACGTGCGAGAGGATGCATCCCGCAGGCTAATCGAGCAAAAACACGTGCGAGAGGATGCATCCCGCAGGCTAGTCGTGTAAAAACACGTGCGAGAGGATGCATCCTGCAGGCTAGTCGAGTAAAAACACGTGCGAGAGGATGCATCCCGCAGGCTAGTCGAGCACAAACACGTGCGAGAGGATGCATCCCGCAGGCTAGTCGAGCAAATACACGTGCGAGAGGATGCATCCCGCCGGCTAGTCGAGCAAAAACACGTGCGAGAGGATGCATCCCGCAGGCTAGTCGAGCAAAAACACGTGCGAGAGGATGCATCCCGCAGGCTAATCGAGCAAAAACACGTGCGAGAGGATGCATCCCGCAGGCTAGTCGAGTAAAATCACGTGCGAGAGGATGCATCCTGCAGGCTAGTCGAGTAAAAACACTTGCGAGAGGATGCATCCCGCAGGCTAGTCGAGCACAAACACGTGCGAGAGGATGCATCCCGCAGGCTAGTCGAGCAAATACACGTGCGAGAGGATACATCCCGCAGGCTAGTCGAGCAAAAACACGTGCGAGAGGATACATCCCGCAGGCTAGTCGAGCAAAAACACGTGCGAGAGGATGCATCCCGCAGGCTAATCGAGCAAAAACACGTGCGAGAGGATGCATCCCGCAGGCTAGTCGAGTAAAAACACGTGCGAGAGGATGCATCCTGCAGGCTAGTCGAGTAAAAACACCTGCAAGAGGATGCATCCCGCAGGCTAGTCGAGTAAAAACACGTGCGAGAGGATGCATCCCGCAGGCTAGTCGAGTAAAAACACGTGAGAGGTTTTGTGGGATACGCATGCGCAGGTTATTTGGGATGCGCATGCGCAGGTTTTTTGGGATGCGCATGCGCAGGTTTTTTGGGATGCGCATGGCTAGTCGAGCAAAAACACGTGCGAGAGGATGCATCCCGCAGGCTAGTCGAGTAAAAACACGTGCGAGAGGATGCATCCCGCAGGCTAGTCGAGTAAAAACACGTGCGAGGTTTTGTGGGATGCGCATGCGCAGGTTTTTTGGGATGCGCATGGCTAGTCGAGCAAAAACACGTGCGAGAGGATGCATCCCGCAGGCTAGTCGAGTAAAAACACGTGCGAGAGGATGCATCCCGCAGGCTAGTCGAGTAAAAACACGTGCGAGAGGATGCATCCCGCAGGCTAGTCGAGTAAAAACACGTGCGAGGTTTTGTGGGATGCGCATGCGCAGGTTATTTGGGATGCGCATGCGCAGGTTTTTTGGGATGCGCATGGCTAGTCGAGCAAAAACACGTGCGAGAGGATGCATCCCGCAGGCTAGTCGAGTAAAAACACGTGCGAGGTTTTGTGGGATGCGCATGCGCAGGTTTTTTGGGATGCGCATGCGCAGGTTTTTTGGGATGCGCATGGCTAGTCGAGCAAAAACACGTGCGAGAGGATGCATCCCGCAGGCTAGTCGAGCAAAAACACGTGCGAGAGGATGCATCCCGCAGGCTAGTCGAGTAAAAACACGTGCGAGAGGATGCATCCCGCAGGCTAGTCGAGTAAAAACACGAGCGAGGTTTTGTGGGATGCGCATGCGCAGGTTTTTTGGGATGCGCATGGCTAGTCGAGCAAAAACACGTGCGAGAGGATGCATCCCGCAGGCTAGTCGAGCAAAAACGCGTGCGAGAGGATGCATCCCGCAGGCTAGTCGAGTAAAAACACGTGCGAGAGGTTGCATCCCGCAGGCTAGTCGAGTAAAAACACGTGGAAGAGGATGCTTCCCGCAGGCTAGTCGAGTAAAAACACGTGCGAGAGGATGCATCCCGCAGGCTAGTCGAGTAAAAACACGTGCGAGAGGATGCGTCCCGCAGGCTAGTCGAGCAAAAACACGTGCGAGAGGATGCATCCCGCAGGCTAGTCGAGCAAAAACACGTGCGAGAGGATGCATCCCGCAGGCTAGTCGAGTAAAAACACGTGCGAGAGGATGCATCCCGCAGGCTAGTCGAGTAAAAACACGTGCAAGAGGATGCTTCCCGCAGGCTAGTCGAGTAAAAACACGTGCGAGAGGATGCATCCCGCAGGCTAGTCGAGTAAAAACACGTGCGAGAGGATGCGTCCCGCAGGCTAGTCGAGCAAAAACACGTGCGAGAGGATGCATCCCGCAGGCTAGTCGAGCAAAAACACGTGCGAGAGGATGCATCCCGCAGGCTAGTCGAGTAAAAACACGTGCGAGAGGATGAATCCCGCAGGCTAGTCGCGTAAAAACACGTGCGAGAGGATGCATCCCGCAGGCTAGTCGAGTAAAAACACGTGCGAGAGGATGCGTCCCGCAGGCTGGTCGAGCAAAAACACGTGCGAGAGGATGCATCCCGCAGGCTAGTCGAGCAAAAACACGTGCGAGAGGATGCATCCCGCAGGCTAGTCAAGTAAAAACACGTACGAGAGGATGCATCCCGCAGGCTAGTCGAGCACAAACACGTGCGAGAGGATGCATCCCGCAGGCTAGTCGAGCAAATACACGTGCGAGAGGATGCATCCCACAGGCTAGTCGAGCAAAAACACGTGCGAGAGGATGCATCCCGCAGGCTAGTCGAGTAAAAACACGTGCGAGAGGATGCATCCCGCAGGCTAGTCGAGTAAAAACACGTGCGAGAGGTTGCATCCCGCAGGCTAGTCGAGCAAAAACACGTGCGAGGTTTTGTGGGATGCGCATGCGCCGGTTTTGTGGGATGCGCATGCGCAGGTTTTTTGGGATGCGCATGCGCAGGTTTTTTGGGATGCGCATGGCTAGTCAAGCAAAAACACGTGCGAGAGGATGCATCCCGCAGGCTAGTCGAGTAAAAACACGTGCGAGAGGATGCGTCCCGCAGGCTAGTCGAGTAAAAACACGTGCGAGAGGATGCATCCCGCAGGCTGGTCGAGCAAATACACGTGCGAGAGGATGCATCCCGCAGGCTAGTCGAGCAAAAACACGTGCGAGAGGTTGCATCCCGCAGGCTAGTCGAGCAAAAATACGTGCGAGAGGATGCATCCCGCAGGCTAGTCGAGCAAAAACACGTGCGAGAGGATACATCCCGCAGGCTAGTCGAGCAAAAACACGTGCGAGAGTATGCATCCCGCAGGCTAATCGAGCAAAAACACGTGCGAGAGGATGCATCCCGCAGCCTAGTCGAGTAAAAACACGTGCGAGAGGATGCATCCTGCAGGCTAGTCGAGTAAAAACACCTGCAAGAGGATGCATCCCGCAGGCTAGTCGAGTAAAAACACGTGCGAGAGGATGCATCCCGCAGGCTAGTCGAGTAAAAACACGTGCGAGGTTTTGTGGGATACGCATGCGCAGGTTATTTGGGATGCGCATGCGCAGGTTTTTTGGGATGCGCATGCGCAGGTTTTTTGGGATGGGCATGGCTAGTCGAGCAAAAACACGTGCGAGAGGATGCATCCCGCAGGCTAGTCGAGTAAAAACACGTGCGAGAGGATGCATCCCGCAGGCTAGTCGAGTAAAAACACGTGCGAGGTTTTGTGGGATGCGCATGCGCAGGTTTTTTGGGATGCGCATGGCTAGTCGAGCAAAAACACGTGCGAGAGGATGCATCCCGCAGGCTAGTCGAGAAAAACACGTGCGAGAGGATGCATCCCGCAAGCTAGTCGAGCAAATACACGTGCGAGAGGATGCATCCCGCAGGCTAGTCGAGCAAAAACACGTGCGAGAGGTTGCATCCCGCAGGCTAGTCGAGCAAAAACACGTGCGAGAGGATGCATCCCGCAGGCTAGTCGAGCAAAAACACGTGCGAGAGGTTGCATCCCGCAGGCTAGTCAAGTAAAAACACGTGCGAGAGGATGCATCCCGCAGGCTAGTCGAGCACAAACACGTGCGAGAGGATGCATCCCGCAGGCTAGTCGAGCAAATACACGTGCGAGAGGATGCATCCCGCAGGCTAGTCGAGCAAAAACACGTGCGAGAGGATGCATCCCGCAGGCTAATCGAGCAAAAACACGTGCGAGAGGATGCATCCCGCAGGCTAGTCGTGTAAAAACACGTGCGAGAGGATGCATCCTGCAGGCTAGTCGAGTAAAAACACGTGCGAGAGGATGCATCCCGCAGGCTAGTCGAGCACAAACACGTGCGAGAGGATGCATCCCGCAGGCTAGTCGAGCAAATACACGTGCGAGAGGATGCATCCCGCCGGCTAGTCGAGCAAAAACACGTGCGAGAGGATGCATCCCGCAGGCTAGTCGAGCAAAAACACGTGCGAGAGGATGCATCCCGCAGGCTAATCGAGCAAAAACACGTGCGAGAGGATGTATCCCGCAGGCTAGTCGAGTAAAAACACGTGCGAGAGGATGCATCCTGCAGGCTAGTCGAGTAAAAACACTTGCGAGAGGATGCATCCCGCGGGCTAGTCGAGCACAAACACGTGCGAGAGGATGCATCCCGCAGGCTAGTCGAGCAAAAACCCGTGCGAGAGGATGCATCCCGCAGACTAGTCGAGTAAAAACACGTGCGAGAGGATGCATCCCGCAGGCTAGTCGAGTAAAAACACGAGCGAGGTTTTGTGGGATGCGCATGCGCAGGTTTTTTGGGATGCGCATGGCTAGTCGAGCAAAAACACGTGCGAGAGGATGCATCCCGCAGGGTAGTCGAGTAAAAACACGTGCGAGAGGATGCATCCCGCAGACTAGTCGAGTAAAAACACGTGCGAGAGGATGCATCCCGCAGGGTAGTCGAGTAAAAACACGTGCGAGAGGATGCATCCCGCAGGCTAGTCGAGTAAAAACACGTGCGAGAGGATGCATCCCGCAGGCTAGTCGAGTAAAAACACGTGCGAGAGGATGCATCCCGCAGGCTAGTCGAGTAAAAACACGTGCGAGAGAATGCATCCCGCAGGCTAGTCGAGTAAAAACACGTGCGAGGTTTTGTGGGATGCGCATGCGCAGGTTTTGTGAGATGCGCATGCGCAGGTTATTTGGGATGCGCATGCGCAGGTTTTTTGGGATGCGCATGGCTAGTCGAGTAAAAACACGTGCGAGAGGATGCATCCCGCAGGCTAGTCGAGCAAAAACACGTGCGAGAGGATGCATCCCGCAGGCTAGTCAAGTAAAAACACGTGCGAGAGGATGCATCCCGTAGGCTAGTCGAGCACAAACACGTGCGAGAGGATGCATCCCGCAGGCTAGTCGAGCAAATACACGTGCGAGAGGATGCATCCCGCAGGCTAGTCGAGCAAAAACACGTGCGAGAGGATGCATCCCGCAGGCTAGTCGAGTAAAAACACGTGCGAGAGGATGCATCCCGCAGGCTAGTCGAGTAAAAACACGTGCGAGAGGATGCATCCCGCAGGCTAGTCGAGTAAAAACACGTGCGAGGTTTTGTGGGATGCGCATGCGCAGGTTTTTTGGGATGCGCATGGCTAGTCGAGTAAAAACACGTGCGAGAGGATGCATCCCGCAGGCTAGTCGAGTAAAAACACGTGCGAGAGGATGCATCCCGCAGGCTAGTCGAGTGAAGAACACGTGCGAGAGGATGCATTCCGCAGGCTAGTCGAGTAAAAACACGTGCGAAAGGATGCATCCCGCAGGCTAGTCGAGTAAAAACACGTGCGAGAGGATGCATCCAGCAGGCTAGTCGAGTAAAAACACGTGCGAGAGGATGCATCCCGCAGGCTAGTCGAGTAAAAACACGTGCGACAGGATGCATCCCGCAGGCTAGTCGAGTAAAAACACGTGCGAGAGGATGCATCCCGCAGGCTAGTCGAGTAAAAACACGTGCGATACGATGCATCCCGCAGGCTAGTCGAGTAAAAACACGTGCGAGAGGATGCATCCCGCAGGCTAGTCGAGTAAAAACACGTGCGAGAGGATGCATCCCGCAGGCTAGTCGAGTGAAGAACACGTGCGAGAGGATGCATTCCGCAGGCTAGTCGAGTAAAAACACGTGCGAGAGGATGCACCCCGCAGGCTAGTCGAGTAAAAACACGTGCGAGAGGATGCATCCCGCAGACTACTCGAGTAAAAACACGTGCGAGAGGATGCATCCCGCAGCCTAGACGAGTAAAAACACGTGCGAGAGGATGCATCCCGCAGGCTAGTCGAGTAAAAACACGAGCGAGAGGATGCATCCCGCAGGCTAGTCGTGTAAAAACACGTGCGAGAGGATGCATCCTGCAGGCTAGTCGAGTAAAAACACGTGCGAGAGGATGCATCCCGCAGGCTAGTCGAGCACAAACACGTGCGAGAGGATGCATCCCGCAGGCTAGTCGAGCAAAAACACGTGCGAGAGGATGCATCCCGCAGGCTAGTCGAGTAAAAACACGTTTGAGAGGATGCATCCAGCAGGCTAGTCGAGTAAAAACACGTGCGAGAGGATGCATCCCGCAGGCTAGTCGAGAAAAAACACGTGCGAGAGGATGCATCCCGCAGGCTAGTCGAGTAAAAACACGTGCGAGAAGATGCATCCCGCAGGCTAGTCGAGTAAAAACACGTGCGATACGATGCATCCCGCAGGCTAGTCGAGTAAAAACACGTGCGAGAGGATGCATCCCGCAGGCTAGTCGAGTAAAAACACGTGCGAGAGGATGCATCCCGCAGGCTAGTCGAGTGAAGAACACGTGCGAGAGGATGCATTCCGCAGGCTAGTCGAGTAAAAACACGTGCGAAAGGATGCATCCCGCAGGCTAGTCGAGTAAAAACACGTGCGAGAGGATGCATCCCGCAGGCTAGTCGTGTAAAAACACGTGCGAGAGGATGCATCCCGCAGGCTAGTCGAGCAAAAACACGTGCGAGAGGATGCATCCCGCAGGCTAGTCGAGTAAAAACACGTGCGAGAGGATGCATCCCGCAGGCTAGTCGAGTAAAAACACGTGCGAGAGGATGCATCCCGCAGGCTAGTCGAGTAAAAACACGTGCGAGAGGATGCATCCCGCAGGCTAGTCGAGCAAATACACGTGCGAGAGGATGCATCCCGCAGGCTAGTCGAGCAAAAACACGTGCGAGAGGATGCATCCCGCAGGCTAATCGAGCAAAAACACGTGCGAGAGGATGCATCCCGCAGGCTAGTCGTGTAAAAACACGTGCGAGAGGATGCATCCTGCAGGCTAGTCGAGTAAAAACACGTGCGAGAGGATGCATCCCGCAGGCTAGTCGAGCACAAACACGTGCGAGAGGATGCATCCCGCAGGCTAGTCGAGCAAATACACGTGCGAGAGGATGCATCCCGCCGGCTAGTCGAGCAAAAACACGTGCGAGAGGATGCATCCCGCAGGCTAGTCGAGCAAAAACACGTGCGAGAGGATGCATCCCGCAGGCTAATCGAGCAAAAACACGTGCGAGAGGATGCATCCCGCAGGCTAGTCGAGTAAAATCACGTGCGAGAGGATGCATCCTGCAGGCTAGTCGAGTAAAAACACTTGCGAGAGGATGCATCCCGCAGGCTAGTCGAGTAAAAACACGTGCGAGAGGATGCATCCCGCAGGCTAGTCGAGCAAATACACGTGCGAGAGGATACATCCCGCAGGCTAGTCGAGCAAAAACACGTGCGAGAGGATGCATCCCGCAGGCTAGTCAAGTAAAAACACGTGCGAGAGGATGCATCCCGTAGGCTAGTCGAGCACAAACACGTGCGAGAGGATGCATCCCGCAGGCTAGTCGAGCAAATACACGTGCGAGAGGATGCATCCCGCAGGCTAGTCGAGCAAAAACACGTGCGAGAGGATGCATCCCGCAGGCTAGTCGAGTAAAAACACGTGCGAGAGGATGCATCCCGCAGGCTAGTCGAGTAAAAACACGTGCGAGAGGATGCATCCCGCAGGCTAGTCGAGTAAAAACACGTGCGAGGTTTTGTGGGATGCGCATGCGCAGGTTTTTTGGGATGCGCATGGCTAGTCGAGCAAAAACACGTGCGAGAGGATGCATCCCGCAGGGTAGTCGAGTAAAAACACGTGCGAGAGGATGCATCCCGCAGGCTAGTCGAGTAAAAACACGTGCGAGAGGATGCATCCCGCAGGCTAGTCGAGCAAAAACACGTGCGAGAGGATGCATCCCGCAGGCTAGTCGAGCAAAAACACGTGCGAGAGGATGCATCCCGCAGACTAGTCGAGTAAAAACACGTGCGAGAGGATGCTTCCCGCAGGCTAGTCGAGTAAAAACACGTGCGAGAGGATGCATCCCGCAGGCTAGTCGAGTAAAAACACGTGCGAGAGGATGCATCCCGCAGGCTAGTCGAGAAAAACACGTGCGAGAGGATGCATCCCGCAGGCTAGTCGAGTAAAAACACGTGCGAGAGAATGCATCCCGCAGGCTAGTCGAGTAAAAACACGTGCGAGGTTTTGTGGGATGCGCATGCGCAGGTTTTGTGAGATGCGCATGCGCAGGTTATTTGGGATGCGCATGCGCAGATTTTTTGGGATGCGCATGGCTAGTCGAGTAAAAACACGTGCGAGAGGATGCATCCCGCAGCCTAGACGAGTAAAAACACGTGCGAGAGGATGCATCCCGCAGGCTAGTCAAGTAAAAACACGTGCGAGAGGATGCATCCCGTAGGCTAGTCGAGCACAAACACGTGCGAGAGGATGCATCCCGCAGGCTAGTCGAGCAAATACACGTGCGAGAGGATGCATCCCGCAGGCTAGTCGAGCAAAAACACGTGCGAGAGGATGCATCCCGCAGGCTAGTCGAGCAAAAACACGTGCGAGTGGATGCATCCCGCAGACTAGTCGAGTAAAAACACGTGCGAGAGGATGCTTCCCGCAGGCTAGTCGAGTAAAAACACGTGCGAGAGGATGCATCCCGCAGGCTAGTCGAGTAAAAACACGTGCGAGGTTTTGTGGGATGCGCATGCGCAGGGTTTGTGGGATGCGCATGCGCAGGTTTTTTGGGATGCGCATGCGCAGGTTTTTTGGGATGCGCATGCGCAGGTTTTTTGGGATGCGCTTGCGCAGGTTTTTTGGGATGCGCATGGCTAGTCGAGCAAAAACACGTGCGAGAGGATGCATCCCGCAGGCTAGTCGAGCAAAAACACGTGCGAGAGGATGCATCCCGCAGGCTAGTCGAGCAAAAACACGTGCGATAGGATGCATCCCGCAGGCTAGTCGAGCAAAAACACGTGCGAGAGGATGCATCCCGCAGGCTAGTCGAGTAAAAACACGTGCGAGAGGATGCATCCCGCAGGCTACTCGAGTAAAAACACGTGCGAGAGGATGCATCCCGCAGGCTAGTCGAGTAAAAACACGTGCGAGGTTTTGTGGGATGCGCATGCGCAGGTTTTTTGGGATGCGCATGGCTAGTCGAGCAAAAACACGTGCGAGAGGATGCATCCCGCAGGCTAGTCGAGCAAAAACACGTGCGAGAGGATGCATCCCGCAGGCTAGTCGAGTAAAAACACGTGCGAGAGGATGCATCCTGCAGGCTAGTCGAGTAAAAACACGTGCGAGAGGATGCATCCCGCAGGCTAGTCGAGTAAAAACACGTGCGAGAGGATGCATCCCGCAGGCTAGTCGAGTAAAAACACGTGCGAGAGGATGCATCCCGCAAGCTAGTCGAGCAAATACACGTGCGAGAGGATGCATCCCGCAGGCTAGTCGAGCAAAAACACGTGCGAGAGGTTGCATCCCGCAGGCTAGTCGAGCAAAAACACGTGCGAGAGGATGCATCCCGCAGGCTAGTCGAGCAAAAACACGTGCGAGAGGTTGCATCCCGCAGGCTAGTCAAGTAAAAACACGTGCGAGAGGATGCATCCCGCAGGCTAGTCGAGCACAAACACGTGCGAGAGGATGCATCCCGCAGGCTAGTCGAGCAAATACACGTGCGAGAGGATGCATCCCGCAGGCTAGTCGAGCAAAAACACGTGCGAGAGGATGCATCCCGCAGGCTAATCGAGCAAAAACACGTGCGAGAGGATGCATCCCGCAGGCTAGTCGTGTAAAAACACGTGCGAGAGGATGCATCCTGCAGGCTAGTCGAGTAAAAACACGTGCGAGAGGATGCATCCCGCAGGCTAGTCGAGCACAAACACGTGCGAGAGGATGCATCCCGCAGGCTAGTCGAGCAAATACACGTGCGAGAGGATGCATCCCGCCGGCTAGTCGAGCAAAAACACGTGCGAGAGGATGCATCCCGCAGGCTAGTCGAGCAAAAACACGTGCGAGAGGATGCATCCCGCAGGCTAATCGAGCAAAAACACGTGCGAGAGGATGCATCCCGCAGGCTAGTCGAGTAAAAACACGTGCGAGAGGATGCATCCTGCAGGCTAGTCGAGTAAAAACACTTGCGAGAGGATGCATCCCGCGGGCTAGTCGAGCACAAACACGTGCGAGAGGATGCATCCCGCAGGCTAGTCGAGCAAAAACCCGTGCGAGAGGATGCATCCCGCAGACTAGTCGAGTAAAAACACGTGCGAGAGGATGCATCCCGCAGGCTAGTCGAGTAAAAACACGAGCGAGGTTTTGTGGGATGCGCATGCGCAGGTTTTTTGGGATGCGCATGGCTAGTCGAGCAAAAACACGTGCGAGAGGATGCATCCCGCAGGGTAGTCGAGTAAAAACACGTGCGAGAGGATGCATCCCGCAGACTAGTCGAGTAAAAACACGTGCGAGAGGATGCATCCCGCAGGGTAGTCGAGTAAAAACACGTGCGAGAGGATGCATCCCGCAGGCTAGTCGAGTAAAAACACGTGCGAGAGGATGCATCCCGCAGGCTAGTCGAGTAAAAACACGTGCGAGAGGATGCATCCCGCAGGCTAGTCGAGTAAAAACACGTGCGAGAGAATGCATCCCGCAGGCTAGTCGAGTAAAAACACGTGCGAGGTTTTGTGGGATGCGCATGCGCAGGTTTTGTGAGATGCGCATGCGCAGGTTATTTGGGATGCGCATGCGCAGGTTTTTTGGGATGCGCATGGCTAGTCGAGTAAAAACACGTGCGAGAGGATGCATCCCGCAGGCTAGTCGAGCAAAAACACGTGCGAGAGGATGCATCCCGCAGGCTAGTCAAGTAAAAACACGTGCGAGAGGATGCATCCCGTAGGCTAGTCGAGCACAAACACGTGCGAGAGGATGCATCCCGCAGGCTAGTCGAGCAAATACACGTGCGAGAGGATGCATCCCGCAGGCTAGTCGAGCAAAAACACGTGCGAGAGGATGCATCCCGCAGGCTAGTCGAGTAAAAACACGTGCGAGAGGATGCATCCCGCAGGCTAGTCGAGTAAAAACACGTGCGAGAGGATGCATCCCGCAGGCTAGTCGAGTAAAAACACGTGCGAGGTTTTGTGGGATGCGCATGCGCAGGTTTTTTGGGATGCGCATGGCTAGTCGAGCAAAAACACGTGCGAGAGGATGCATCCCGCAGGGTAGTCGAGTAAAAACACGTGCGAGAGGATGCATCCCGCAGGCTAGTCGAGTAAAAACACGTGCGAGAGGATGCATCCCGCAGGCTAGTCGAGCAAAAACACGTGCGAGAGGATGCATCCCGCAGGCTAGTCGAGCAAAAACACGTGCGAGAGGATGCATCCCGCAGACTAGTCGAGTAAAAACACGTGCGAGAGGATGCTTCCCGCAGGCTAGTCGAGTAAAAACACGTGCGAGAGGATGCATCCCGCAGGCTAGTCGAGTAAAAACACGTGCGAGAGGATGCATCCCGCAGGCTAGTCGAGTAAAAACACGTGCGAGAGGATGCATCCCGCAGGCTAGTCGAGTAAAAACACGTGCGAGAGAATGCATCCCGCAGGCTAGTCGAGTAAAAACACGTGCGAGGTTTTGTGGGATGCGCATGCGCAGGTTTTGTGAGATGCGCATGCGCAGGTTATTTGGGATGCGCATGCGCAGGTTTTTTGGGATGCGCATGGCTAGTCGAGTAAAAACACGTGCGAGAGGATGCATCCCGCAGGCTAGTCGAGCAAAAACACGTGCGAGAGGATGCATCCCGCAGGCTAGTCAAGTAAAAACACGTGCGAGAGGATGCATCCCGTAGGCTAGTCGAGCACAAACACGTGCGAGAGGATGCATCCCGCAGGCTAGTCGAGCAAATACACGTGCGAGAGGATGCATCCCGCAGGCTAGTCGAGCAAAAACACGTGCGAGAGGATGCATCCCGCAGGCTAGTCGAGTAAAAACACGTGCGAGAGGATGCATCCCGCAGGCTAGTCGAGTAAAAACACGTGCGAGAGGATGCATCCCGCAGGCTAGTCGAGTAAAAACACGTGCGAGGTTTTGTGGGATGCGCATGCGCAGGTTTTTTGGGATGCGCATGGCTAGTCGAGCAAAAACACGTGCGAGAGGATGCATCCCGCAGGGTAGTCGAGTAAAAACACGTGCGAGAGGATGCATCCCGCAGGCTAGTCGAGTAAAAACACGTGCGAGAGGATGCATCCCGCAGGCTAGTCGAGCAAAAACACGTGCGAGAGGATGCATCCCGCAGGCTAGTCGAGCAAAAACACGTGCGAGAGGATGCATCCCGCAGACTAGTCGAGTAAAAACACGTGCGAGAGGATGCTTCCCGCAGGCTAGTCGAGTAAAAACACGTGCGAGAGGATGCATCGCGCAGGCTAGTCGAGTAAAAACACGTGCGAGAGGATGCATCCCGCAGGCTAGTCGAGTAAAAACACGTGCGAGAGGATGCATCCCGCAGGCTAGTCGAGTAAAAACACGTGCGAGAGAATGCATCCCGCAGGCTAGTCGAGTAAAAACACGTGCGAGGTTTTGTGGGATGCGCATGCGCAGGTTTTGTGAGATGCGCATGCGCAGGTTATTTGGGATGCGCATGCGCAGATTTTTTGGGATGCGCATGGCTAGTCGAGTAAAAACACGTGCGAGAGGATGCATCCCGCAGCCTAGACGAGTAAAAACACGTGCGAGAGGATGCATCCCGCAGGCTAGTCAAGTAAAAACACGTGCGAGAGGATGCATCCCGTAGGCTAGTCGAGCACAAACACGTGCGAGAGGATGCATCCCGCAGGCTAGTCGAGCAAAAACACGTGCGATAGGATGCATCCCGCAGGCTAGTCGAGCAAAAACACGTGCGAGAGGATGCATCCCGCAGGCTAGTCGAGTAAAAACACGTGCGAGAGGATGCATCCCGCAGGCTACTCGAGTAAAAACACGTGCGAGAGGATGCATCCCGCAGGCTAGTCGAGTAAAAACACGTGCGAGGTTTTGTGGGATGCGCATGCGCAGGTTTTTTGGGATGCGCATGGCTAGTCGAGCAAAAACACGTGCGAGAGGATGCATCCCGCAGGCTAGTCGAGCAAAAACACGTGCGAGAGGATGCATCCCGCAGGCTAGTCGAGTAAAAACACGTGCGAGAGGATGCATCCTGCAGGCTAGTCGAGTAAAAACACGTGCGAGAGGATGCATCCCGCAGGCTAGTCGAGTAAAAACACGTGCGAGAGGATGCATCCCGCAGGCTAGTCGAGTAAAAACACGTGCGAGAGGATGCATCCCGCAGGCTAGTCGAGTAAAAACACGTGCGAGAGGATGCATCCCGCAGGCTAGTCGAGCAAAAACACGTGCGAGAGGATGCATCCCGCAGGCTAGTCGAGCAAAAACACGTGCGAGAGGATGCATCCCGCAGACTAGTCGAGTAAAAACACGTGCGAGAGGATGCATCCCGCAGGCTAGTCGAGTAAAAACACGTGCGAGAGGATGCATCCCGCAGGCTAGTCGAGTAAAAACACGTGCGAGAGGATGCATCCCGCAGGCTAGTCGAGTAAAAACACGTGCGAGAGAATGCATCCCGCAGGCTAGTCGAGCAAAAACACGTGCGAGAGGATGCATCCCGCAGACTAGTCGAGTAAAAACACGTGCGAGAGGATGCATCCCGCAGGCTAGTCGAGTAAAAACACGTGCGAGAGGATGCATCCCGCAGGCTAGTCGAGTAAAAACACGTGCGAGAGGATGCATCCCGCAGGCTAGTCGAGTAAAAACACGTGCGAGAGAATGCATCCCGCAGGCTAGTCGAGTAAAAACACGTGCGAGGTTTTGTGGGATGCGCATGCGCAGGTTTTGTGAGATGCGCATGCGCAGGTTATTTGGGATGCGCATGCGCAGGTTTTTTGGGATGCGCATGGCTAGTCGAGTAAAAACACGTGCGAGAGGATGCATCCCGCAGGCTAGTCGAGCAAAAACACGTGCGAGAGGATGCATCCCGCAGGCTAGTCAAGTAAAAACACGTGCGAGAGGATGCATCCCGTAGGCTAGTCGAGCACAAACACGTGCGAGAGGATGCATCCCGCAGGCTAGTCGAGCAAATACACGTGCGAGAGGATGCATCCCGCAGGCCAGTCGAGCAAAAACACGTGCGAGAGGATGCATCCCGCAGGCTAGTCGAGCAAAAACACGTGCGAGAGGATGCATCCCGCAGACTAGTCGAGTAAAAACACGTGCGAGAGGATGCTTCCCGCAGGCTAGTCGAGTAAAAACACGTGCGAGAGGATGCATCCCGCAGGCTAGTCGAGCAAAAACACGTGCGAGAGGATGCATCCCGCAGGCTAGTCGAGTAAAAACACGTGCGAGAGGATGCATCCTGCAGGCTAGTCGAGTAAAAACACGTGCGAGAGGATGCATCCCGCAGGCTAGTCGAGTAAAAACACGTGCGAGAGGATGCATCCCGCAGGCTAGTCGAGTAAAAACACGTGCGAGAGGATGCATCCCGCAGGCTAGTCGAGTAAAAACACGTGCGAGGTTTTGTGGGATGCGCATGCGCAGCTTTTTTGGGATGCGCATGGCTAGTCGAGCAAAAACACGTGCGAGAGGATGCATCCCGCAGGCTAGTCGAGCAAAAACACGTGCGAGAGGATGCATCCCGCAGACTAGTCGAGTAAAAACACGTGCGAGAGGATGCTTCCCGCAGGCTAGTCGAGTAAAAACACGTGCGAGAGGATGCATCCCGCAGGCTAGTCGAGTAAAAACACGTGCGAGAGGATGCATCCCGCAGGCTAGTCGAGTAAAAACACGTGCGAGAGGATGCATCCCGCAGGCTAGTCGAGTAAAAACACGTGCGAGAGAATGCATCCCGCAGGCTAGTCGAGTAAAAACACGTGCGAGGTTTTGTGGGATGCGCATGCGCAGGTTTTGTGAGATGCGCATGCGCAGGTTATTTGGGATGCGCATGCGCAGGTTTTTTGGGATGCGCATGGCTAGTCGAGTAAAAACACGTGCGAGAGAATGCATCCCGCAGGCTAGTCGAGCAAAAACACGTGCGAGAGGATGCATCCCGCAGGCTAGTCGAGTAAAAACACGTGCGAGAGGATGCATCCCGCAGGCTACTCGAGTAAAAACACGTGCGAGAGGATGCATCCCGCAGGCTAGTCGAGTAAAAACACGTGCGAGGTTTTGTGGGATGCGCATGCGCAGGTTTTTTGGGATGCGCATGGCTAGTCGAGCAAAAACACGTGCGAGAGGATGCATCCCGCAGGCTAGTCGAGCAAAAACACGTGCGAGAGGATGCATCCCGCAGGCTAGTCGAGTAAAAACACGTGCAAGAGGATGCTTCCCGCAGGCAAGTCGAGTAAAAACACGTGCGAGAGGATGCATCCCGCAGGCTAGTCGAGTAAAAACACGTGCGAGAGGATGCGTCCCGCAGGCTAGTCGAGCAAAAACACGTGCGAGAGGATGCATCCCGCAGGCTAGTCGAGCAAAAACACATGCGAGAGGATGCATCCCGCAGGCTAGTCGAGCAAAAACACGTGCGAGAGGATGCATCCCGCAGGCTAGTCGAGTAAAAACACGTGCGGGAGGATGCATCCCGCAGGCTAGTCGAGTAAAAACACGTGCGAGAGGATGCATCCCGCAGGCTAGTCGAGCAAAAACACGTGCGAGAGGATGCATCCCGCAGGCTAGTCGAGTAAAAACACGTGCGAGAGGATGAATCCTGCAGGCTACTCGAGTAAAAACACGTGCGAGAGGATGCATCCCGCAGGCTAGTCGAGCAAAAACACGTGCGAGAGGATGCATCCCGCAGGCTAGTCGAGTAAAAACACGTGCGAGAGGATGCATCCCGCAGGCTAGTCGAGTAAAAACACGTGCGAGAGGATGCATCCCGCAGGCTAGTCGAGTAAAAACACGTGCGAAGTTTTGTGGGATGCGCATGCGCAGGTTTTTTGGGATGCGCATGCGCAGGTTTTTTGGGATGCGCATGGCTAGTCGAGTAAAAACACGTGCGAGAGGATGCATCCCGCAGGCTAGTCGAGCAAAAACACGTGCGAGAGGATGCATCCCGCAGGCTAGTCGAGCAAAAACACGTGCGAGAGGATGCATCCCGCAGGCTAGTCAAGTAAAAACACGTGCGAGAGGATGCATCCCGCAGGCTAGTCGAGCACAAACACGTGCGAGAGGATGCATCCCGCAGGCTAGTCGAGCAAATACACATGCGAGAGGATGCATCCCGCAGGCTAGTCGAGCAAAAACACGTGCGAGAGGATGCATCCCGCAGGCTAGTCGAGCAAAAACACGTGCGAGAGGATGCATCCCGCAGACTAGTCGATTAAAAACACGTGCGAGAGGATGCTTCCCGCAGGCTAGTCGAGTAAAAACACGTGCGAGAGGATGAATCCTGCAGGCTACTCGAGTAAAAACACGTGCGAGAGGATGCATCCCGCAGGCTAGTCGAGCACAAACACGTGCGAGAGGATGCATCCCGCAGGCTAGTCGAGTAAAAACACGTGCGGGAGGATGCATCCCGCAGGCTAGTCGAGTAAAAACACGTGCGAGAGGATGCATCCCGCAGGCTAGTCGAGCAAAAACACGTGCGAGAGGATGCATCCCGCAGGCTAGTCGAGTAAAAACACGTGCGAGAGGATGAATCCTGCAGGCTACTCGAGTAAAAACACGTGCGAGAGGATGCATCCCGCAGGCTAGTCGAGTAAAAACACGTGCGAGAGAATGCATCCCGCAGGCTAGTCGAGTAAAAACACGTGCGAGGTTTTGTGGGATGCGCATGCGCAGGTTTTGTGAGATGCGCATGCGCAGGTTATTTGGGATGCGCATGCGCAGGTTTTTTGGGATGCGCATGGCTAGTCGAGTAAAAACACGTGCGAGAGAATGCATCCCGCAGGCTAGTCGAGCAAAAACACGTGCGAGAGGATGCATCCCGCAGGCTAGTCAAGTAAAAACACGTGCGAGAGGATGCATCCCGCAGGCTAGTCGAGTAAAAACACGTGCGAGAGGATGCATCCTGCAGGCTAGTCGAGTAAAAACACGTGCGAGAGGATGCATCCCGCAGGCTAGTCGAGTAAAAACACGTGCGAGAGGATGCATCCCGCAGGCTAGTCGAGTAAAAACACGTGCGAGAGGATGCATCCCGCAGGCTAGTCGAGTAAAAACACGTGCGAGGTTTTGTGGGATGCGCATGCGCAGCTTTTTTGGGATGCGCATGGCTAGTCGAGCAAAAACACGTGCGACAGGATGCATCCCGCAGGGTAGTCGAGTAAAAACACGTGCGAGAGGATGCATCCCGCAGGCTAGTCGAGTAAAAACACGTGCGAGAGGATGCATCCCGCAGGCTAGTCGAGCAAAAACACGTGCGAGAGGATGCATCCCGCAGGCTAGTCGAGCAAAAACACGTGCGAGAGGATGCATCCCGCAGACTAGTCGAGTAAAAACACGTGCGAGAGGATGCTTCCCGCAGGGTAGTCGAGTAAAAACACGTGCGAGAGGATGCATCCCGCAGGCTAGTCGAGTAAAAACACGTGCGAGAGGATGCATCCCGCAGGCTAGTCGAGTAAAAACACGTGCGAGAGGATGCATCCCGCAGGCTAGTCGAGTAAAAACACGTGCGAGAGAATGCATCCCGCAGGCTAGTCGAGTAAAAACACGTGCGAGGTTTTGTGGGATGCGCATGCGCAGGTTTTGTGAGATGCGCATGCGCAGGTTATTTGGGATGCGCATGCGCAGGTTTTTTGGGATGCGCATGGCTAGTCGAGTAAAAACACGTGCGAGAGAATGCATCCCGCAGGCTAGTCGAGCAAAAACACGTGCGAGAGGATGCATCCCGCAGGCTAGTCAAGTAAAAACACGTGCGAGAGGATGCATCCCGTAGGCTAGTCGAGCACGAACACGTGCGAGAGGATGCATCCCGCAGGCTAGTCGAGCAAATACACGTGCGAGAGGATGCATCCCGCAGGCTAGTCGAGTAAAAACACGTGCGAGAGGATGCATCCCGCAGGCTAGTCGAGCAAAAACACGTGCGAGTGGATGCATCCCGCAGACTAGTCGAGTAAAAACACGTGCGAGAGGATGCTTCCCGCAGGCTAGTCGAGTGAAAACACGTGCGAGAGGATGCATCCCGCAGGCTAGTCGAGTAAAAACACGTGCGAGGTTTTGTGGGATGCGCATGCGCAGGTTTTGTGGGATGCGCATGCGCAGGTTTTTTGGGATGCGCATGGCTAGTCGAGCAAAAACACGTGCGAGAGGATGCATCCCGCAGGCTAGTCGAGCAAAAACACGTGCGAGAGGATGCATCCCGCAGGCTAGTCGAGCAAAAACACGTGCGATAGGATGCATCCCGCAGGCTAGTCGAGCAAAAACACGTGCGAGAGGATGCATCCCGCAGGCTAGTCGAGTAAAAACACGTGCGAGAGGATGCATCCCGCAGGCTACTCGAGTACAAACACGTGCGAGAGGATGCATCCCGCAGGCTAGTCGAGTAAAAACACGTGCAAGGTTTTGTGGGATGCGCATGCGCAGGTTTTTTGGGATGCGCATGGCTAGTCGAGCAAAAACACGTGCGAGAGGATGCATCCCGCAGGCTAGTCGAGCAAAAACACGTGCGAGAGGATGCATCCCGCAGGCTAGTCGAGTAAGAACACGTGCAAGAGGATGCTTCCCGCAGGCTAGTCGAGTAAAAACACGTGCGAGAGAATGCATCCCGCAGGCTAGTCGAGTAAAAACACGTGCGAGAGGATGCGTCCCGCAGGCTAGTCGAGCAAAAACACGTGCGAGAGGATGCATCCCGCAGGCTAGTCGAGCAAAAACACGTGCGAGAGGATGCATCCCGCAGGCTAGTCGAGCAAAAACACGTGCGAGAGGATGCATCCCGCAGGCTAGTCGAGTAAAAACACGTGCGGGAGGATGCATCCCGCAGGCTAGTCGAGTAAAAACACGTGCGAGAGGATGCATCCCGCAGGCTAGTCGAGCAAAAACACGTGCGAGAGGATGCATCCCGCAGGCTAGTCGAGTAAAAACACGTGCGAGAGGATGAATCCCGCAGGCTAGTCGAGCAAAAACACGTGCGAGAGGATGCATCCCGCAGGCTAGTCGAGCAAAAACACGTGCGATAGGATGCATCCCGCAGGCTAGTCGAGCAAAAACACGTGCGAGAGGATGCATCCCGCAGGCTAGTCGAGTAAAAACACGTGCGAGAGGATGCATCCCGCAGGCTACTCGAGTAAAAACACGTGCGAGAGGATGCATCCCGCAGGCTAGTCGAGTAAAAACACGTGCGAGGTTTTGTGGGATGCGCATGCGCAGGTTTTTTGGGATGCGCATGGCTAGTCGAGCAAAAACACGTGCGAGAGGATGCATCCCGCAGGCTAGTCGAGCAAAAACACGTGCGAGAGGATGCATCCCGCAGGCTAGTCGAGTAAAAACACGTGCGAGAGGATGCATCCTGCAGGCTAGTCGAGTAAAAACACGTGCGAGAGGATGCATCCCGCAGGCTAGTCGAGTAAAAACACGTGCGAGAGGATGCATCCCGCAGGCTAGTCGAGTAAAAACACGTGCGAGAGGATGCATCCCGCAAGCTAGTCGAGCAAATACACGTGCGAGAGGATGCATCCCGCAGGCTAGTCGAGCAAAAACACGTGCGAGAGGTTGCATCCCGCAGGCTAGTCGAGCAAAAACACGTGCGAGAGGATGCATCCCGCAGGCTAGTCGAGCAAAAACACGTGCGAGAGGTTGCATCCCGCAGGCTAGTCAAGTAAAAACACGTGCGAGAGGATGCATCCCGCAGGCTAGTCGAGCACAAACACGTGCGAGAGGATGCATCCCGCAGGCTAGTCGAGCAAATACACGTGCGAGAGGATGCATCCCGCAGGCTAGTCGAGCAAAAACACGTGCGAGAGGATGCATCCCGCAGGCTAATCGAGCAAAAACACGTGCGAGAGGATGCATCCCGCAGGCTAGTCGTGTAAAAACACGTGCGAGAGGATGCATCCTGCAGGCTAGTCGAGTAAAAACACGTGCGAGAGGATGCATCCCGCAGGCTAGTCGAGCACAAACACGTGCGAGAGGATGCATCCCGCAGGCTAGTCGAGCAAATACACGTGCGAGAGGATGCATCCCGCCGGCTAGTCGAGCAAAAACACGTGCGAGAGGATGCATCCCGCAGGCTAGTCGAGCAAAAACACGTGCGAGAGGATGCATCCCGCAGGCTAATCGAGCAAAAACACGTGCGAGAGGATGCATCCCGCAGGCTAGTCGAGTAAAAACACGTGCGAGAGGATGCATCCTGCAGGCTAGTCGAGTAAAAACACTTGCGAGAGGATGCATCCCGCGGGCTAGTCGAGCACAAACACGTGCGAGAGGATGCATCCCGCAGGCTAGTCGAGCAAAAACCCGTGCGAGAGGATGCATCCCGCAGACTAGTCGAGTAAAAACACGTGCGAGAGGATGCATCCCGCAGGCTAGTCGAGTAAAAACACGAGCGAGGTTTTGTGGGATGCGCATGCGCAGGTTTTTTGGGATGCGCATGGCTAGTCGAGCAAAAACACGTGCGAGAGGATGCATCCCGCAGGGTAGTCGAGTAAAAACACGTGCGAGAGGATGCATCCCGCAGACTAGTCGAGTAAAAACACGTGCGAGAGGATGCATCCCGCAGGGTAGTCGAGTAAAAACACGTGCGAGAGGATGCATCCCGCAGGCTAGTCGAGTAAAAACACGTGCGAGAGGATGCATCCCGCAGGCTAGTCGAGTAAAAACACGTGCGAGAGGATGCATCCCGCAGGCTAGTCGAGTAAAAACACGTGCGAGAGAATGCATCCCGCAGGCTAGTCGAGTAAAAACACGTGCGAGGTTTTGTGGGATGCGCATGCGCAGGTTTTGTGAGATGCGCATGCGCAGGTTATTTGGGATGCGCATGCGCAGGTTTTTTGGGATGCGCATGGCTAGTCGAGTAAAAACACGTGCGAGAGGATGCATCCCGCAGGCTAGTCGAGCAAAAACACGTGCGAGAGGATGCATCCCGCAGGCTAGTCAAGTAAAAACACGTGCGAGAGGATGCATCCCGTAGGCTAGTCGAGCACAAACACGTGCGAGAGGATGCATCCCGCAGGCTAGTCGAGCAAATACACGTGCGAGAGGATGCATCCCGCAGGCTAGTCGAGCAAAAACACGTGCGAGAGGATGCATCCCGCAGGCTAGTCGAGTAAAAACACGTGCGAGAGGATGCATCCCGCAGGCTAGTCGAGTAAAAACACGTGCGAGAGGATGCATCCCGCAGGCTAGTCGAGTAAAAACACGTGCGAGGTTTTGTGGGATGCGCATGCGCAGGTTTTTTGGGATGCGCATGGCTAGTCGAGCAAAAACACGTGCGAGAGGATGCATCCCGCAGGGTAGTCGAGTAAAAACACGTGCGAGAGGATGCATCCCGCAGGCTAGTCGAGTAAAAACACGTGCGAGAGGATGCATCCCGCAGGCTAGTCGAGCAAAAACACGTGCGAGAGGATGCATCCCGCAGGCTAGTCGAGCAAAAACACGTGCGAGAGGATGCATCCCGCAGACTAGTCGAGTAAAAACACGTGCGAGAGGATGCTTCCCGCAGGCTAGTCGAGTAAAAACACGTGCGAGAGGATGCATCCCGCAGGCTAGTCGAGTAAAAACACGTGCGAGAGGATGCATCCCGCAGGCTAGTCGAGTAAAAACACGTGCGAGAGGATGCATCCCGCAGGCTAGTCGAGTAAAAACACGTGCGAGAGAATGCATCCCGCAGGCTAGTCGAGTAAAAACACGTGCGAGGTTTTGTGGGATGCGCATGCGCAGGTTTTGTGAGATGCGCATGCGCAGGTTATTTGGGATGCGCATGCGCAGGTTTTTTGGGATGCGCATGGCTAGTCGAGTAAAAACACGTGCGAGAGGATGCATCCCGCAGGCTAGTCGAGCAAAAACACGTGCGAGAGGATGCATCCCGCAGGCTAGTCAAGTAAAAACACGTGCGAGAGGATGCATCCCGTAGGCTAGTCGAGCACAAACACGTGCGAGAGGATGCATCCCGCAGGCTAGTCGAGCAAATACACGTGCGAGAGGATGCATCCCGCAGGCTAGTCGAGCAAAAACACGTGCGAGAGGATGCATCCCGCAGGCTAGTCGAGTAAAAACACGTGCGAGAGGATGCATCCCGCAGGCTAGTCGAGTAAAAACACGTGCGAGAGGATGCATCCCGCAGGCTAGTCGAGTAAAAACACGTGCGAGGTTTTGTGGGATGCGCATGCGCAGGTTTTTTGGGATGCGCATGGCTAGTCGAGCAAAAACACGTGCGAGAGGATGCATCCCGCAGGGTAGTCGAGTAAAAACACGTGCGAGAGGATGCATCCCGCAGGCTAGTCGAGTAAAAACACGTGCGAGAGGATGCATCCCGCAGGCTAGTCGAGCAAAAACACGTGCGAGAGGATGCATCCCGCAGGCTAGTCGAGCAAAAACACGTGCGAGAGGATGCATCCCGCAGACTAGTCGAGTAAAAACACGTGCGAGAGGATGCTTCCCGCAGGCTAGTCGAGTAAAAACACGTGCGAGAGGATGCATCGCGCAGGCTAGTCGAGTAAAAACACGTGCGAGAGGATGCATCCCGCAGGCTAGTCGAGTAAAAACACGTGCGAGAGGATGCATCCCGCAGGCTAGTCGAGTAAAAACACGTGCGAGAGAATGCATCCCGCAGGCTAGTCGAGTAAAAACACGTGCGAGGTTTTGTGGGATGCGCATGCGCAGGTTTTGTGAGATGCGCATGCGCAGGTTATTTGGGATGCGCATGCGCAGATTTTTTGGGATGCGCATGGCTAGTCGAGTAAAAACACGTGCGAGAGGATGCATCCCGCAGCCTAGACGAGTAAAAACACGTGCGAGAGGATGCATCCCGCAGGCTAGTCAAGTAAAAACACGTGCGAGAGGATGCATCCCGTAGGCTAGTCGAGCACAAACACGTGCGAGAGGATGCATCCCGCAGGCTAGTCGAGCAAAAACACGTGCGATAGGATGCATCCCGCAGGCTAGTCGAGCAAAAACACGTGCGAGAGGATGCATCCCGCAGGCTAGTCGAGTAAAAACACGTGCGAGAGGATGCATCCCGCAGGCTACTCGAGTAAAAACACGTGCGAGAGGATGCATCCCGCAGGCTAGTCGAGTAAAAACACGTGCGAGGTTTTGTGGGATGCGCATGCGCAGGTTTTTTGGGATGCGCATGGCTAGTCGAGCAAAAACACGTGCGAGAGGATGCATCCCGCAGGCTAGTCGAGCAAAAACACGTGCGAGAGGATGCATCCCGCAGGCTAGTCGAGTAAAAACACGTGCGAGAGGATGCATCCTGCAGGCTAGTCGAGTAAAAACACGTGCGAGAGGATGCATCCCGCAGGCTAGTCGAGTAAAAACACGTGCGAGAGGATGCATCCCGCAGGCTAGTCGAGTAAAAACACGTGCGAGAGGATGCATCCCGCAGGCTAGTCGAGTAAAAACACGTGCGAGAGGATGCATCCCGCAGGCTAGTCGAGCAAAAACACGTGCGAGAGGATGCATCCCGCAGGCTAGTCGAGCAAAAACACGTGCGAGAGGATGCATCCCGCAGACTAGTCGAGTAAAAACACGTGCGAGAGGATGCATCCCGCAGGCTAGTCGAGTAAAAACACGTGCGAGAGGATGCATCCCGCAGGCTAGTCGAGTAAAAACACGTGCGAGAGGATGCATCCCGCAGGCTAGTCGAGTAAAAACACGTGCGAGAGAATGCATCCCGCAGGCTAGTCGAGCAAAAACACGTGCGAGAGGATGCATCCCGCAGACTAGTCGAGTAAAAACACGTGCGAGAGGATGCATCCCGCAGGCTAGTCGAGTAAAAACACGTGCGAGAGGATGCATCCCGCAGGCTAGTCGAGTAAAAACACGTGCGAGAGGATGCATCCCGCAGGCTAGTCGAGTAAAAACACGTGCGAGAGAATGCATCCCGCAGGCTAGTCGAGTAAAAACACGTGCGAGGTTTTGTGGGATGCGCATGCGCAGGTTTTGTGAGATGCGCATGCGCAGGTTATTTGGGATGCGCATGCGCAGGTTTTTTGGGATGCGCATGGCTAGTCGAGTAAAAACACGTGCGAGAGGATGCATCCCGCAGGCTAGTCGAGCAAAAACACGTGCGAGAGGATGCATCCCGCAGGCTAGTCAAGTAAAAACACGTGCGAGAGGATGCATCCCGTAGGCTAGTCGAGCACAAACACGTGCGAGAGGATGCATCCCGCAGGCTAGTCGAGCAAATACACGTGCGAGAGGATGCATCCCGCAGGCCAGTCGAGCAAAAACACGTGCGAGAGGATGCATCCCGCAGGCTAGTCGAGCAAAAACACGTGCGAGAGGATGCATCCCGCAGACTAGTCGAGTAAAAACACGTGCGAGAGGATGCTTCCCGCAGGCTAGTCGAGTAAAAACACGTGCGAGAGGATGCATCCCGCAGGCTAGTCGAGCAAAAACACGTGCGAGAGGATGCATCCCGCAGGCTAGTCGAGTAAAAACACGTGCGAGAGGATGCATCCTGCAGGCTAGTCGAGTAAAAACACGTGCGAGAGGATGCATCCCGCAGGCTAGTCGAGTAAAAACACGTGCGAGAGGATGCATCCCGCAGGCTAGTCGAGTAAAAACACGTGCGAGAGGATGCATCCCGCAGGCTAGTCGAGTAAAAACACGTGCGAGGTTTTGTGGGATGCGCATGCGCAGCTTTTTTGGGATGCGCATGGCTAGTCGAGCAAAAACACGTGCGAGAGGATGCATCCCGCAGGCTAGTCGAGCAAAAACACGTGCGAGAGGATGCATCCCGCAGACTAGTCGAGTAAAAACACGTGCGAGAGGATGCTTCCCGCAGGCTAGTCGAGTAAAAACACGTGCGAGAGGATGCATCCCGCAGGCTAGTCGAGTAAAAACACGTGCGAGAGGATGCATCCCGCAGGCTAGTCGAGTAAAAACACGTGCGAGAGGATGCATCCCGCAGGCTAGTCGAGTAAAAACACGTGCGAGAGAATGCATCCCGCAGGCTAGTCGAGTAAAAACACGTGCGAGGTTTTGTGGGATGCGCATGCGCAGGTTTTGTGAGATGCGCATGCGCAGGTTATTTGGGATGCGCATGCGCAGGTTTTTTGGGATGCGCATGGCTAGTCGAGTAAAAACACGTGCGAGAGAATGCATCCCGCAGGCTAGTCGAGCAAAAACACGTGCGAGAGGATGCATCCCGCAGGCTAGTCGAGTAAAAACACGTGCGAGAGGATGCATCCCGCAGGCTACTCGAGTAAAAACACGTGCGAGAGGATGCATCCCGCAGGCTAGTCGAGTAAAAACACGTGCGAGGTTTTGTGGGATGCGCATGCGCAGGTTTTTTGGGATGCGCATGGCTAGTCGAGCAAAAACACGTGCGAGAGGATGCATCCCGCAGGCTAGTCGAGCAAAAACACGTGCGAGAGGATGCATCCCGCAGGCTAGTCGAGTAAAAACACGTGCAAGAGGATGCTTCCCGCAGGCAAGTCGAGTAAAAACACGTGCGAGAGGATGCATCCCGCAGGCTAGTCGAGTAAAAACACGTGCGAGAGGATGCGTCCCGCAGGCTAGTCGAGCAAAAACACGTGCGAGAGGATGCATCCCGCAGGCTAGTCGAGCAAAAACACATGCGAGAGGATGCATCCCGCAGGCTAGTCGAGCAAAAACACGTGCGAGAGGATGCATCCCGCAGGCTAGTCGAGTAAAAACACGTGCGGGAGGATGCATCCCGCAGGCTAGTCGAGTAAAAACACGTGCGAGAGGATGCATCCCGCAGGCTAGTCGAGCAAAAACACGTGCGAGAGGATGCATCCCGCAGGCTAGTCGAGTAAAAACACGTGCGAGAGGATGAATCCTGCAGGCTACTCGAGTAAAAACACGTGCGAGAGGATGCATCCCGCAGGCTAGTCGAGCAAAAACACGTGCGAGAGGATGCATCCCGCAGGCTAGTCGAGTAAAAACACGTGCGAGAGGATGCATCCCGCAGGCTAGTCGAGTAAAAACACGTGCGAGAGGATGCATCCCGCAGGCTAGTCGAGTAAAAACACGTGCGAAGTTTTGTGGGATGCGCATGCGCAGGTTTTTTGGGATGCGCATGCGCAGGTTTTTTGGGATGCGCATGGCTAGTCGAGTAAAAACACGTGCGAGAGGATGCTTCCCGCAGGCTAGTCGAGTAAAAACACGTGCGAGAGGATGCATCCCGCAGGCTAGTCGAGTAAAAACACGTGCGAGAGGATGCATCCCGCAGGCTAGTCGAGTAAAAACACGTGCGAGAGGATGCATCCCGCAGGCTAGTCGAGTAAAAACACGTGCGAGAGAATGCATCCCGCAGGCTAGTCGAGTAAAAACACGTGCGAGGTTTTGTGGGATGCGCATGCGCAGGTTTTGTGAGATGCGCATGCGCAGGTTATTTGGGATGCGCATGCGCAGGTTTTTTGGGATGCGCATGGCTAGTCGAGTAAAAACACGTGCGAGAGGATGCATCCCGCAGGCTAGTCGAGCAAAAACACGTGCGAGAGGATGCATCCCGCAGGCTAGTCAAGTAAAAACACGTGCGAGAGGATGCATCCCGTAGGCTAGTCGAGCACAAACACGTGCGAGAGGATGCATCCCGCAGGCTAGTCGAGCAAATACACGTGCGAGAGGATGCATCCCGCAGGCTAGTCGAGCAAAAACACGTGCGAGAGGATGCATCCCGCAGGCTAGTCGAGTAAAAACACGTGCGAGAGGATGCATCCCGCAGGCTAGTCGAGTAAAAACACGTGCGAGAGGATGCATCCCGCAGGCTAGTCGAGTAAAAACACGTGCGAGGTTTTGTGGGATGCGCATGCGCAGGTTTTTTGGGATGCGCATGGCTAGTCGAGCAAAAACACGTGCGAGAGGATGCATCCCGCAGGGTAGTCGAGTAAAAACACGTGCGAGAGGATGCATCCCGCAGGCTAGTCGAGTAAAAACACGTGCGAGAGGATGCATCCCGCAGGCTAGTCGAGCAAAAACACGTGCGAGAGGATGCATCCCGCAGGCTAGTCGAGCAAAAACACGTGCGAGAGGATGCATCCCGCAGACTAGTCGAGTAAAAACACGTGCGAGAGGATGCTTCCCGCAGGCTAGTCGAGTAAAAACACGTGCGAGAGGATGCATCGCGCAGGCTAGTCGAGTAAAAACACGTGCGAGAGGATGCATCCCGCAGGCTAGTCGAGTAAAAACACGTGCGAGAGGATGCATCCCGCAGGCTAGTCGAGTAAAAACACGTGCGAGAGAATGCATCCCGCAGGCTAGTCGAGTAAAAACACGTGCGAGGTTTTGTGGGATGCGCATGCGCAGGTTTTGTGAGATGCGCATGCGCAGGTTATTTGGGATGCGCATGCGCAGATTTTTTGGGATGCGCATGGCTAGTCGAGTAAAAACACGTGCGAGAGGATGCATCCCGCAGCCTAGACGAGTAAAAACACGTGCGAGAGGATGCATCCCGCAGGCTAGTCAAGTAAAAACACGTGCGAGAGGATGCATCCCGTAGGCTAGTCGAGCACAAACACGTGCGAGAGGATGCATCCCGCAGGCTAGTCGAGCAAAAACACGTGCGATAGGATGCATCCCGCAGGCTAGTCGAGCAAAAACACGTGCGAGAGGATGCATCCCGCAGGCTAGTCGAGTAAAAACACGTGCGAGAGGATGCATCCCGCAGGCTACTCGAGTAAAAACACGTGCGAGAGGATGCATCCCGCAGGCTAGTCGAGTAAAAACACGTGCGAGGTTTTGTGGGATGCGCATGCGCAGGTTTTTTGGGATGCGCATGGCTAGTCGAGCAAAAACACGTGCGAGAGGATGCATCCCGCAGGCTAGTCGAGCAAAAACACGTGCGAGAGGATGCATCCCGCAGGCTAGTCGAGTAAAAACACGTGCGAGAGGATGCATCCTGCAGGCTAGTCGAGTAAAAACACGTGCGAGAGGATGCATCCCGCAGGCTAGTCGAGTAAAAACACGTGCGAGAGGATGCATCCCGCAGGCTAGTCGAGTAAAAACACGTGCGAGAGGATGCATCCCGCAGGCTAGTCGAGTAAAAACACGTGCGAGAGGATGCATCCCGCAGGCTAGTCGAGCAAAAACACGTGCGAGAGGATGCATCCCGCAGGCTAGTCGAGCAAAAACACGTGCGAGAGGATGCATCCCGCAGACTAGTCGAGTAAAAACACGTGCGAGAGGATGCATCCCGCAGGCTAGTCGAGTAAAAACACGTGCGAGAGGATGCATCCCGCAGGCTAGTCGAGTAAAAACACGTGCGAGAGGATGCATCCCGCAGGCTAGTCGAGTAAAAACACGTGCGAGAGAATGCATCCCGCAGGCTAGTCGAGCAAAAACACGTGCGAGAGGATGCATCCCGCAGACTAGTCGAGTAAAAACACGTGCGAGAGGATGCATCCCGCAGGCTAGTCGAGTAAAAACACGTGCGAGAGGATGCATCCCGCAGGCTAGTCGAGTAAAAACACGTGCGAGAGGATGCATCCCGCAGGCTAGTCGAGTAAAAACACGTGCGAGAGAATGCATCCCGCAGGCTAGTCGAGTAAAAACACGTGCGAGGTTTTGTGGGATGCGCATGCGCAGGTTTTGTGAGATGCGCATGCGCAGGTTATTTGGGATGCGCATGCGCAGGTTTTTTGGGATGCGCATGGCTAGTCGAGTAAAAACACGTGCGAGAGGATGCATCCCGCAGGCTAGTCGAGCAAAAACACGTGCGAGAGGATGCATCCCGCAGGCTAGTCAAGTAAAAACACGTGCGAGAGGATGCATCCCGTAGGCTAGTCGAGCACAAACACGTGCGAGAGGATGCATCCCGCAGGCTAGTCGAGCAAATACACGTGCGAGAGGATGCATCCCGCAGGCCAGTCGAGCAAAAACACGTGCGAGAGGATGCATCCCGCAGGCTAGTCGAGCAAAAACACGTGCGAGAGGATGCATCCCGCAGACTAGTCGAGTAAAAACACGTGCGAGAGGATGCTTCCCGCAGGCTAGTCGAGTAAAAACACGTGCGAGAGGATGCATCCCGCAGGCTAGTCGAGCAAAAACACGTGCGAGAGGATGCATCCCGCAGGCTAGTCGAGTAAAAACACGTGCGAGAGGATGCATCCTGCAGGCTAGTCGAGTAAAAACACGTGCGAGAGGATGCATCCCGCAGGCTAGTCGAGTAAAAACACGTGCGAGAGGATGCATCCCGCAGGCTAGTCGAGTAAAAACACGTGCGAGAGGATGCATCCCGCAGGCTAGTCGAGTAAAAACACGTGCGAGGTTTTGTGGGATGCGCATGCGCAGCTTTTTTGGGATGCGCATGGCTAGTCGAGCAAAAACACGTGCGAGAGGATGCATCCCGCAGGCTAGTCGAGCAAAAACACGTGCGAGAGGATGCATCCCGCAGACTAGTCGAGTAAAAACACGTGCGAGAGGATGCTTCCCGCAGGCTAGTCGAGTAAAAACACGTGCGAGAGGATGCATCCCGCAGGCTAGTCGAGTAAAAACACGTGCGAGAGGATGCATCCCGCAGGCTAGTCGAGTAAAAACACGTGCGAGAGGATGCATCCCGCAGGCTAGTCGAGTAAAAACACGTGCGAGAGAATGCATCCCGCAGGCTAGTCGAGTAAAAACACGTGCGAGGTTTTGTGGGATGCGCATGCGCAGGTTTTGTGAGATGCGCATGCGCAGGTTATTTGGGATGCGCATGCGCAGGTTTTTTGGGATGCGCATGGCTAGTCGAGTAAAAACACGTGCGAGAGAATGCATCCCGCAGGCTAGTCGAGCAAAAACACGTGCGAGAGGATGCATCCCGCAGGCTAGTCGAGTAAAAACACGTGCGAGAGGATGCATCCCGCAGGCTACTCGAGTAAAAACACGTGCGAGAGGATGCATCCCGCAGGCTAGTCGAGTAAAAACACGTGCGAGGTTTTGTGGGATGCGCATGCGCAGGTTTTTTGGGATGCGCATGGCTAGTCGAGCAAAAACACGTGCGAGAGGATGCATCCCGCAGGCTAGTCGAGCAAAAACACGTGCGAGAGGATGCATCCCGCAGGCTAGTCGAGTAAAAACACGTGCAAGAGGATGCTTCCCGCAGGCAAGTCGAGTAAAAACACGTGCGAGAGGATGCATCCCGCAGGCTAGTCGAGTAAAAACACGTGCGAGAGGATGCGTCCCGCAGGCTAGTCGAGCAAAAACACGTGCGAGAGGATGCATCCCGCAGGCTAGTCGAGCAAAAACACATGCGAGAGGATGCATCCCGCAGGCTAGTCGAGCAAAAACACGTGCGAGAGGATGCATCCCGCAGGCTAGTCGAGTAAAAACACGTGCGGGAGGATGCATCCCGCAGGCTAGTCGAGTAAAAACACGTGCGAGAGGATGCATCCCGCAGGCTAGTCGAGCAAAAACACGTGCGAGAGGATGCATCCCGCAGGCTAGTCGAGTAAAAACACGTGCGAGAGGATGAATCCTGCAGGCTACTCGAGTAAAAACACGTGCGAGAGGATGCATCCCGCAGGCTAGTCGAGCAAAAACACGTGCGAGAGGATGCATCCCGCAGGCTAGTCGAGTAAAAACACGTGCGAGAGGATGCATCCCGCAGGCTAGTCGAGTAAAAACACGTGCGAGAGGATGCATCCCGCAGGCTAGTCGAGTAAAAACACGTGCGAAGTTTTGTGGGATGCGCATGCGCAGGTTTTTTGGGATGCGCATGCGCAGGTTTTTTGGGATGCGCATGGCTAGTCGAGTAAAAACACGTGCGAGAGGATGCATCCCGCAGGCTAGTCGAGCAAAAACACGTGCGAGAGGATGCATCCCGCAGGCTAGTCGAGCAAAAACACGTGCGAGAGGATGCATCCCGCAGGCTAGTCAAGTAAAAACACGTGCGAGAGGATGCATCCCGCAGGCTAGTCGAGCACAAACACGTGCGAGAGGATGCATCCCGCAGGCTAGTCGAGCAAATACACATGCGAGAGGATGCATCCCGCAGGCTAGTCGAGCAAAAACACGTGCGAGAGGATGCATCCCGCAGGCTAGTCGAGCAAAAACACGTGCGAGAGGATGCATCCCGCAGACTAGTCGATTAAAAACACGTGCGAGAGGATGCTTCCCGCAGGCTAGTCGAGTAAAAACACGTGCGAGAGGATGAATCCTGCAGGCTACTCGAGTAAAAACACGTGCGAGAGGATGCATCCCGCAGGCTAGTCGAGCACAAACACGTGCGAGAGGATGCATCCCGCAGGCTAGTCGAGTAAAAACACGTGCGGGAGGATGCATCCCGCAGGCTAGTCGAGTAAAAACACGTGCGAGAGGATGCATCCCGCAGGCTAGTCGAGCAAAAACACGTGCGAGAGGATGCATCCCGCAGGCTAGTCGAGTAAAAACACGTGCGAGAGGATGAATCCTGCAGGCTACTCGAGTAAAAACACGTGCGAGAGGATGCATCCCGCAGGCTAGTCGAGTAAAAACACGTGCGAGAGAATGCATCCCGCAGGCTAGTCGAGTAAAAACACGTGCGAGGTTTTGTGGGATGCGCATGCGCAGGTTTTGTGAGATGCGCATGCGCAGGTTATTTGGGATGCGCATGCGCAGGTTTTTTGGGATGCGCATGGCTAGTCGAGTAAAAACACGTGCGAGAGAATGCATCCCGCAGGCTAGTCGAGCAAAAACACGTGCGAGAGGATGCATCCCGCAGGCTAGTCAAGTAAAAACACGTGCGAGAGGATGCATCCCGCAGGCTAGTCGAGTAAAAACACGTGCGAGAGGATGCATCCTGCAGGCTAGTCGAGTAAAAACACGTGCGAGAGGATGCATCCCGCAGGCTAGTCGAGTAAAAACACGTGCGAGAGGATGCATCCCGCAGGCTAGTCGAGTAAAAACACGTGCGAGAGGATGCATCCCGCAGGCTAGTCGAGTAAAAACACGTGCGAGGTTTTGTGGGATGCGCATGCGCAGCTTTTTTGGGATGCGCATGGCTAGTCGAGCAAAAACACGTGCGACAGGATGCATCCCGCAGGGTAGTCGAGTAAAAACACGTGCGAGAGGATGCATCCCGCAGGCTAGTCGAGTAAAAACACGTGCGAGAGGATGCATCCCGCAGGCTAGTCGAGCAAAAACACGTGCGAGAGGATGCATCCCGCAGGCTAGTCGAGCAAAAACACGTGCGAGAGGATGCATCCCGCAGACTAGTCGAGTAAAAACACGTGCGAGAGGATGCTTCCCGCAGGGTAGTCGAGTAAAAACACGTGCGAGAGGATGCATCCCGCAGGCTAGTCGAGTAAAAACACGTGCGAGAGGATGCATCCCGCAGGCTAGTCGAGTAAAAACACGTGCGAGAGGATGCATCCCGCAGGCTAGTCGAGTAAAAACACGTGCGAGAGAATGCATCCCGCAGGCTAGTCGAGTAAAAACACGTGCGAGGTTTTGTGGGATGCGCATGCGCAGGTTTTGTGAGATGCGCATGCGCAGGTTATTTGGGATGCGCATGCGCAGGTTTTTTGGGATGCGCATGGCTAGTCGAGTAAAAACACGTGCGAGAGAATGCATCCCGCAGGCTAGTCGAGCAAAAACACGTGCGAGAGGATGCATCCCGCAGGCTAGTCAAGTAAAAACACGTGCGAGAGGATGCATCCCGTAGGCTAGTCGAGCACGAACACGTGCGAGAGGATGCATCCCGCAGGCTAGTCGAGCAAATACACGTGCGAGAGGATGCATCCCGCAGGCTAGTCGAGTAAAAACACGTGCGAGAGGATGCATCCCGCAGGCTAGTCGAGCAAAAACACGTGCGAGTGGATGCATCCCGCAGACTAGTCGAGTAAAAACACGTGCGAGAGGATGCTTCCCGCAGGCTAGTCGAGTGAAAACACGTGCGAGAGGATGCATCCCGCAGGCTAGTCGAGTAAAAACACGTGCGAGGTTTTGTGGGATGCGCATGCGCAGGTTTTGTGGGATGCGCATGCGCAGGTTTTTTGGGATGCGCATGGCTAGTCGAGCAAAAACACGTGCGAGAGGATGCATCCCGCAGGCTAGTCGAGCAAAAACACGTGCGAGAGGATGCATCCCGCAGGCTAGTCGAGCAAAAACACGTGCGATAGGATGCATCCCGCAGGCTAGTCGAGCAAAAACACGTGCGAGAGGATGCATCCCGCAGGCTAGTCGAGTAAAAACACGTGCGAGAGGATGCATCCCGCAGGCTACTCGAGTACAAACACGTGCGAGAGGATGCATCCCGCAGGCTAGTCGAGTAAAAACACGTGCAAGGTTTTGTGGGATGCGCATGCGCAGGTTTTTTGGGATGCGCATGGCTAGTCGAGCAAAAACACGTGCGAGAGGATGCATCCCGCAGGCTAGTCGAGCAAAAACACGTGCGAGAGGATGCATCCCGCAGGCTAGTCGAGTAAGAACACGTGCAAGAGGATGCTTCCCGCAGGCTAGTCGAGTAAAAACACGTGCGAGAGGATGCATCCCGCAGGCTAGTCGAGTAAAAACACGTGCGAGAGGATGCGTCCCGCAGGCTAGTCGAGCAAAAACACGTGCGAGAGGATGCATCCCGCAGGCTAGTCGAGCAAAAACACGTGCGAGAGGATGCATCCCGCAGGCTAGTCGAGCAAAAACACGTGCGAGAGGATGCATCCCGCAGGCTAGTCGAGTAAAAACACGTGCGGGAGGATGCATCCCGCAGGCTAGTCGAGTAAAAACACGTGCGAGAGGATGCATCCCGCAGGCTAGTCGAGCAAAAACACGTGCGAGAGGATGCATCCCGCAGGCTAGTCGAGTAAAAACACGTGCGAGAGGATGAATCCTGCAGGCTACTCGAGTAAAAACACGTGCGAGAGGATGCATCCCGCAGGCTAGTCGAGCAAAAACACGTGCGAGAGGATGCATCCCGCAGGCTAGTCGAGTAAAAACACGTGCGAGAGGATGCATCCCGCAGGCTAGTCGAGTAAAAACACGTGCGAGAGGATGCATCCCGCAGGCTAGTCGAGTAAAAACACGTGCGAAGTTTTGTGGGATGCGCATGCGCAGGTTTTTTGGGACGCGCATGCGCAGGTTTTTTGGGATGCGCATGGCTAGTCGAGTAAAAACACGTGCGAGAGGATGCATCCCGCAGGCTAGTCGAGCAAAAACACGTGCGAGAGGATGCATCCCGCAGTCTAGTCGAGCAAAAACACGTGCGAGAGGATGCATCCCGCAGGCTAGTCAAGTAAAAACACGTGCGAGAGGATGCATCCCGCAGGCTAGTCGAGCACAAACACGTGCGAGAGGATGCATCCCGCAGGCTAGTCGAGCAAATACACATGCGAGAGGATGCATCCCGCAGGCTAGTCGAGCAAAAACACGTGCGAGAGGATGCATCCCGCAGGCTAGTCGAGCAAAAACACGTGCGAGAGGATGCATCCCGCAGACTAGTCGATTAAAAACACGTGCGAGAGGATGCTTCCCGCAGGCTAGTCGAGTAAAAACACGTGCGAGAGGATGAATCCTGCAGGCTACTCGAGTAAAAACACGTGCGAGAGGATGCATCCCGCAGGCTAGTCGAGCACAAACACGTGCGAGAGGATGCATCCCGCAGGGTAGTCGAGTAAAAACACGTGCGGGAGGATGCATCCCGCAGGCTAGTCGAGTAAAAACACGTGCGAGAGGATGCATCCCGCAGGCTAGTCGAGCAAAAACACGTGCGAGAGGATGCATCCCGCAGGCTAGTCGAGTAAAAACACGTGCGAGAGGATGAATCCTGCAGGCTACTCGAGTAAAAACACGTGCGAGAGGATGCATCCCGCAGGCTAGTCGAGCAAAAACACGTGCGAGAGGATGCATCCCGCAGGCTAGTCGAGCAAAGACACGTGCGAGAGGATGCATCCCGCAGGCTAGTCGAGTAAAAACACGTGCGAGAGGATGCATCCCGCAGGCTAGTCGAGTAAAAACACGTGCGAGAGGATGCATCCCGCAGGCTAGTCGAGTAAAAACACGTGCGAAGTTTTGTGGGATGCGCATGCGCAGGCTTTTTGGGATGCGCATGCGCAGGTTTTTTGGGATGCGCATGGCTAGTCGAGTAAAAACACGTGCGAGAGGATGCATCCCGCAGGCTAGTCGAGCAAAAACACGTGCGAGAGGATGCATCCCGCAGGCTAGTCGAGCAAAAACACGTGCGAGAGGATGCATCCCGCAGGCTAGTCGAGTAAAAACACGTGCGAGAGGATGCATCACGCAGGCTAGTCGAGTAAAAACACGTGCGAGAGGATGCATCCCGCAGGCTAGTCGAGCAAAAACACGTGCGAGAGGATGCATCCCGCAGGCTAGTCAAGTAAAAACACGTGCGAGAGGATGCATCCCGCAGGCTAGTCGAGCACAAACACGTGCGAGAGGATGCATCCCGCAGGCTAGTCGAGCAAATACACGTGCGAGAAGATGCATCCCGCAGGCTAGTCGAGCAAAAACACGTGCGAGAGGATGCATCCCGCAGGCTAGTCGAGCAAAAACACGTGCGAGAGGATGCATCCCGCAGGCTAGTCGAGTAAAAACACGTGCGAGAGGATGCATCCCGCAGGCTAGTCGAGTAAAAACACGTGCGAGAGAATGCATCCCGCAGGCTAGTCGAGTAAAAACACGTGCGAGGTTTTGTGGGATGCGCATGCGCAGGTTTTGTGAGATGCGCATGCGCAGGTTATTTGGGATGCGCATGCGCAGGTTTTTTGGGATGCGCATGGCTAGTCGAGTAAAAACACGTGCGAGAGAATGCATCCCGCAGGCTAGTCGAGCAAAAACACGTGCGAGAGGATGCATCCCGCAGGCTAGTCAAGTAAAAACACGTGCGAGAGGATGCATCCCGTAGGCTAGTCGAGCACAAACACGTGCGAGAGGATGCATCCCGCAGGCTAGTCGAGCAAATACACGTGCGAGAGGATGCATCCCGCAGGCTAGTCGAGCAAAAACACGTGCGAGAGGATGCATCCCGCAGGCTAGTCGAGCAAAAACACGTGCGAGTGGATGCATCCCGCAGACTAGTCGAGTAAAAACACGTGCGAGAGGATGCTTCCCGCAGGCTAGTCGAGTAAAAACACGTGCGAGAGGATGCATCCCGCAGGCTAGTCGAGTAAAAACACGTGCGAGGTTTTGTGGGATGCGCATGCGCAGGTTTTCTGGGATGCGCATGCGCAGGTTTTTTGGGATGCGCATGCGCAGGTTTTTTGGGATGCGCATGGCTAGTCGAGTAAAAACACGTGCGAGAGAATGCATCCCGCAGGCTAGTCGAGCAAAAACACGTGCGAGAGGATGCATCCCGCAGGCTAGTCAAGTAAAAACACGTGCGAGAGGATGCATCCCGTAGGCTAGTCGAGCACAAACACGTGCGAGAGGATGCATCCCGCAGGCTAGTCGAGCAAATACACGTGCGAGAGGATGCATCCCGCAGGCTAGTCGAGCAAAAACACGTGCGAGAGGATGCATCCCGCAGGCTAGTCGAGCAAAAACACGTGCGAGTGGATGCATCCCGCAGACTAGTCGAGTAAAAACACGTGCGAGAGGATGCTTCCCGCAGGCTAGTCGAGCAAAAACACGTGCGAGTGGATGCATCCCGCAGACTAGTCGAGTAAAAACACGTGCGAGAGGATGCTTCCCGCAGGCTAGTCGAGTAAAAACACGTGCGAGAGGATGCATCCCGCAGGCTAGTCGAGTAAAAACACGTGCGAGGTTTTGTGGGATGCGCATGCGCAGGTTTTGTGGGATGCGCATGCGCAGGTTTTTTGGGATGCGCATGGCTAGTCGAGCAAAAACACGTGCGAGAGGATGCATCCCGCAGGCTAGTCGAGCAAAAACACGTGCGAGAGGATGCATCCCGCAGGCTAGTCGAGCAAAAACACGTGCGATAGGATGCATCCCGCAGGCTAGTCGAGCAAAAACACGTGCGAGAGGATGCATCCCGCAGGCTACTCGAGTACAAACACGTGCGAGAGGATGCATCCCGCAGGCTAGTCGAGTAAAAACACGTGCAAGGTTTTGTGGGATGCGCATGCGCAGGTTTTTTGGGATGCGCATGGCTAGTCGAGCAAAAACACGTGCGAGAGGATGCATCCCGCAGGCTAGTCGAGCAAAAACACGTGCGAGAGGATGCATCCCGCAGGCTAGTCGAGTAAAAACACGTGCAAGAGGATGCTTCCCGCAGGCTAGTCGAGTAAAAACACGTGCGAGAGGATGCATCCCGCAGGCTAGTCGAGTAAAAACACGTGCGAGAGGATGCGTCCCGCAGGCTAGTCGACCAAAAACACGTGCGAGAGGATGCATCCCGCAGGCTAGTCGAGCAAAAACACGTGCGAGAGGATGCATCCCGCAGGCTAGTCAAGTAAAAACACGTGCGAGAGGATGCATCCCGCAGGCTAGTCGAGCACAAACACGTGCGAGAGGATGCATCCCGCAGGCTAGTCGAGCAAATACACATGCGAGAGGATGCATCCCGCAGGCTAGTCGAGCAAAAACACGTGCGAGAGGATGCATCCCGCAGGCTAGTCGAGCAAAAACACGTGCGAGAGGATGCATCCCGCAGACTAGTCGATTAAAAACACGTGCGAGAGGATGCTTCCCGCAGGCTAGTCGAGTAAAAACACGTGCGAGAGGATGAATCCTGCAGGCTACTCGAGTAAAAACACGTGCGAGAGGATGCATCCCGCAGGCTAGTCGAGCACAAACACGTGCGAGAGGATGCATCCCGCAGGGTAGTCGAGTAAAAACACGTGCGGGAGGATGCATCCCGCAGGCTAGTCGAGTAAAAACACGTGCGAGAGGATGCATCCCGCAGGCTAGTCGAGCAAAAACACGTGCGAGAGGATGCATCCCGCGGGCTAGTCGAGTAAAAACACGTGCGAGAGGATGAATCCTGCAGGCTACTCGAGTAAAAACACGTGCGAGAGGATGCATCCCGCAGGCTAGTCGAGCAAAAACACGTGCGAGAGGATGCATCCCGCAGGCTAGTCGAGCAAAGACACGTGCGAGAGGATGCATCCCGCAGGCTAGTCGAGTAAAAACACGTGCGAGAGGATGCATCCCGCAGGCTAGTCGAGTAAAAACACGTGCGAGAGGATGCATCCCGCAGGCTAGTCGAGTAAAAACACGTGCGAAGTTTTGTGGGATGCGCATGCGCAGGCTTTTTGGGATGCGCATGCGCAGGTTTTTTGGGATGCGCATGGCTAGTCGAGTAAAAACACGTGCGAGAGGATGCATCCCGCAGGCTAGTCGAGCAAAAACACGTGCGAGAGGATGCATCCCGCAGGCTAGTCGAGCAAAAACACGTGCGAGAGGATGCATCCCGCAGGCTAGTCGAGTAAAAACACGTGCGAGAGGATGCATCACGCAGGCTAGTCGAGTAAAAACACGTGCGAGAGGATGCATCCCGCAGGCTAGTCGAGCAAAAACACGTGCGAGAGGATGCATCCCGCAGGCTAGTCAAGTAAAAACACGTGCGAGAGGATGCATCCCGCAGGCTAGTCGAGCACAAACACGTGCGAGAGGATGCATCCCGCAGGCTAGTCGAGCAAATACACGTGCGAGAGGATGCATCCCGCAGGCTAGTCGAGCAAAAACACGTGCGAGAGGATGCATCCCGCAGGCTAGTCGAGCAAAAACACGTGCGAGAGGATGCATCCCGCAGGCTAGTCGAGTAAAAACACGTGCGAGAGGATGCATCCCGCAGGCTAGTCGAGTAAAAACACGTGCGAGAGAATGCATCCCGCAGGCTAGTCGAGTAAAAACACGTGCGAGGTTTTGTGGGATGCGCATGCGCAGGTTTTGTGAGATGCGCATGCGCAGGTTATTTGGGATGCGCATGCGCAGGTTTTTTGGGATGCGCATGGCTAGTCGAGTAAAAACACGTGCGAGAGAATGCATCCCGCAGGCTAGTCGAGCAAAAACACGTGCGAGAGGATGCATCCCGCAGGCTAGTCAAGTAAAAACACGTGCGAGAGGATGCATCCCGTAGGCTAGTCGAGCACAAACACGTGCGAGAGGATGCATCCCGCAGGCTAGTCGAGCAAATACACGTGCGAGAGGATGCATCCCGCAGGCTAGTCGAGCAAAAACACGTGCGAGAGGATGCATCCCGCAGGCTAGTCGAGCAAAAACACGTGCGAGTGGATGCATCCCGCAGACTAGTCGAGTAAAAACACGTGCGAGAGGATGCTTCCCGCAGGCTAGTCGAGTAAAAACACGTGCGAGAGGATGCATCCCGCAGGCTAGTCGAGTAAAAACACGTGCGAGGTTTTGTGGGATGCGCATGCGCAGGTTTTCTGGGATGCGCATGCGCAGGTTTTTTGGGATGCGCATGCGCAGGTTTTTTGGGATGCGCATGGCTAGTCGAGTAAAAACACGTGCGAGAGAATGCATCCCGCAGGCTAGTCGAGCAAAAACACGTGCGAGAGGATGCATCCCGCAGGCTAGTCAAGTAAAAACACGTGCGAGAGGATGCATCCCGTAGGCTAGTCGAGCACAAACACGTGCGAGAGGATGCATCCCGCAGGCTAGTCGAGCAAATACACGTGCGAGAGGATGCATCCCGCAGGCTAGTCGAGCAAAAACACGTGCGAGAGGATGCATCCCGCAGGCTAGTCGAGCAAAAACACGTGCGAGTGGATGCATCCCGCAGACTAGTCGAGTAAAAACACGTGCGAGAGGATGCATCCCGCAGGCTAGTCGAGCAAAAACACGTGCGAGAGGATGCATCCCGCAGGCTAGTCGAGCAAAAACACGTGCGAGTGGATGCATCCCGCAGACTAGTCGAGTAAAAACACGTGCGAGAGGATGCTTCCCGCAGGCTAGTCGAGTAAAAACACGTGCGAGAGGATGCATCCCGCAGGCTAGTCGAGCAAAAACACGTGCGAGAGGATGCATCCCGCAGACTAGTCGAGTAAAAACACGTGCGAGAGGATGCATCCCGCAGGGTAGTCGAGTAAAAACACGTGCGAGAGGATGCATCCCGCAGGCTAGTCGAGTAAAAACACGTGCGAGAGGATGCATCCCGCAGGCTAGTCGAGCAAAAACACGTGCGAGAGGATGCATCCCGCAGGCTAGTCGAGCAAAAACACGTGCGAGAGGATGCATCCCGCAGACTAGTCGAGTAAAAACACGTGCGAGAGGATGCATCCCGCAGGCTAGTCGAGTAAAAACACGTGCGAGAGGATGCATCCCGCAGGCTAGTCGAGTAAAAACACGTGCGAGAGGATGCATCCCGCAGGCTAGTCGAGTAAAAACACGTGCGAGAGAATGCATCCCGCAGGCTAGTCGAGTAAAAACACGTGCGAGGTTTTGTGGGATGCGCATGCGCAGGTTTTTTGGGATGCGCATGCGCAGGTTTTTTGGGATGCGCATGGCTAGTCGAGCAAAAACACGTGCGAGAGGATGCATCCCGCAGGGTAGTCGAGTAAAAACACGTGCGAGAGGATGCATCCCGCAGACTAGTCGAGTAAAAACACGTGCGAGAGGATGCATCCCGCAGGGTAGTCGAGTAAAAACACGTGCGAGAGGATGCATCCCGCAGGCTACTCGAGTAAAAACACGTGCGAGAGGATGCATCCCGCAGGCTAGTCGAGCAAAAACACGTGCGAGAGGATGCATCCCGCAGGCTAGTCAAGTAAAAACACGTGCGAGAGGATGCATCCCGCAGGCTAGTCGAGCACAAACACGTGCGAGAGGATGCATCCCGCAGGCTAGTCGAGCAAATACACATGCGAGAGGATGCATCCCGCAGGCTAGTCGAGCAAAACACGTGCGATAGGATGCATCCCGCAGGCTAGTCGAGCAAAAACACGTGCGAGAGGATGCATCCCGCAGACTAGTCGATTAAAAACACGTGCGAGAGGATGCTTCCCGCAGGCTAGTCGAGTAAAAACACGTGCGAGAGGATGAATCCTGCAGGCTACTCGAGTAAAAACACGTGCGAGAGGATGCATCCCGCAGGCTAGTCGAGCAAAAACACGTGCGACAGGATGCATCCCGCAGGCTAGTCGAGCAAAAACACGTGCGAGAGGATGCATCCCGCAGGCTAGTCGAGTAAAAACACGTGCGAGAGGATGCATCACGCAGGCTAGTCGAGTAAAAACACGTGCGAGAGGATGCATCCCGCAGGCTAGTCGAGCAAAAACACGTGCGAGAGGATGCATCCCGCAGGCTAGTCAAGTAAAAACACGTGCGAGAGGATGCATCCCGCAGGCTAGTCGAGCACAAACACGTGCGAGAGGATGCATCCCGCAGGCTAGTCGAGCAAATACACGTGCGAGAGGATGCATCCCGCAGGCTAGTCGAGCAACAACACGTGCGAGAGGATGCATCCCGCAGGCTAGCCGAGCAAAAACACGTGCGAGAGGATGCATCCCGCAGACTAGTCGAGTAAAAACACGTGCGAGAGGATGCTTCCCGCAGGCTAGTCGACTAAAAACACGTGCGAGAGGATGCATCCCGCAGGCTAGTCGAGTAAAAACACGTGCGAGAGGATGCATCCCGCAGGCTAGTCGAGTAAAAACACGTGCGAGAGGATGCATCCCGCAGGCTAGTCGAGTAAAAACACGTGCGAGGTTTTGTGGGATGCGCATGCGCAGGTTTTGTGGGATGCGCATGCGCAGGTTTTTTGGGATGCGCATGGCTAGTCGAGTAAAAACACGTGCGAGAGGATGCATCCCGCAGGCTAGTCGAGTAAAAACACGTGCGAGAGGATGCATCCCGCAGGCTAGTCGAGTAAAAACCCGTGCGAGAGGATGCATCCCGCAGGCTAGTCGAGTAAAAACACGTGCGAGAGAATGCATCCCGCAGGCTAGTCGAGTAAAAACACGTGCGAGGTTTTGTGGGATGCGCATGCGCAGGTTTTGTGAGATGCGCATGCGCAGGTTATTTGGGATGCGCATGCGCAGGTTTTTTGGGATGCGCATGGCTAGTCGAGTAAAAACACGTGCGAGAGGATGCATCCCGCAGGCTAGTCGAGCAAAAACACGTGCGAGAGGATGCATCCCGCAGGCTAGTCAAGTAAAAACACGTGCGAGAGGATGCATCCCGTAGGCTAGTCGAGAACAAACACGTGCGAGAGGATGCATCCCGCAGACTAGTCGAGTAAAAACACGTGCGAGAGGATGCTTCCAGCAGGCTAGTCGAGTAAAAACACGTGCGAGAGGATGCATCCCGCAGGCTAGTCGAGTAAAAACACGTGCGAGGTTTTGTGGGATGCGCATGCGCAGGTTTTGTGGGATGCGCATGCGCAGGTTTTTTGGGATGCGCATGCGCAGGTTTTTTGGGATGCGCATGGCTAGTCGAGCAAAAACACGTGCGAGAGGATGCATCCCGCAGGCTAGTCGAGCAAAAACACGTGCGAGAGGATGCATCCCGGAGGCTAGTCGAGCAAAAACACGTGCGATAGGATGCATCCCGCAGGCTAGTCGAGCAAAAACACGTGCGAGAGGATGCATCCCGCAGGCTAGTCGAGTAAAAACACGTGCGAGAGGATGCATCCCGCAGGCTACTCGAGTAAAAACACGTGCGAGAGGATGCATCCCGCAGGCTAGTCGAGTAAAAACACGTGCGAGGTTTTGTGGGATGCGCATGCGCAGGTTTTTTGGGATGCGCATGGCTAGTCGAGCAAAAACACGTGCGAGAGGATGCATCCCGCAGGCTAGTCGAGCAAAAACACGTGCGAGAGAATGCATCCCGCAGGCTAGTCGAGTAAAAACACGTGCAAGAGGATGCTTCCCGCAGGCTAGTCGAGTAAAAACACGTGCGAGAGGATGCATCCCGCAGGCTAGTCGAGTAAAAACACGTGCGAGAGGATGCGTCCCGCAGGCTAGTCGAGCAAAAACACGTGCGAGAGGATGCATCCCGCAGGCTAGTCGAGCAAAAACACGTGCGAGAGGATGCATCCCGCAGGCTAGTCAAGTAAAAACACGTGCGAGAGGATGCATCCCGCAGGCTAGTCGAGCACAAACACGTGCGAGAGGATGCATCCCGCAGGCTAGTCGAGCAAATACACATGCGAGAGGATGCATCCCGCAGGCTAGTCGAGCAAAAACACGTGCGAGAGGATGAATCCCGCAGGCTAGTCGAGCAAAAACACGTGCGAGAGGATGCATCCCGCAGTCTAGTCGATTAAAAACACGTGCGAGAGGATGCTTCCCGCAGGCTAGTCAAGTAAAAACACGTGCGAGAGGATGCATCCCGTAGGCTAGTCGAGCACAAACACGTGCGAGAGGATGCATCCCGCAGGCTAGTCGAGCAAATACACGTGCGAGAGGATGCATCCCGCAGGCTAGTCAAGTAAAAACACGTGCGAGAGGATGCATCCCGTAGGCTAGTCGAGCACAAACACGTGCGAGAGGATGCATCCCGCAGGCTAGTCGAGCAAATACACGTGCGAGAGGATGCATCCCGCAGGCTAGTCGAGCAAAAACACGTGCGAGAGGATGCATCCCGCAGGCTAGTCGAGCAAAAACACGTGCGAGTGGATGCATCCCGCAGACTAGTCGAGTAAAAACACGTGCGAGAGGATGCATCCCGCAGGCTAGTCGAGCAAAAACACGTGCGAGAGGATGCATCCCGCAGGCTAGTCGAGCAAAAACACGTGCGAGTGGATGCATCCCGCAGACTAGTCGAGTAAAAACACGTGCGAGAGGATGCTTCCCGCAGGCTAGTCGAGTAAAAACACGTGCGAGAGGATGCATCCCGCAGGCTAGTCGAGCAAAAACACGTGCGAGAGGATGCATCCCGCAGACTAGTCGAGTAAAAACACGTGCGAGAGGATGCATCCCGCAGGGTAGTCGAGTAAAAACACGTGCGAGAGGATGCATCCCGCAGGCTAGTCGAGTAAAAACACGTGCGAGAGGATGCATCCCGCAGGCTAGTCGAGCAAAAACACGTGCGAGAGGATGCATCCCGCAGGCTAGTCGAGCAAAAACACGTGCGAGAGGATGCATCCCGCAGACTAGTCGAGTAAAAACACGTGCGAGAGGATGCATCCCGCAGGCTAGTCGAGTAAAAACACGTGCGAGAGGATGCATCCCGCAGGCTAGTCGAGTAAAAACACGTGCGAGAGGATGCATCCCGCAGGCTAGTCGAGTAAAAACACGTGCGAGAGAATGCATCCCGCAGGCTAGTCGAGTAAAAACACGTGCGAGGTTTTGTGGGATGCGCATGCGCAGGTTTTTTGGGATGCGCATGCGCAGGTTTTTTGGGATGCGCATGGCTAGTCGAGCAAAAACACGTGCGAGAGGATGCATCCCGCAGGGTAGTCGAGTAAAAACACGTGCGAGAGGATGCATCCCGCAGACTAGTCGAGTAAAAACACGTGCGAGAGGATGCATCCCGCAGGGTAGTCGAGTAAAAACACGTGCGAGAGGATGCATCCCGCAGGCTACTCGAGTAAAAACACGTGCGAGAGGATGCATCCCGCAGGCTAGTCGAGCAAAAACACGTGCGAGAGGATGCATCCCGCAGGCTAGTCAAGTAAAAACACGTGCGAGAGGATGCATCCCGCAGGCTAGTCGAGCACAAACACGTGCGAGAGGATGCATCCCGCAGGCTAGTCGAGCAAATACACATGCGAGAGGATGCATCCCGCAGGCTAGTCGAGCAAAACACGTGCGATAGGATGCATCCCGCAGGCTAGTCGAGCAAAAACACGTGCGAGAGGATGCATCCCGCAGACTAGTCGATTAAAAACACGTGCGAGAGGATGCTTCCCGCAGGCTAGTCGAGTAAAAACACGTGCGAGAGGATGAATCCTGCAGGCTACTCGAGTAAAAACACGTGCGAGAGGATGCATCCCGCAGGCTAGTCGAGCAAAAACACGTGCGACAGGATGCATCCCGCAGGCTAGTCGAGCAAAAACACGTGCGAGAGGATGCATCCCGCAGGCTAGTCGAGTAAAAACACGTGCGAGAGGATGCATCACGCAGGCTAGTCGAGTAAAAACACGTGCGAGAGGATGCATCCCGCAGGCTAGTCGAGCAAAAACACGTGCGAGAGGATGCATCCCGCAGGCTAGTCAAGTAAAAACACGTGCGAGAGGATGCATCCCGCAGGCTAGTCGAGCACAAACACGTGCGAGAGGATGCATCCCGCAGGCTAGTCGAGCAAATACACGTGCGAGAGGATGCATCCCGCAGGCTAGTCGAGCAACAACACGTGCGAGAGGATGCATCCCGCAGGCTAGCCGAGCAAAAACACGTGCGAGAGGATGCATCCCGCAGACTAGTCGAGTAAAAACACGTGCGAGAGGATGCTTCCCGCAGGCTAGTCGACTAAAAACACGTGCGAGAGGATGCATCCCGCAGGCTAGTCGAGTAAAAACACGTGCGAGAGGATGCATCCCGCAGGCTAGTCGAGTAAAAACACGTGCGAGAGGATGCATCCCGCAGGCTAGTCGAGTAAAAACACGTGCGAGGTTTTGTGGGATGCGCATGCGCAGGTTTTGTGGGATGCGCATGCGCAGGTTTTTTGGGATGCGCATGGCTAGTCGAGTAAAAACACGTGCGAGAGGATGCATCCCGCAGGCTAGTCGAGTAAAAACACGTGCGAGAGGATGCATCCCGCAGGCTAGTCGAGTAAAAACCCGTGCGAGAGGATGCATCCCGCAGGCTAGTCGAGTAAAAACACGTGCGAGAGAATGCATCCCGCAGGCTAGTCGAGTAAAAACACGTGCGAGGTTTTGTGGGATGCGCATGCGCAGGTTTTGTGAGATGCGCATGCGCAGGTTATTTGGGATGCGCATGCGCAGGTTTTTTGGGATGCGCATGGCTAGTCGAGTAAAAACACGTGCGAGAGGATGCATCCCGCAGGCTAGTCGAGCAAAAACACGTGCGAGAGGATGCATCCCGCAGGCTAGTCAAGTAAAAACACGTGCGAGAGGATGCATCCCGTAGGCTAGTCGAGAACAAACACGTGCGAGAGGATGCATCCCGCAGACTAGTCGAGTAAAAACACGTGCGAGAGGATGCTTCCCGCAGGCTAGTCGAGTAAAAACACGTGCGAGAGGATGCATCCCGCAGGCTAGTCGAGTAAAAACACGTGCGAGGTTTTGTGGGATGCGCATGCGCAGGTTTTGTGGGATGCGCATGCGCAGGTTTTTTGGGATGCGCATGCGCAGGTTTTTTGGGATGCGCATGGCTAGTCGAGCAAAAACACGTGCGAGAGGATGCATCCCGCAGGCTAGTCGAGCAAAAACACGTGCGAGAGGATGCATCCCGGAGGCTAGTCGAGCAAAAACACGTGCGATAGGATGCATCCCGCAGGCTAGTCGAGCAAAAACACGTGCGAGAGGATGCATCCCGCAGGCTAGTCGAGTAAAAACACGTGCGAGAGGATGCATCCCGCAGGCTACTCGAGTAAAAACACGTGCGAGAGGATGCATCCCGCAGGCTAGTCGAGTAAAAACACGTGCGAGGTTTTGTGGGATGCGCATGCGCAGGTTTTTTGGGATGCGCATGGCTAGTCGAGCAAAAACACGTGCGAGAGGATGCATCCCGCAGGCTAGTCGAGCAAAAACACGTGCGAGAGAATGCATCCCGCAGGCTAGTCGAGTAAAAACACGTGCAAGAGGATGCTTCCCGCAGGCTAGTCGAGTAAAAACACGTGCGAGAGGATGCATCCCGCAGGCTAGTCGAGTAAAAACACGTGCGAGAGGATGCGTCCCGCAGGCTAGTCGAGCAAAAACACGTGCGAGAGGATGCATCCCGCAGGCTAGTCGAGCAAAAACACGTGCGAGAGGATGCATCCCGCAGGCTAGTCAAGTAAAAACACGTGCGATAGGATGCATCCCGCAGGCTAGTCGAGCAAAAACACGTGCGAGAGGATGCATCCCGCAGGCTAGTCGAGTAAAAACACGTGCGAGAGGATGCATCCCGCAGGCTACTCGAGTAAAAACACGTGCGAGAGGATGCATCCCGCAGGCTAGTCGAGTAAAAACACGTGCGAGGTTTTGTGGGATGCGCATGCGCAGGTTTTTTGGGATGCGCATGGCTAGTCGAGCAAAAACACGTGCGAGAGGATGCATCCCGCAGGCTAGTCGAGCAAAAACACGTGCGAGAGAATGCATCCCGCAGGCTAGTCGAGTAAAAACACGTGCAAGAGGATGCTTCCCGCAGGCTAGTCGAGTAAAAACACGTGCGAGAGGATGCATCCCGCAGGCTAGTCGAGTAAAAACACGTGCGAGAGGATGCGTCCCGCAGGCTAGTCGAGCAAAAACACGTGCGAGAGGATGCATCCCGCAGGCTAGTCGAGCAAAAACACGTGCGAGAGGATGCATCCCGCAGGCTAGTCAAGTAAAAACACGTGCGAGAGGATGCATCCCGCAGGCTAGTCGAGCACAAACACGTGCGAGAGGATGCATCCCGCAGGCTAGTCGAGCAAATACACATGCGAGAGGATGCATCCCGCAGGCTAGTCGAGCAAAAACACGTGCGAGAGGATGAATCCCGCAGGCTAGTCGAGCAAAAACGCGTGCGAGAGGATGCATCCCGCAGTCTAGTCGATTAAAAACACGTGCGAGAGGATGCTTCCCGCAGGCTAGTCAAGTAAAAACACGTGCGAGAGGATGCATCCCGTAGGCTAGTCGAGCACAAACACGTGCGAGAGGATGCATCCCGCAGGCTAGTCGAGCAAATACACGTGCGAGAGGATGCATCCCGCAGGCTAGTCAAGTAAAAACACGTGCGAGAGGATGCATCCCGTAGGCTAGTCGAGCACAAACACGTGCGAGAGGATGCATCCCGCAGGCTAGTCGAGCAAATACACGTGCGAGAGGATGCATCCCGCAGGCTAGTCGAGCAAAAACACGTGCGAGAGGATGCATCCCGCAGGCTAGTCGAGCAAAAACACGTGCGAGTGGATGCATCCCGCAGACTAGTCGAGTAAAAACACGTGCGAGAGGATGCATCCCGCAGGCTAGTCGAGCAAAAACACGTGCGAGAGGATGCATCCCGCAGGCTAGTCGAGCAAAAACACGTGCGAGAGGATGCATCCCGCAGACTAGTCGAGTAAAAACACGTGCGAGAGGATGCATCCCGCAGGCTAGTCGAGTAAAAACACGTGCGAGAGGATGCATCCCGCAGGCTAGTCGAGTAAAAACACGTGCGAGAGGATGCATCCCGCAGGCTAGTCGAGTAAAAACACGTGCGAGAGAATGCATCCCGCAGGCTAGTCGAGTAAAAACACGTGCGAGGTTTTGTGGGATGCGCATGCGCAGGTTTTTTGGGATGCGCATGCGCAGGTTTTTTGGGATGCGCATGGCTAGTCGAGCAAAAACACGTGCGAGAGGATGCATCCCGCAGGGTAGTCGAGTAAAAACACGTGCGAGAGGATGCATCCCGCAGACTAGTCGAGTAAAAACACGTGCGAGAGGATGCATCCCGCAGGGTAGTCGAGTAAAAACACGTGCGAGAGGATGCATCCCGCAGGCTACTCGAGTAAAAACACGTGCGAGAGGATGCATCCCGCAGGCTAGTCGAGCAAAAACACGTGCGAGAGGATGCATCCCGCAGGCTAGTCAAGTAAAAACACGTGCGAGAGGATGCATCCCGCAGGCTAGTCGAGCACAAACACGTGCGAGAGGATGCATCCCGCAGGCTAGTCGAGCAAATACACATGCGAGAGGATGCATCCCGCAGGCTAGTCGAGCAAAACACGTGCGATAGGATGCATCCCGCAGGCTAGTCGAGCAAAAACACGTGCGAGAGGATGCATCCCGCAGACTAGTCGATTAAAAACACGTGCGAGAGGATGCTTCCCGCAGGCTAGTCGAGTAAAAACACGTGCGAGAGGATGCATCCCGCAGGCTAGTCAAGTAAAAACACGTGCGAGAGGATGCATCCCGCAGGCTAGTCGAGCACAAACACGTGCGAGAGGATGCATCCCGCAGGCTAGTCGAGCAAAAACACGTGCGAGAGGATGCATCCCGCAGGCTAGTCGAGCAAAAACACGTGCGAGTGGATGCATCCCGCAGACTAGTCGAGTAAAAACACGTGCGAGAGGATGCATCCCGCAGGCTAGTCGAGCAAAAACACGTGCGAGAGGATGCATCCCGCAGGCTAGTCGAGCAAAAACACGTGCGAGTGGATGCATCCCGCAGACTAGTCGAGTAAAAACACGTGCGAGAGGATGCTTCCCGCAGGCTAGTCGAGTAAAAACACGTGCGAGAGGATGCATCCCGCAGGCTAGTCGAGCAAAAACACGTGCGAGAGGATGCATCCCGCAGACTAGTCGAGTAAAAACACGTGCGAGAGGATGCATCCCGCAGGGTAGTCGAGTAAAAACACGTGCGAGAGGATGCATCCCGCAGGCTAGTCGAGTAAAAACACGTGCGAGAGGATGCATCCCGCAGGCTAGTCGAGCAAAAACACGTGCGAGAGGATGCATCCCGCAGGCTAGTCGAGCAAAAACACGTGCGAGAGGATGCATCCCGCAGACTAGTCGAGTAAAAACACGTGCGAGAGGATGCATCCCGCAGGCTAGTCGAGTAAAAACACGTGCGAGAGGATGCATCCCGCAGGCTAGTCGAGTAAAAACACGTGCGAGAGGATGCATCCCGCAGGCTAGTCGAGTAAAAACACGTGCGAGAGAATGCATCCCGCAGGCTAGTCGAGTAAAAACACGTGCGAGGTTTTGTGGGATGCGCATGCGCAGGTTTTTTGGGATGCGCATGCGCAGGTTTTTTGGGATGCGCATGGCTAGTCGAGCAAAAACACGTGCGAGAGGATGCATCCCGCAGGGTAGTCGAGTAAAAACACGTGCGAGAGGATGCATCCCGCAGACTAGTCGAGTAAAAACACGTGCGAGAGGATGCATCCCGCAGGGTAGTCGAGTAAAAACACGTGCGAGAGGATGCATCCCGCAGGCTACTCGAGTAAAAACACGTGCGAGAGGATGCATCCCGCAGGCTAGTCGAGCAAAAACACGTGCGAGAGGATGCATCCCGCAGGCTAGTCAAGTAAAAACACGTGCGAGAGGATGCATCCCGCAGGCTAGTCGAGCACAAACACGTGCGAGAGGATGCATCCCGCAGGCTAGTCGAGCAAATACACATGCGAGAGGATGCATCCCGCAGGCTAGTCGAGCAAAACACGTGCGATAGGATGCATCCCGCAGGCTAGTCGAGCAAAAACACGTGCGAGAGGATGCATCCCGCAGACTAGTCGATTAAAAACACGTGCGAGAGGATGCTTCCCGCAGGCTAGTCGAGTAAAAACACGTGCGAGAGGATGAATCCTGCAGGCTACTCGAGTAAAAACACGTGCGAGAGGATGCATCCCGCAGGCTAGTCGAGCAAAAACACGTGCGACAGGATGCATCCCGCAGGCTAGTCGAGCAAAAACACGTGCGAGAGGATGCATCCCGCAGGCTAGTCGAGTAAAAACACGTGCGAGAGGATGCATCACGCAGGCTAGTCGAGTAAAAACACGTGCGAGAGGATGCATCCCGCAGGCTAGTCGAGCAAAAACACGTGCGAGAGGATGCATCCCGCAGGCTAGTCAAGTAAAAACACGTGCGAGAGGATGCATCCCGCAGGCTAGTCGAGCACAAACACGTGCGAGAGGATGCATCCCGCAGGCTAGTCGAGCAAATACACGTGCGAGAGGATGCATCCCGCAGGCTAGTCGAGCAACAACACGTGCGAGAGGATGCATCCCGCAGGCTAGCCGAGCAAAAACACGTGCGAGAGGATGCATCCCGCAGACTAGTCGAGTAAAAACACGTGCGAGAGGATGCTTCCCGCAGGCTAGTCGACTAAAAACACGTGCGAGAGGATGCATCCCGCAGGCTAGTCGAGTAAAAACACGTGCGAGAGGATGCATCCCGCAGGCTAGTCGAGTAAAAACACGTGCGAGAGGATGCATCCCGCAGGCTAGTCGAGTAAAAACACGTGCGAGGTTTTGTGGGATGCGCATGCGCAGGTTTTGTGGGATGCGCATGCGCAGGTTTTTTGGGATGCGCATGGCTAGTCGAGTAAAAACACGTGCGAGAGGATGCATCCCGCAGGCTAGTCGAGTAAAAACACGTGCGAGAGGATGCTTCCCGCAGGCTAGTCGAGTAAAAACCCGTGCGAGAGGATGCATCCCGCAGGCTAGTCGAGTAAAAACACGTGCGAGAGAATGCATCCCGCAGGCTAGTCGAGTAAAAACACGTGCGAGGTTTTGTGGGATGCGCATGCGCAGGTTTTGTGAGATGCGCATGCGCAGGTTATTTGGGATGCGCATGCGCAGGTTTTTTGGGATGCGCATGGCTAGTCGAGTAAAAACACGTGCGAGAGGATGCATCCCGCAGGCTAGTCGAGCAAAAACACGTGCGAGAGGATGCATCCCGCAGGCTAGTCAAGTAAAAACACGTGCGAGAGGATGCATCCCGTAGGCTAGTCGAGAACAAACACGTGCGAGAGGATGCATCCCGCAGACTAGTCGAGTAAAAACACGTGCGAGAGGATGCTTCCCGCAGGCTAGTCGAGTAAAAACACGTGCGAGAGGATGCATCCCGCAGGCTAGTCGAGTAAAAACACGTGCGAGGTTTTGTGGGATGCGCATGCGCAGGTTTTTTGGGATGCGCATGGCTAGTCGAGCAAAAACACGTGCGAGAGGATGCATCCCGCAGGCTAGTCGAGCAAAAACACGTGCGAGAGAATGCATCCCGCAGGCTAGTCGAGTAAAAACACGTGCAAGAGGATGCTTCCCGCAGGCTAGTCGAGTAAAAACACGTGCGAGAGGATGCATCCCGCAGGCTAGTCGAGTAAAAACACGTGCGAGAGGATGCGTCCCGCAGGCTAGTCGAGCAAAAACACGTGCGAGAGGATGCATCCCGCAGGCTAGTCGAGCAAAAACACGTGCGAGAGGATGCATCCCGCAGGCTAGTCAAGTAAAAACACGTGCGATAGGATGCATCCCGCAGGCTAGTCGAGCAAAAACACGTGCGAGAGGATGCATCCCGCAGGCTAGTCGAGTAAAAACACGTGCGAGAGGATGCATCCCGCAGGCTACTCGAGTAAAAACACGTGCGAGAGGATGCATCCCGCAGGCTAGTCGAGTAAAAACACGTGCGAGGTTTTGTGGGATGCGCATGCGCAGGTTTTTTGGGATGCGCATGGCTAGTCGAGCAAAAACACGTGCGAGAGGATGCATCCCGCAGGCTAGTCGAGCAAAAACACGTGCGAGAGAATGCATCCCGCAGGCTAGTCGAGTAAAAACACGTGCAAGAGGATGCTTCCCGCAGGCTAGTCGAGTAAAAACACGTGCGAGAGGATGCATCCCGCAGGCTAGTCGAGTAAAAACACGTGCGAGAGGATGCGTCCCGCAGGCTAGTCGAGCAAAAACACGTGCGAGAGGATGCATCCCGCAGGCTAGTCGAGCAAAAACACGTGCGAGAGGATGCATCCCGCAGGCTAGTCAAGTAAAAACACGTGCGAGAGGATGCATCCCGCAGGCTAGTCGAGCACAAACACGTGCGAGAGGATGCATCCCGCAGGCTAGTCGAGCAAATACACATGCGAGAGGATGCATCCCGCAGGCTAGTCGAGCAAAAACACGTGCGAGAGGATGAATCCCGCAGGCTAGTCGAGCAAAAACGCGTGCGAGAGGATGCATCCCGCAGTCTAGTCGATTAAAAACACGTGCGAGAGGATGCTTCCCGCAGGCTAGTCAAGTAAAAACACGTGCGAGAGGATGCATCCCGTAGGCTAGTCGAGCACAAACACGTGCGAGAGGATGCATCCCGCAGGCTAGTCGAGCAAATACACGTGCGAGAGGATGCATCCCGCAGGCTAGTCAAGTAAAAACACGTGCGAGAGGATGCATCCCGTAGGCTAGTCGAGCACAAACACGTGCGAGAGGATGCATCCCGCAGGCTAGTCGAGCAAATACACGTGCGAGAGGATGCATCCCGCAGGCTAGTCGAGCAAAAACACGTGCGAGAGGATGCATCCCGCAGGCTAGTCGAGCAAAAACACGTGCGAGTGGATGCATCCCGCAGACTAGTCGAGTAAAAACACGTGCGAGAGGATGCATCCCGCAGGCTAGTCGAGCAAAAACACGTGCGAGAGGATGCATCCCGCAGGCTAGTCGAGCAAAAACACGTGCGAGAGGATGCATCCCGCAGACTAGTCGAGTAAAAACACGTGCGAGAGGATGCATCCCGCAGGCTAGTCGAGTAAAAACACGTGCGAGAGGATGCATCCCGCAGGCTAGTCGAGTAAAAACACGTGCGAGAGGATGCATCCCGCAGGCTAGTCGAGTAAAAACACGTGCGAGAGAATGCATCCCGCAGGCTAGTCGAGTAAAAACACGTGCGAGGTTTTGTGGGATGCGCATGCGCAGGTTTTTTGGGATGCGCATGCGCAGGTTTTTTGGGATGCGCATGACTAGTCGAGCAAAAACACGTGCGAGAGGATGCATCCCGCAGGGTAGTCGAGTAAAAACACGTGCGAGAGGATGCATCCCGCAGACTAGTCGAGTAAAAACACGTGCGAGAGGATGCATCCCGCAGGGTAGTCGAGTAAAAACACGTGCGAGAGGATGCATCCCGCAGGCTACTCGAGTAAAAACACGTGCGAGAGGATGCATCCCGCAGGCTAGTCGAGCAAAAACACGTGCGAGAGGATGCATCCCGCAGGCTAGTCAAGTAAAAACACGTGCGAGAGGATGCATCCCGCAGGCTAGTCGAGCACAAACACGTGCGAGAGGATGCATCCCGCAGGCTAGTCGAGCAAATACACATGCGAGAGGATGCATCCCGCAGGCTAGTCGAGCAAAACACGTGCGATAGGATGCATCCCGCAGGCTAGTCGAGCAAAAACACGTGCGAGAGGATGCATCCCGCAGACTAGTCGATTAAAAACACGTGCGAGAGGATGCTTCCCGCAGGCTAGTCGAGTAAAAACACGTGCGAGAGGATGAATCCTGCAGGCTACTCGAGTAAAAACACGTGCGAGAGGATGCATCCCGCAGGCTAGTCGAGCAAAAACACGTGCGACAGGATGCATCCCGCAGGCTAGTCGAGCAAAAACACGTGCGAGAGGATGCATCCCGCAGGCTAGTCGAGTAAAAACACGTGCGAGAGGATGCATCACGCAGGCTAGTCGAGTAAAAACACGTGCGAGAGGATGCATCCCGCAGGCTAGTCGAGCAAAAACACGTGCGAGAGGATGCATCCCGCAGGCTAGTCAAGTAAAAACACGTGCGAGAGGATGCATCCCGCAGGCTAGTCGAGCACAAACACGTGCGAGAGGATGCATCCCGCAGGCTAGTCGAGCAAATACACGTGCGAGAGGATGCATCCCGCAGGCTAGTCGAGCAACAACACGTGCGAGAGGATGCATCCCGCAGGCTAGCCGAGCAAAAACACGTGCGAGAGGATGCATCCCGCAGACTAGTCGAGTAAAAACACGTGCGAGAGGATGCTTCCCGCAGGCTAGTCGACTAAAAACACGTGCGAGAGGATGCATCCCGCAGGCTAGTCGAGTAAAAACACGTGCGAGAGGATGCATCCCGCAGGCTAGTCGAGTAAAAACACGTGCGAGGTTTTGTGGGATGCGCATGCGCAGGTTTTGTGGGATGCGCATGCGCAGGTTTTTTGGGATGCGCATGGCTAGTCGAGTAAAAACACGTGCGAGAGGATGCATCCCGCAGGCTAGTCGAGTAAAAACACGTGCGAGAGGATGCATCCCGCAGGCTAGTCGAGTAAAAACCCGTGCGAGAGGATGCATCCCGCAGGCTAGTCGAGTAAAAACACGTGCGAGAGAATGCATCCCGCAGGCTAGTCGAGTAAAAACACGTGCGAGGTTTTGTGGGATGCGCATGCGCAGGTTTTGTGAGATGCGCATGCGCAGGTTATTTGGGATGCGCATGCGCAGGTTTTTTGGGATGCGCATGGCTAGTCGAGTAAAAACACGTGCGAGAGGATGCATCCCGCAGGCTAGTCGAGCAAAAACACGTGCGAGAGGATGCATCCCGCAGGCTAGTCAAGTAAAAACACGTGCGAGAGGATGCATCCCGTAGGCTAGTCGAGAACAAACACGTGCGAGAGGATGCATCCCGCAGACTAGTCGAGTAAAAACACGTGCGAGAGGATGCTTCCCGCAGGCTAGTCGAGTAAAAACACGTGCGAGAGGATGCATCCCGCAGGCTAGTCGAGTAAAAACACGTGCGAGGTTTTGTGGGATGCGCATGCGCAGGTTTTGTGGGATGCGCATGCGCAGGTTTTTTGGGATGCGCATGCGCAGGTTTTTTGGGATGCGCATGGCTAGTCGAGCAAAAACACGTGCGAGAGGATGCATCCCGCAGGCTAGTCGAGCAAAAACACGTGCGAGAGGATGCATCCCGGAGGCTAGTCGAGCAAAAACACGTGCGATAGGATGCATCCCGCAGGCTAGTCGAGCAAAAACACGTGCGAGAGGATGCATCCCGCAGGCTAGTCGAGTAAAAACACGTGCGAGAGGATGCATCCCGCAGGCTACTCGAGTAAAAACACGTGCGAGAGGATGCATCCCGCAGGCTAGTCGAGTAAAAACACGTGCGAGGTTTTGTGGGATGCGCATGCGCAGGTTTTTTGGGATGCGCATGGCTAGTCGAGCAAAAACACGTGCGAGAGGATGCATCCCGCAGGCTAGTCGAGCAAAAACACGTGCGAGAGAATGCATCCCGCAGGCTAGTCGAGTAAAAACACGTGCAAGAGGATGCTTCCCGCAGGCTAGTCGAGTAAAAACACGTGCGAGAGGATGCATCCCGCAGGCTAGTCGAGTAAAAACACGTGCGAGAGGATGCGTCCCGCAGGCTAGTCGAGCAAAAACACGTGCGAGAGGATGCATCCCGCAGGCTAGTCGAGCAAAAACACGTGCGAGAGGATGCATCCCGCAGGCTAGTCAAGTAAAATCACGTGCGAGAGGATGCATCCCGCAGGCTAGTCGAGCACAAACACGTGCGAGAGGATGCATCCCGCAGGCTAGTCGAGCAAATACACATGCGAGAGGATGCATCCCGCAGGCTAGTCGAGCAAAAACACGTGCGAGAGGATGAATCCCGCAGGCTAGTCGAGCAAAAACACGTGCGAGAGGATGCATCCCGCAGTCTAGTCGATTAAAAACACGTGCGAGAGGATGCTTCCCGCAGGCTAGTCAAGTAAAAACACGTGCGAGAGGATGCATCCCGTAGGCTAGTCGAGCACAAACACGTGCGAGAGGATGCATCCCGCAGGCTAGTCGAGCAAATACACGTGCGAGAGGATGCATCCCGCAGGCTAGTCAAGTAAAAACACGTGCGAGAGGATGCATCCCGTAGGCTAGTCGAGCACAAACACGTGCGAGAGGATGCATCCCGCAGGCTAGTCGAGCAAATACACGTGCGAGAGGATGCATCCCGCAGGCTAGTCGAGCAAAAACACGTGCGAGAGGATGCATCCCGCAGGCTAGTCGAGCAAAAACACGTGCGAGTGGATGCATCCCGCAGACTAGTCGAGTAAAAACACGTGCGAGAGGATGCATCCCGCAGGCTAGTCGAGCAAAAACACGTGCGAGAGGATGCATCCCGCAGGCTAGTCGAGCAAAAACACGTGCGAGTGGATGCATCCCGCAGACTAGTCGAGTAAAAACACGTGCGAGAGGATGCTTCCCGCAGGCTAGTCGAGTAAAAACACGTGCGAGAGGATGCATCCCGCAGGCTAGTCGAGCAAAAACACGTGCGAGAGGATGCATCCCGCAGACTAGTCGAGTAAAAACACGTGCGAGAGGATGCATCCCGCAGGGTAGTCGAGTAAAAACACGTGCGAGAGGATGCATCCCGCAGGCTAGTCGAGTAAAAACACGTGCGAGAGGATGCATCCCGCAGGCTAGTCGAGCAAAAACACGTGCGAGAGGATGCATCCCGCAGGCTAGTCGAGCAAAAACACGTGCGAGAGGATGCATCCCGCAGACTAGTCGAGTAAAAACACGTGCGAGAGGATGCATCCCGCAGGCTAGTCGAGTAAAAACACGTGCGAGAGGATGCATCCCGCAGGCTAGTCGAGTAAAAACACGTGCGAGAGGATGCATCCCGCAGGCTAGTCGAGTAAAAACACGTGCGAGAGAATGCATCCCGCAGGCTAGTCGAGTAAAAACACGTGCGAGGTTTTGTGGGATGCGCATGCGCAGGTTTTTTGGGATGCGCATGCGCAGGTTTTTTGGGATGCGCATGGCTAGTCGAGCAAAAACACGTGCGAGAGGATGCATCCCGCAGGGTAGTCGAGTAAAAACACGTGCGAGAGGATGCATCCCGCAGACTAGTCGAGTAAAAACACGTGCGAGAGGATGCATCCCGGAGGGTAGTCGAGTAAAAACACGTGCGAGAGGATGCATCCCGCAGGCTACTCGAGTAAAAACACGTGCGAGAGGATGCATCCCGCAGGCTAGTCGAGCAAAAACACGTGCGAGAGGATGCATCCCGCAGGCTAGTCAAGTAAAAACACGTGCGAGAGGATGCATCCCGCAGGCTAGTCGAGCACAAACACGTGCGAGAGGATGCATCCCGCAGGCTAGTCGAGCAAATACACATGCGAGAGGATGCATCCCGCAGGCTAGTCGAGCAAAACACGTGCGATAGGATGCATCCCGCAGGCTAGTCGAGCAAAAACACGTGCGAGAGGATGCATCCCGCAGACTAGTCGATTAAAAACACGTGCGAGAGGATGCTTCCCGCAGGCTAGTCGAGTAAAAACACGTGCGAGAGGATGAATCCTGCAGGCTACTCGAGTAAAAACACGTGCGAGAGGATGCATCCCGCAGGCTAGTCGAGCAAAAACACGTGCGACAGGATGCATCCCGCAGGCTAGTCGAGCAAAAACACGTGCGAGAGGATGCATCCCGCAGGCTAGTCGAGTAAAAACACGTGCGAGAGGATGCATCACGCAGGCTAGTCGAGTAAAAACACGTGCGAGAGGATGCATCCCGCAGGCTAGTCGAGCAAAAACACGTGCGAGAGGATGCATCCCGCAGGCTAGTCAAGTAAAAACACGTGCGAGAGGATGCATCCCGCAGGCTAGTCGAGCACAAACACGTGCGAGAGGATGCATCCCGCAGGCTAGTCGAGCAAATACACGTGCGAGAGGATGCATCCCGCAGGCTAGTCGAGCAACAACACGTGCGAGAGGATGCATCCCGCAGGCTAGCCGAGCAAAAACACGTGCGAGAGGATGCATCCCGCAGACTAGTCGAGTAAAAACACGTGCGAGAGGATGCTTCCCGCAGGCTAGTCGACTAAAAACACGTGCGAGAGGATGCATCCCGCAGGCTAGTCGAGTAAAAACACGTGCGAGAGGATGCATCCCGCAGGCTAGTCGAGTAAAAACACGTGCGAGAGGATGCATCCCGCAGGCTAGTCGAGTAAAAACACGTGCGAGGTTTTGTGGGATGCGCATGCGCAGGTTTTGTGGGATGCGCATGCGCAGGTTTTTTGGGATGCGCATGCGCAGGTTTTTTGGGATGCGCATGGCTAGTCGAGCAAAAACACGTGCGAGAGGATGCATCCCGCAGGCTAGTCGAGCAAAAACACGTGCGAGAGGATGCATCCCGGAGGCTAGTCGAGCAAAAACACGTGCGATAGGATGCATCCCGCAGGCTAGTCGAGCAAAAACACGTGCGAGAGGATGCATCCCGCAGGCTAGTCGAGTAAAAACACGTGCGAGAGGATGCATCCCGCAGGCTACTCGAGTAAAAACACGTGCGAGAGGATGCATCCCGCAGGCTAGTCGAGTAAAAACACGTGCGAGGTTTTGTGGGATGCGCATGCGCAGGTTTTTTGGGATGCGCATGGCTAGTCGAGCAAAAACACGTGCGAGAGGATGCATCCCGCAGGCTAGTCGAGCAAAAACACGTGCGAGAGAATGCATCCCGCAGGCTAGTCGAGTAAAAACACGTGCAAGAGGATGCTTCCCGCAGGCTAGTCGAGTAAAAACACGTGCGAGAGGATGCATCCCGCAGGCTAGTCGAGTAAAAACACGTGCGAGAGGATGCGTCCCGCAGGCTAGTCGAGCAAAAACACGTGCGAGAGGATGCATCCCGCAGGCTAGTCGAGCAAAAACACGTGCGAGAGGATGCATCCCGCAGGCTAGTCAAGTAAAAACACGTGCGAGAGGATGCATCCCGCAGGCTAGTCGAGCACAAACACGTGCGAGAGGATGCATCCCGCAGGCTAGTCGAGCAAATACACATGCGAGAGGATGCATCCCGCAGGCTAGTCGAGCAAAAACACGTGCGAGAGGATGAATCCCGCAGGCTAGTCGAGCAAAAACACGTGCGAGAGGATGCATCCCGCAGTCTAGTCGATTAAAAACACGTGCGAGAGGATGCTTCCCGCAGGCTAGTCGAGTAAAAACACGTGCGAGAGGATGAATCCTGCAGGCTACTCTAGTAAAAACACGTGCGAGAGGATGCATCCCGCAGGCTAGTCGAGCAAAAACACGTGCGAGAGGATGCATCCCGCAGTCTAGTCGAGCAAAAACACGTGCGAGAGGATGCATCCCGCAGGCTAGTCGAGTAAAAACACGTGCGGGAGGATGCATCCCGCAGGCTAGTCGAGTAAAAACACGTGCGAGAGGATGCATCCCGCAGGCTAGTCGAGCAAAAACACGTGCGAGAGGATGCATCCCGCAGGCTAGTCGATTAAAAACACGTGCGAGAGGATGAATCCTGCAGGCTACTCGAGTAAAAACACGTGCGAGAGGATGCATCCCGCAGGCTAGTCGAGCAAAAACACGTGCGAGAGGATGCATCCCGCAGGCTAGTCGAGCAAAAACACGTGCGAGAGGATGCATCCCGCAGGCTAGTCGAGTAAAAACACGTGCGAGAGGATGCATCCCGCAGGCTAGTCGAGTAAAAACACGTGCGAGAGGATGCATCCCGCAGGCTAGTCGAGTAAAAACACGTGCGAAGTTTTGTGGGATGCGCATGCGCAGGTTTTTTGGGATGCGCATGCGCAGGTTTTTTGGGATGCGCATGGCTAGTCGAGTAAAAACACGTGCGAGAGGATGCATCCCGCAGGCTAGTCGAGCAAAACACGTGCGAGAGGATGCATCCCGCAGGCTAGTCGAGCAAAAACACGTGCGAGAGTATGCATCCCGCAGACTAGTCGATTAAAAACACGTGCGAGAGTATGCATCCCGCAGACTAGTCGATTAAAAACACGTGCGAGAGGATGCTTCCCGCAGGCTAGTCGAGTAAAAACACGTGCGAGAGGATGAATCCTGCTGGCTACTCGAGTAAAAACACGTGCGAGAGGATGCATCCCGCAGGCTAGTCGAGTAAAAACACGTGCGAAGTTTTGTGGGATGCGCATGCCCAGGTTTTTTGGGATGCGCATGGCTAGTCGAGTAAAAACACGTGCGAGAGGATGCATCCCGCAGGCTAGTCGAGCAAAAACACGTGCGAGAGGATGCATCCCGCAGGCTAGTCGAGCAAAAACACGTGCGAGAGGATGCATCCCGCAGGCTAGTCAAGTAAAAACACGTGCGAGAGGATGCATCCCGCAGGCTAGTCGAGCACAAACACGTGCGAGAGGATGCATCCCGCAGGCTAGTCGAGCAAATACACGTGCGAGAGGATGCATCCCGCAGGCTAGTCGAGCAAAAACACGTGCGAGAGGATGCATCCCGCAGGCTAGTCGAGCAAAAACACGTGCGAGAGGATGCATCCCGCAGACTAGTCGAGTAAAAACACGTGCGAGAGGATGCTTCCCGCAGGCTAGTCGAGTAAAAACACGTGCGAGAGGATGCATCCCGCAGGCTAGTCGAGTAAAAACATGTGCGAGAGGATGCATCCCGCAGGCTAGTCGAGTAAAAACACGTGCGAGAGGATGCATCCCGCAGGCTAATCGAGTAAAAACACGTGCGAGGTTTTGTGGGATGCGCATGCGCAGGTTTTGTGGGATGCGCATGCGCAGGTTTTTTGGGATGCGCATGGCTAGTCGAGCAAAAACACGTGCGAGAGGATGCATCCCGCAGGCTAGTCGAGTAAAAACACGTGCGAGAGGATGCATCCCGCAGGCTAGTCGAGTAAAAACACGTGCGAGAGGATGCATCCCGCAGGCTAGTCGAGCACAAACACGTGCGAGAGGATGCATCCCGCAGGCTAGTCGTGCAAAAACACGTGCGAGAGGATGCATCCCGCAGGCTAGTCGAGCAAAAACACGTGCGAGAGGATGCATCCCGCAGGCTAGTCGAGTAAAAACACGTGCGAGAGGATGAATCCCGCAGGCTAGTCGCGTAAAAACACGTGCGAGAGGATGCATCCCGCAGGCTGGTCGAGTAAAAACACGTGCGAGAGGATGCGTCCCGCAGGCTGGTCGAGCAAAAACACGTGCGAGAGGATGCATCCCGCAGGCTAGTCGAGCAAAAACACGTGCGAGAGGATGCATCCCGCAGGCTAGTCGAGTAAAAACACGTGCGAGAGGATGCATCCCGCAGGCTAGTCGAGTAAAAACACGTGCGAGGTTTTGTGGGATGCGCATGCGCAGGTTTTGTGGGATGCGCATGCGCAGGTTTTTTGGGATGCGCATGGCTAGTCGAGCAAAAACACGTGCGAGAGGATGCATCCCGCAGGCTAGTCGAGTAAAAACACGTGCGAGAGGATGCATCCCGCAGGCTAGTCGAGTAAAAACACGTGCGAGAGGATGCATCCCGCAGGCTAGTCGAGCACAAACACGTGCGAGAGGATGCAACCCGCAGGCTAGTCGAGCAAAAACACGTGCGAGAGGATGCATCCCGCAGGCTAGTCGAGTAAAAACACGTGCGAGAGGATGCATCCCGCAGGCTAGTCGAGTAAAAACACGTGCGAGGTTTTGTGGGATGCGCATGCGCAGGTTTTGTGGGATGCGCATGCGCAGGTTTTTTGGGATGCGCATGGCTAGTCGAGCAAAAACACGTGCGAGAGGATGCATCCCGCAGGCTAGTCGAGTAAAAACACGTGCGAGAGGATGCATCCCGCAGGCTAGTCGAGTAAAAACACGTGCGAGAGGATGCATCCCGCAGGCTAGTCGAGCACAAACACGTGCGAGAGGATGCATCCCGCAGGCTAGTCGAGCAAAAACACGTGCGAGAGGATGCATCCCGCAGGCTAGTCGAGCAAAAACACGTGCGAGAGGATGCATCCCGCAGGCTAGTCGAGTAAAAACACGTGCGAGAGGATGAATCCCGCAGGCTAGTCGCGTAAAAACACGTGCGAGAGGATGCATCCCGCAGGCTAGTCGAGTAACATCACGTGCGGAAGGATGCGTCCCGCAGGCTGGTCGAGCAAAAACACGTGCGAGAGGATGCATCCCGCAGGCTAGTCGAGCAAAAACACGTGCGAGAGGATGCATCCCGCAGGCTAGTCGAGTAAAAACACGTGCGAGAGGATGCATCCCGCAGGCTAGTCGAGTAAAAACACGTGCGAGGTTTTGTGGGATGCGCATGCGCAGGTTTTGTGGGATGCGCATGCGCAGGTTTTTTGGGATGCGCATGGCTAGTCGAGCAAAAACACGTGCGAGAGGATGCATCCCGCAGGCTAGTCGAGTAAAAACACGTGCGAGAGGATGCATCCCGCAGGCTAGTCGAGTAAAAACACGTGCGAGAGGATGCATCCCGCAGGCTAGTCGAGCACAAACACGTGCGAGAGGATGCATCCCGCAGGCTAGTCGAGTAAAAACACGTGCGAGGTTTTGTGGGATGCGCATGCGCAGGTTTTTTGGGATGCGCATGCGCAGGTTTTTTGGGTTGCGCATGCGCAGGTTTTTTGGGATGCGCATGGCTAGTCAAGCAAAAACACGTGCGAGAGGATGCATCCCGCAGGCTAGTCGAGTAAAAACACGTGCGAGAGGATGCATCCCGCAGGCTAGTCGAGTAAAAACACGTGCGGAGGATGCATCCCGCAGGCTAGTCGAGTAAAAACACGTGCGAGGTTTTCTGGGATGCGCATGCGCAGGTTTTTTGGGATGCGCATGCGCAGGTTTTTTGGGATGCGCATGGCTAGTCGAGCAAAAACACGTGCGAGAGGATGCATCCCGCATGGTAGTCGAGTAAAAACACGTGCGAGAGGATGCATCCCGCAGGCTAGTCGAGTAAAAACACGTGCGAGAGGATGCATCCCGCAGGCTAGTCGAGCAAAAACACGTGCGAGAGGATGCATCCCGCAGGCTAGTCGAGCAAAAACACGTGCGAGAGGATGCATCCCGCAGACTAGTCGAGTAAAAACACGTGCGAGAGGATGCATCCCGCAGGCTAGTCGCGTAAAAACACGTGCGAGAGGATGCATCCCGCAGGCTAGTCGAGTAAAAACACGTGTGAGAGGATGCATCCCGCAGGCTAGTCGAGTAAAAACACGTGCGAGGTTTTGTGGGATGCGCATGCGCCGGTTTTGTGGGATGCGCATGCGCAGGTTTTTTGGGTTGCGCATGCGCAGGTTTTTTGGGATGCGCATGGCTAGTCAAGCAAAAACACGTGCGAGAGGATGCATCCCGCAGGGTAGTCGAGTAAAAACACGTGCGAGAGGATGCATCCCGCAGGCTAGTCGAGTAAAAACACGTGCGAGAGGATGCATCCCGCAGGCTAGTCGAGCAAAAACACGTGCGAGAGGATGCATCCCGCAGGCTAGTCGAGCAAAAACACGTGCGAGAGGATGCATCCCGCAGGCAAGTCAAGTAAAAACACGTGCGAGAGGATGCATCCCGCAGGCTAGTCGAGCACAAACACGTGCGAGGGGATGCATCCCGCAGGCTAGTCGAGCAAATACACGTGCGAGAGGATGCATCCCGCAGGCTAGTCGAGCAAAAACACGTGCGAGAGGATGTATCCCGCAGGCTAGTCGAGCAAAAACCCGTGCGAGAGGATGCATCCCGCAGACTAGTCGAGTAAAAACACGTGCGAGAGGATGCATCCCGCAGGCTAGTCGAGTAAAAACACGAGCGAGGTTTTGTGGGATGCGCATGCGCAGGTTTTTTGGGATGCGCATGCGCAGGTTTTTTGGGATGCGCATGGCTAGTCGAGCAAAAACACGTGCGAGAGGATGCATCCCGCAGGCTAGTCGAGCAAAAACACGTGCGAGAGGATGCATCCCGCAGGCTAGTCGAGTAAAAACACGTGCGAGAGGTTGCATCCCGCAGGCTAGTCGAGTAAAAACACGTGCAAGAGGATGCTTCCCGCAGGCTAGTCGAGTAAAAACACGTGCGAGAGGATGCATCCCGCAGGCTAGTCGAGTAAAAACACGTGCGGGAGGATGCATCCCGCAGGCTAGTCAAGTAAAAACACGTACGAGAGGATGCATCCCGCAGGCTAGTCGAGCACAAACACGTGCGAGAGGATGCATCCCGCAGGCTAGTCGAGCAAATACACGTGCGAGAGGATGCATCCCGCAGGCTAGTCGAGCAAAAACACGTGCGAGAGGATGCATCCCGCAGGCTAGTCGAGCAAAAACACGTGCGAGAGGATGCATCCCGCAGGCTAGTCGAGTAAAAACACGTGCGAGAGGATGCATCCTTCAGGCTAGTCGAGTAAAAACACGTGCGAGAGGATGCATCCCGCAGGCTAGTCGAGCAAAAACACGTGCGAGAGGATGCATCCCGCAGGCTAGTCGAGCAAAAACACGTGCGAGAGGATGCATCCCGCAGGCTAGTCAAGTAAAAACACGTGCGAGAGGATGCATCCCGCAGGCTAGTCGAGCACAAACACGTGCGAGAGGATGCATCCCGCAGGCTAGTCGAGCAAATACACGTGCGAGAGGATGCATCCCGCAGGCTAGTCGAGCAAAAACACGTGCGAGAGGATGCATCCCGCAGGCTAGTCGAGCAAAAACACGTGCGAGAGGATGCATCCCGCAGACTAGTCGAGTAAAAACACGTGCGAGAGGATGCTTCCCGCAGGCTAGTCGAGTAAAAACACGTGCGAGAGGATGCATCCCGCAGGCTAGTCGAGTAAAAACATGTGCGAGAGGATGCATCCCGCAGGCTAGTCGAGTAAAAACACGTGCGAGAGGATGCATCCCGCAGGCTAGTCGAGTAAAAACACGTGCGAGGTTTTGTGGGATGCGCATGCGCAGGTTTTGTGGGATGCGCATGCGCAGGTTTTTTGGGATGCGCATGGCTAGTCGAGCAAAAACACGTGCGAGAGGATGCATCCCGCAGGCTAGTCGAGTAAAAACACGTGCGAGAGGATGCATCCCGCAGGCTAGTCGAGTAAAAACACGTGCGAGAGGATGCATCCCGCAGGCTAGTCGAGCACAAACACGTGCGAGAGGATGCATCCCGCAGGCTAGTCGTGCAAAAACACGTGCGAGAGGATGCATCCCGCAGGCTAGTCGAGCAAAAACACGTGCGAGAGGATGCATCCCGCAGGCTAGTCGAGTAAAAACACGTGCGAGAGGATGAATCCCGCAGGCTAGTCGCGTAAAAACACGTGCGAGAGGATGCATCCCGCAGGCTGGTCGAGTAAAAACACGTGCGAGAGGATGCGTCCCGCAGGCTGGTCTAGCAAAAACACGTGCGAGAGGATGCATCCCGCAGGCTAGTCGAGCAAAAACACGTGCGAGAGGATGCATCCCGCAGGCTAGTCGAGTAAAAACACGTGCGAGAGGATGCATCCCGCAGGCTAGTCGAGTAAAAACACGTGCGAGGTTTTGTGGGATGCGCATGCGCAGGTTTTGTGGGATGCGCATGCGCAGGTTTTTTGGGATGCGCATGGCTAGTCGAGCAAAAACACGTGCGAGAGGATGCATCCCGCAGGCTAGTCGAGTAAAAACACGTGCGAGAGGATGCATCCCGCAGGCTAGTCGAGTAAAAACACGTGCGAGAGGATGCATCCCGCAGGCTAGTCGAGCACAAACACGTGCGAGAGGATGCAACCCGCAGGCTAGTCGAGCATAAACACGTGCGAGAGGATGCATCCCGCAGGCTAGTCGAGCAAAAACACGTGCGAGAGGATGCATCCCGCAGGCTAGTCGAGTAAAAACACGTGCGAGAGGATGAATCCCGCAGGCTAGTCGCGTAAAAACACGTGCGAGAGGATGCATCCCGCAGGCTAGTCGAGTAAAAACACGTGCGAGAGGATGCGTCCCGCAGGCTAGTCGAGCACAAACACGTGCGAGAGGATGCATCCCGCAGGCTAGTCGAGCAAATACACGTGCGAGAGGATGCATCCCGCAGGCTAGTCGAGCAAAAACACGTGCGAGAGGATGCATCCCGCAGGCTAGTCGAGCAAAAACACGTGCGAGAGGATGCATCCCGCAGACTAGTCGAGTAAAAACACGTGCGAGAGGATGCTTCCCGCAGGCTAGTCGAGTAAAAACACGTGCGAGAGGATGCATCCCGCAGGCTAGTCGAGTAAAAACACGTGCGAGAGGATGCATCCCGCAGGCTAGTCGAGTAAAAACACGTGCGAGAGGATGCATCCCGCAGGCTAGTCGAGTAAAAACACGTGCGAGGTTTTGTGGGATGCGCATGCGCAGGTTTTTTGGGATGCGCATGGCTAGTCGAGCAAAAACACGTGCGAGAGGATGCATCCCGCAGGCTAGTCGAGTAAAAACACGTGCGAGAGGATGCATCCCGCAGGCTAGTCGAGTAAAAACACGTGCGAGAGGATGCATCCCGCAGGCTAGTCGAGCACAAACACGTGCGAGAGGATGCATCCCGCAGGCTAGTCGAGCAAAAACACGTGCGAGAGGATGCATCCCGCAGGCTAGTCGAGCAAAAACACGTGCGAGAGGATGCATCCCGCAGGCTAGTCGAGTAAAAACACGTGCGAGAGGATGAATCCCGCAGGCTAGTCGCGTAAAAACACGTGCGAGAGGATGCATCCCGCAGGCTAGTCGAGTAAAAACACGTGCGAGAGGATGCGTCCCGCAGGCTGGTCGAGCAAAAACACGTGCGAGAGGATGCATCCCGCAGGCTAGTCGAGCAAAAACACGTGCGAGAGGATGCATCCCGCAGGCTAGTCGAGTAAAAACACGTGCGAGAGGATGCATCCCGCAGGCTAGTCGAGTAAAAACACGTGCGAGGTTTTGTGGGATGCGCATGCGCAGGTTTTGTGGGATGCGCATGCGCAGGTTTTTTGGGATGCGCATGGCTAGTCGAGCAAAAACACGTGCGAGAGGATGCATCCCGCAGGCTAGTCGAGTAAAAACACGTGCGAGAGGATGCATCCCGCAGGCTAGTCGAGTAAAAACACGTGCGAGAGGATGCATCCCGCAGGCTAGTCGAGCAAAAACACGTGCGAGAGGATGCATCCCGCAGACTAGTCGAGTAAAAACACGTGCGAGAGGATGCATCCCGCAGGCTAGTCGAGTAAAAACACGTGCGAGAGGATGAATCCCGCAGGCTAGTCGCGTAAAAACACGTGCGAGAGGATGCATCCCGCAGGCTAGTCGAGTAAAAACACGTGTGAGAGGATGCATCCCGCAGGCTAGTCGAGTAAAAACACGTGCGAGGTTTTGTGGGATGCGCATGCGCCGGTTTTGTGGGATGCGCATGCGCAGGTTTTTTGGGTTGCGCATGCGCAGGTTTTTTGGGATGCGCATGGCTAGTCAAGCAAAAACACGTGCGAGAGGATGCATCCCGCAGGGTAGTCGAGTAAAAACACGTGCGAGAGGATGCATCCCGCAGGCTAGTCGAGTAAAAACACGTGCGAGAGGATGCATCCCGCAGGCTAGTCGAGCAAAAACACGTGCGAGAGGATGCATCCCGCAGGCTAGTCGAGCAAAAACACGTGCGAGAGGATGCATCCCGCAGGCAAGTCAAGTAAAAACACGTGCGAGAGGATGCATCCCGCAGGCTAGTCGAGCACAAACACGTGCGAGAGGATGCATCCCGCAGGCTAGTCGAGCAAATACACGTGCGAGAGGATGCATCCCGCAGGCTAGTCGAGCAAAAACACGTGCGAGAGGATGTATCCCGCAGGCTAGTCGAGCAAAAACCCGTGCGAGAGGATGCATCCCGCAGACTAGTCGAGTAAAAACACGTGCGAGAGGATGCATCCCGCAGGCTAGTCGAGTAAAAACACGAGCGAGGTTTTGTGGGATGCGCATGCGCAGGTTTTTTGGGATGCGCATGCGCAGGTTTTTTGGGATGCGCATGGCTAGTCGAGCAAAAACACGTGCGAGAGGATGCATCCCGCAGGCTAGTCGAGCAAAAACACGTGCGAGAGGATGCATCCCGCAGGCTAGTCGAGTAAAAACACGTGCGAGAGGTTGCATCCCGCAGGCTAGTCGAGTAAAAACACGTGCAAGAGGATGCTTCCCGCAGGCTAGTCGAGTAAAAACACGTGCGAGAGGATGCATCCCGCAGGCTAGTCGAGTAAAAACACGTGCGGGAGGATGCATCCCGCAGGCTAGTCAAGTAAAAACACGTACGAGAGGATGCATCCCGCAGGCTAGTCGAGCACAAACACGTGCGAGAGGATGCATCCCGCAGGCTAGTCGAGCAAATACACGTGCGAGAGGATGCATCCCGCAGGCTAGTCGAGCAAAAACACGTGCGAGAGGATGCATCCCGCAGGCTAGTCGAGCAAAAACACGTGCGAGAGGATGCATCCCGCAGGCTAGTCGAGTAAAAACACGTGCGAGAGGATGCATCCTTCAGGCTAGTCGAGTAAAAACACGTGCGAGAGGATGCATCCCGCAGGCTAGTCGAGCAAAAACACGTGCGAGAGGATGCATCCCGCAGGCTAGTCGAGCAAAAACACGTGCGAGAGGATGCATCCCGCAGGCTAGTCAAGTAAAAACACGTGCGAGAGGATGCATCCCGCAGGCTAGTCGAGCACAAACACGTGCGAGAGGATGCATCCCGCAGGCTAGTCGAGCAAATACACGTGCGAGAGGATGCATCCCGCAGGCTAGTCGAGCAAAAACACGTGCGAGAGGATGCATCCCGCAGGCTAGTCGAGCAAAAACACGTGCGAGAGGATGCATCCCGCAGACTAGTCGAGTAAAAACACGTGCGAGAGGATGCTTCCCGCAGGCTAGTCGAGTAAAAACACGTGCGAGAGGATGCATCCCGCAGGCTAGTCGAGTAAAAACATGTGCGAGAGGATGCATCCCGCAGGCTAGTCGAGTAAAAACACGTGCGAGAGGATGCATCCCGCAGGCTAGTCGAGTAAAAACACGTGCGAGGTTTTGTGGGATGCGCATGCGCAGGTTTTGTGGGATGCGCATGCGCAGGTTTTTTGGGATGCGCATGGCTAGTCGAGCAAAAACACGTGCGAGAGGATGCATCCCGCAGGCTAGTCGAGTAAAAACACGTGCGAGAGGATGCATCCCGCAGGCTAGTCGAGTAAAAACACGTGCGAGAGGATGCATCCCGCAGGCTAGTCGAGCACAAACACGTGCGAGAGGATGCATCCCGCAGGCTAGTCGTGCAAAAACACGTGCGAGAGGATGCATCCCGCAGGCTAGTCGAGCAAAAACACGTGCGAGAGGATGCATCCCGCAGGCTAGTCGAGTAAAAACACGTGCGAGAGGATGAATCCCGCAGGCTAGTCGCGTAAAAACACGTGCGAGAGGATGCATCCCGCAGGCTGGTCGAGTAAAAACACGTGCGAGAGGATGCGTCCCGCAGGCTGGTCGAGCAAAAACACGTGCGAGAGGATGCATCCCGCAGGCTAGTCGAGCAAAAACACGTGCGAGAGGATGCATCCCGCAGGCTAGTCGAGTAAAAACACGTGCGAGAGGATGCATCCCGCAGGCTAGTCGAGTAAAAACACGTGCGAGGTTTTGTGGGATGCGCATGCGCAGGTTTTGTGGGATGCGCATGCGCAGGTTTTTTGGGATGCGCATGGCTAGTCGAGCAAAAACACGTGCGAGAGGATGCATCCCGCAGGCTAGTCGAGTAAAAACACGTGCGAGAGGATGCATCCCGCAGGCTAGTCGAGTAAAAACACGTGCGAGAGGATGCATCCCGCAGGCTAGTCGAGCACAAACACGTGCGAGAGGATGCAACCCGCAGGCTAGTCGAGCATAAACACGTGCGAGAGGATGCATCCCGCAGGCTAGTCGAGCAAAAACACGTGCGAGAGGATGCATCCCGCAGGCTAGTCGAGTAAAAACACGTGCGAGAGGATGAATCCCGCAGGCTAGTCGCGTAAAAACACGTGCGAGAGGATGCATCCCGCAGGCTAGTCGAGTAAAAACACGTGCGAGAGGATGCGTCCCGCAGGCTAGTCGAGCACAAACACGTGCGAGAGGATGCATCCCGCAGGCTAGTCGAGCAAATACACGTGCGAGAGGATGCATCCCGCAGGCTAGTCGAGCAAAAACACGTGCGAGAGGATGCATCCCGCAGGCTAGTCGAGCAAAAACACGTGCGAGAGGATGCATCCCGCAGACTAGTCGAGTAAAAACACGTGCGAGAGGATGCTTCCCGCAGGCTAGTCGAGTAAAAACACGTGCGAGAGGATGCATCCCGCAGGCTAGTCGAGTAAAAACACGTGCGAGAGGATGCATCCCGCAGGCTAGTCGAGTAAAAACACGTGCGAGAGGATGCATCCCGCAGGCTAGTCGAGTAAAAACACGTGCGAGGTTTTGTGGGATGCGCATGCGCAGGTTTTTTGGGATGCGCATGGCTAGTCGAGCAAAAACACGTGCGAGAGGATGCATCCCGCAGGCTAGTCGAGTAAAAACACGTGCGAGAGGATGCATCCCGCAGGCTAGTCGAGTAAAAACACGTGCGAGAGGATGCATCCCGCAGGCTAGTCGAGCACAAACACGTGCGAGAGGATGCATCCCGCAGGCTAGTCGAGCAAAAACACGTGCGAGAGGATGCATCCCGCAGGCTAGTCGAGCAAAAACACGTGCGAGAGGATGCATCCCGCAGGCTAGTCGAGTAAAAACACGTGCGAGAGGATGAATCCCGCAGGCTAGTCGCGTAAAAACACGTGCGAGAGGATGCATCCCGCAGGCTAGTCGAGTAAAAACACGTGCGAGAGGATGCGTCCCGCAGGCTGGTCGAGCAAAAACACGTGCGAGAGGATGCATCCCGCAGGCTAGTCGAGCAAAAACACGTGCGAGAGGATGCATCCCGCAGGCTAGTCGAGTAAAAACACGTGCGAGAGGATGCATCCCGCAGGCTAGTCGAGTAAAAACACGTGCGAGGTTTTGTGGGATGCGCATGCGCAGGTTTTGTGGGATGCGCATGCGCAGGTTTTTTGGGATGCGCATGGCTAGTCGAGCAAAAACACGTGCGAGAGGATGCATCCCGCAGGCTAGTCGAGTAAAAACACGTGCGAGAGGATGCATCCCGCAGGCTAGTCGAGTAAAAACACGTGCGAGAGGATGCATCCCGCAGGCTAGTCGAGCAAAAACACGTGCGAGAGGATGCATCCCGCAGGCTAGTCGAGCAAAAACACGTGCGAGAGGATGCATCCCGCAGGCTAGTCGAGCAAAAACACGTGCGAGAGGATGCATCCCGCAGGCTAGTCGAGTAAAAACACGTGCGAGAGGATGAATCCCGCAGGCTAGTCGCGTAAAAACACGTGCGAGAGGATGCATCCCGCAGGCTAGTCGAGTAAAAACACGTGTGAGAGGATGCATCCCGCAGGCTAGTCGAGTAAAAACACGTGCGAGGTTTTGTGGGATGCGCATGCGCCGGTTTTGTGGGATGCGCATGCGCAGGTTTTTTGGGTTGCGCATGCGCAGGTTTTTTGGGATGCGCATGGCTAGTCAAGCAAAAACACGTGCGAGAGGATGCATCCCGCAGGCTAGTCGAGTAAAAACACGTGCGAGAGGATGCATCCCGCAGGCTAGTCGAGCAAAAACACGTGCGAGAGGATGCATCCCGCAGGCTGGTCGAGCAAAAACACGTGCGAGAGGATGCATCCCGCAGGCTAGACGGGTAAAAACACGTGCGAGAGGATGCATCCCGCAGGCTAGTCGAGCAAAAACACGTGCGAAAGGATGCATCCCGCAGGCTAGTCGAGCACAAACACGTGCGAGGTTTTGTGGGATGCGCATGCGCAGGTTTTGTGGGATGCGCATGCGCAGGTTTTTTGGGATGCTCATGCACAGGTTTTTTGGGATGCGCATGGCTAGTCGAGCAAAAACACGTGCGAGAGGATGCATCCCGCAGGGTAGTCGAGTAAAAACACGTGCGAGAGGATGCATCCCGCAGGCTAGTCGAGCACAAACACGTGCGAGAGGATGCATCCCGCAGGCTAGTCGAGCAAAAACACGTGCGAGAGGATGCATCCCGCAGGCTAGTCGAGCAAAAACACGTGCGAGAGGATGCATCCCGCTGGCTGGTCGAGCAAAAACACGTGCGAGAGGATGCATCCCGCAGGCTAGTCGAGTAAAAACACGTGCGAGAGGATGCATCCTGCAGGCTAGTCGAGTAAAAACACGTGCGAGAGGATGCATCCCGCAGGCTAGTCGAGTAAAAACACGTGCGAGAGGATGCATCCCGCAGGCTAGTCGAGTAAAAACACGTGCGAGAGGATGCATCCCGCAGGCTAGTCGAGCACAAACACGTGCGAGAGGATGCATCCCGCAGGCTAGTCGAGCAAAAACACGTGCGAGAGGATGCATCCCGCAGGCTAGTCGAGTAAAAACACGTGCGAGAGGATGCATCCCGCAGGCTAGTCGAGTAAAAACACGTGCGAGAGGATGCATCCCGCAGGCTAGTCGAGTAAAAACACGTGCGAGAGGATGCATCCCGCAGGCTAGTCGAGTAAAAACACGTGCGAGGTTTTGTGGGATGCGCATGCGCAGGTTTTTTGGGATGCGCATGGCTAGTCGAGCAAAAACACGTGCGAGAGGATGCATCCCGCAGGCTAGTCGAGTAAAAACACGTGCGAGAGGATGCATCCCGCAGGCTAGTCGAGTAAAAACACGTGCGAGAGGATGCATCCCGCAGGCTAGTCGAGCACAAACACGTGCGAGAGGATGCATCCCGCAGGCTAGTCGAGCAAAAACACGTGCGAGAGGATGCATCCCGCAGGCTAGTCGAGCAAAAACACGTGCGAGAGGATGCATCCCGCAGGCTAGTCGAGTAAAAACACGTGCGAGAGGATGAATCCCGCAGGCTAGTCGCGTAAAAACACGTGCGAGAGGATGCATCCCGCAGGCTAGTCGAGTAAAAACACGTGCGAGAGGATGCGTCCCGCAGGCTGGTCGAGCAAAAACACGTGCGAGAGGATGCATCCCGCAGGCTAGTCGAGCAAAAACACGTGCGAGAGGATGCATCCCGCAGGCTAGTCGAGTAAAAACACGTGCGAGAGGATGCATCCCGCAGGCTAGTCGAGTAAAAACACGTGCGAGGTTTTGTGGGATGCGCATGCGCAGGTTTTGTGGGATGCGCATGCGCAGGTTTTTTGGGATGCGCATGGCTAGTCGAGCAAAAACACGTGCGAGAGGATGCATCCCGCAGGCTAGTCGAGTAAAAACACGTGCGAGAGGATGCATCCCGCAGGCTAGTCGAGTAAAAACACGTGCGAGAGGATGCATCCCGCAGGCTAGTCGAGCAAAAACACGTGCGAGAGGATGCATCCCGCAGGCTAGTCGAGCAAAAACACGTGCGAGAGGATGCATCCCGCAGGCTAGTCGAGCAAAAACACGTGCGAGAGGATGCATCCCGCAGGCTAGTCGAGTAAAAACACGTGCGAGAGGATGAATCCCGCAGGCTAGTCGCGTAAAAACACGTGCGAGAGGATGCATCCCGCAGGCTAGTCGAGTAAAAACACGTGTGAGAGGATGCATCCCGCAGGCTAGTCGAGTAAAAACACGTGCGAGGTTTTGTGGGATGCGCATGCGCCGGTTTTGTGGGATGCGCATGCGCAGGTTTTTTGGGTTGCGCATGCGCAGGTTTTTTGGGATGCGCATGGCTAGTCAAGCAAAAACACGTGCGAGAGGATGCATCCCGCAGGCTAGTCGAGTAAAAACACGTGCGAGAGGATGCATCCCGCAGGCTAGTCGAGTAAAAACACGTGCGAGAGGATGAATCCCGCAGGCTAGTCGCGTAAAAACACGTGCGAGAGGATGCATCCCGCAGGCTAGTCGAGTAAAAACACGTGTGAGAGGATGCATCCCGCAGGCTAGTCGAGTAAAAACACGTGCGAGGTTTTGTGGGATGCGCATGCGCCGGTTTTGTGGGATGCGCATGCGCAGGTTTTTTGGGTTGCGCATGCGCAGGTTTTTTGGGATGCGCATGGCTAGTCAAGCAAAAACACGTGCGAGAGGATGCATCCCGCAGGGTAGTCGAGTAAAAACACGTGCGAGAGGATGCATCCCGCAGGCTAGCCGAGTAAAAACACGTGCGAGAGGATGCATCCCGCAGGCTAGTCGAGCAAAAACACGTGCGAGAGGATGCATCCCGCAGGCTAGTCGAGCAAAAACACGTGCGAGAGGATGCATCCCGCAGGCAAGTCAAGTAAAAACACGTGCGAGAGGATGCATCCCGCAGGCTAGTCGAGCACAAACACGTGCGAGAGGATGCATCCCGCAGGCTAGTCGAGCAAATACACGTGCGAGAGGATGCATCCCGCAGGCTAGTCGAGCAAAAACACGTGCGAGAGGATGTATCCCGCAGGCTAGTCGAGCAAAAACCCGTGCGAGAGGATGCATCCCGCAGACTAGTCGAGTAAAAACACGTGCGAGAGGATGCATCCCGCAGGCTAGTCGAGTAAAAACACGAGCGAGGTTTTGTGGGATGCGCATGCGCAGGTTTTTTGGGATGCGCATGCGCAGGTTTTTTGGGATGCGCATGGCTAGTCGAGCAAAAACACGTGCGAGAGGATGCATCCCGCAGGCTAGTCGAGCAAAAACACGTGCGAGAGGATGCATCCCGCAGGCTAGTCGAGTAAAAACACGTGCGAGAGGTTGCATCCCGCAGGCTAGTCGAGTAAAAACACGTGCAAGAGGATGCTTCCCGCAGGCTAGTCGAGTAAAAACACGTGCGAGAGGATGCATCCCGCAGGCTAGTCGAGTAAAAACACGTGCGGGAGGATGCATCCCGCAGGCTAGTCAAGTAAAAACACGTACGAGAGGATGCATCCCGCAGGCTAGTCGAGCACAAACACGTGCGAGAGGATGCATCCCGCAGGCTAGTCGAGCAAATACACGTGCGAGAGGATGCATCCCGCAGGCTAGTCGAGCAAAAACACGTGCGAGAGGATGCATCCCGCAGGCTAGTCGAGCAAAAACACGTGCGAGAGGATGCATCCCGCAGGCTAGTCGAGTAAAAACACGTGCGAGAGGATGCATCCTTCAGGCTAGTCGAGTAAAAACACGTGCGAGAGGATGCATCCCGCAGGCTAGTCGAGTAAAAACACGTGCGAGAGGATGCATCCCGCAGGCTAGTCGAGTAAAAACACGTGCGAGAGGATGCATCCCGCAGGCTAGTCGAGTAAAAACACGTGCGAGGTTTTGTGGGATGCGCATGCGCAGGTTTTTTGGGATGCGCATGCGCAGGTTTTTTGGGATGCGCATGGCTAGTCGAGCAAAAACACGTGCGAGAGGATGCATCCCGCAGGGTAGTCGAGTAAAAACACGTGCGAGAGGATGCATCCCGCAGGCTAGTCGAGTAAAAACACGTGCGAGAGGATGCATCCCGCAGGCTAGTCGAGCAAAAACACGTGCGAGAGGATGCATCCCGCAGGCTAGTCGAGCAAATACACGTGCGAGAGGATGCATCCCGCAGGCTAGTCGAGCAAAAACACGTGCGAGAGGATGCATCCCGCAGGCTAGTCGAGCAAAAACACGTGCGAGAGGATGCATCCCGCAGACTAGCCGAGTAAAAACACGTGCGAGAGGATGCTTCCCGCAGGCTAGTCGAGTAAAAACACGTGCGAGAGGATGCATCCCGCAGGCTAGTCGAGTAAAAACACGTGCGAGAGGATGCATCCCGCAGGCTAGTCGAGTAAAAACACGTGCGAGAGCATGCATCCCGCAGGCTAGTCGAGTAAAAACACGTGCGAGAGAATGCATCCCGCAGGCTAGTCGAGTAAAAACACGTGCGAGGTTTTGTGGGATGCGCATGCGCAGGTTTTGTGAGATGCGCATGCGCAAGTTATTTGGGATGCGCATGCGCAGGTTTTTTGGGATGCGCATGGCTAGTCGAGTAAAAACACGTGCGAGAGGATGCATCCCGCAGGCTAGTCGAGCAAAAACACGTGCGAGAGGATGCATCCCGCAGGCTAGTCAAGTAAAAACACGTGCGAGAGGATGCATCCCGTAGGCTAGTCGAGCACAAACACGTGCGAGAGGATGCATCCCGCAGGCTAGTCGAGCAAATACACGTGCGAGAGGATGCATCCCGCAGGCTAGTCGAGCAAAAACACGTGCGAGAGGATGCATCCCGCAGGCTAGTCGAGCAAAAACACGTGCGAGAGGATGCATCCCGCAGACTAGTCGAGTAAAAACACGTGCGAGAGGATGCTTCCCGCAGGCTAGTCGAGTAAAAACACGTGCGAGAGGATGCATCCCGCAGGCTAGTCGAGCAAAAACACGTGCGAGAGGATGCATCCCGCAGGCTAGTCGAGCAAAAACACGTGCGAGAGGATGCATCCCGCAGGCTAGTCAAGTAAAAACACGTACGAGAGGATGCATCCCGCAGGCTAGTCGAGCACAAACACGTGCGAGAGGATGCATCCCGCAGGCTAGTCGAGCAAATACACGTGCGAGAGGATGCATCCCGCAGGCTAGTCGAGCAAAAACACGTGCGAGAGGATGCATCCCGCAGGCTAGTCGAGCAAAAACACGTGCGAGAGGATGCATCCCGCAGGCTAGTCGAGTAAAAACACGTGCGAGAGGATGCATCCTGCAGGCTAGTCGAGTAAAAACACGTGCGAGAGGATGCATCCCGCAGGCTAGTCGAGTAAAAACACGTGCGAGAGGATGCATCCCGCAGGCTAGTCGAGTAAAAACACGTGCGAGAGGATGCATCCCGCAGGCTAGTCGAGTAAAAACACGTGCGAGAGGATGCATCCCGCAGGCTAGTCGAGTAAAAACACGTGCGAGAGAATGCATCCCGCAGGCTAGTCGAGTAAAAACACGTGCGAGGTTTTGTGGGATGCGCATGCGCAGGTTTTGTGAGATGCGCATGCGCAGGTTATTTGGGATGCGCATGCGCAGGTTTTGTGAGATGCGCATGCGCAGGTTATTTGGGATGCGCATGCGCAGGTTTTTTGGGATGCGCATGGCTAGTCGAGTAAAAACACGTGCGAGAGGATGCATCCCGCAGGCTAGTCGAGCAAAAACACGTGCGAGAGGATGCATCCCGCAGGCTAGTCGAGCAAAAACACGTGCGAGAGGATGCATCCCGCAGACTAGTCGAGTAAAAACACGTGCGAGAGGATGCTTCCCGCAGGCTAGTCGAGTAAAAACACGTGCGAGAGGATGCATCCCGCAGGCTAGTCGAGTAAAAACACGTGCGAGGTTTTGTGGGATGCGCATGCGCAGGTTTTGTGGGATGCGCATGCGCAGGTTTTTTGGGATGCGCATGCGCAGGTTTTTTGGGATGCGCATGCGCAGGTTTTTTGGGATGCGCATGGCTAGTCGAGCAAAAACACGTGCGAGAGGATGCATCCCGCAGGCTAGTCGAGCAAAAACACGTGCGAGAGGATGCATCCCGCAGGCTAGTCGAGTAAAAACACGTGCGAGAGGATGCATCCCGCAGGCTAGTCGAGTAAAAACACGTGCGAGAGGATGCATCCCGCAGGCTAGTCGAGTAAAAACACGTGCGAAGTTTTGTGGGATGCGCATGCGCAGGTTTTTTGGGATGCGCATGCGCAGGTTTTTTGGGATTCGCATGGCTAGTCGAGCAAAAACACGTGCGAGAGGATGCATCCCGCAGGCTAGTCAAGTAAAAACACGTGCGAGAGGATGCATCCCGCAGGCTAGTCGAGCACAAACACGTGCGAGAGGATGCATCCCGCAGGCTAGTCGAGCAAATACACATGCGAGAGGATGCATCCCGCAGGCTAGTCGAGCAAAAACACGTGCAAGAGGATGCATCCCGCAGGCTAGTCGAGCAAAAACACGTGCGAGAGGATGCATCCCGCAGACTAGTCGATTAAAAACACGTGCGAGAGGATGCTTCCCGCAGGCTAGTCGAGTAAAAACACGTGCGAGAGGATGAATCCTGCAGGCTACTCGAGTAAAAACACGTGCGAGAGGATGCATCCCGCAGGCTAGTCGAGCAAAAACACGTGCGAGAGGATGCATCCCGCAGGCTAGTCGAGCAAAAACACGTGCGAGAGGATGCATCCCGCAGGCTAGTCGAGTAAAAACACGTGCGAGAGGATGTATCCCGCAGGCTAGTCGAGCAAAAACCCGTGCGAGAGGATGCATCCCGCAGACTAGTCGAGTAAAAACACGTGCGAGAGGATGCATCCCGCAGGCTAGTCGAGTAAAAACACGAGCGAGGTTTTGTGGGATGCGCATGCGCAGGTTTTTTGGGATGCGCATGCGCAGGTTTTTTGGGATGCGCATGCGCAGGTTTTTTGGGATGCGCATGCGCAGGTTTTTTGGGATGCGCATGGCTAGTCGAGCAAAAACACGTGCGAGAGGATGCATCCCGCAGGCTAGTCGAGCAAAAACACGTGCGAGAGGATGCATCCCGCAGGCTAGTCGAGCAAAAACACGTGCGAGAGGATGCATCCCGCAGGCTAGTCGAGCAAAAACACGTGCGAGAGGATGCATCCCGCAGACTAGTCGATTAAAAACACGTGCGAGAGGATGCTTCCCGCAGGCTAGTCGAGTAAAAACACGTGCGAGAGGATGAATCCTGCAGGCTACTCGAGTAAAAACACGTGCGAGAGGATGCATCCCGCAGGCTAGTCGAGCAAAAACACGTGCGAGAGGATGCATCCCGCAGGCTAGTCGAGCAAAAACACGTGCGAGAGGATGCATCCCGCAGGCTAGTCGAGTAAAAACACGTGCGAGAGGATGTATCCCGCAGGCTAGTCGAGCAAAAACCCGTGCGAGAGGATGCATCCCGCAGACTAGTCGAGTAAAAACACGTGCGAGAGGATGCATCCCGCAGGCTAGTCGAGTAAAAACACGAGCGAGGTTTTGTGGGATGCGCATGCGCAGGTTTTTTGGGATGCGCATGCGCAGGTTTTTTGGGATGCGCATGGCTAGTCGAGCAAAAACACGTGCGAGAGGATGCATTCCGCAGGCTAGTCGAGCAAAAACACGTGCGAGAGGATGCATCCCGCAGGCTAGTCGAGTAAAAACACGTGCGAGAGGTTGCATCCCGCAGGCTAGTCGAGTAAAAACACGTGCAAGAGGATGCTTCCCGCAGGCTAGTCGAGTAAAAACACGTGCGAGAGGATGCATCCCGCAGGCTAGTCGAGTAAAAACACGTGCGGGAGGATGCATCCCGCAGGCTAGTCAAGTAAAAACACGTACGAGAGGATGCATCCCGCAGGCTAGTCGAGCAAAAACACGTGCGAGAGGATGCATCCCGCAGGCTAGTCGAGCAAATACACGTGCGAGAGGATGCATCCCGCAGGCTAGTCGAGCAAAAACACGTGCGAGAGGATGCATCCCGCAGGCTAGTCGAGCAAAAACACGTGCGAGAGGATGCATCCCGCAGGGTAGTCGAGTAAAAACACGTGCGAGAGGATGCATCCCGCAGGCTAGTCGAGTAAAAACACGTGCGAGAGGATGCATCCCGCAGGCTAGTCGAGCAAAAACACGTGCGAGAGGATGCATCCCGCAGGCTAGTCGAGCAAAAACACGGGCGAGAGGATGCATCCCGCAGACTAGTCGAGTAAAAACACGTGCGAGAGGATGCTTCCCGCAGGCTAGTCGAGTAAAAACACGTGCGAGAGGATGCATCCCGCAGGCTAGTCGAGTAAAAACACGTGCGAGAGGATGCATCCCGCAGGCTAGTCGAGTAAAAACACGTGCGAGAGGATGCATCCCGCAGGCTAGTCGAGTAAAAACACGTGCGAGAGAATGCATCCCGCAGGCTAGTCGAGTAAAAACACGTGCGAGGTTTTGTGGGATGCGCATGCGCAGGTTTTGTGAGATGCGCATGCGCAGGTTATTTGGGATGCGCATGCGCAGGTTTTTTGGGATGCGCATGGCTAGTCGAGTAAAAACACGTGCGAGAGGATGCATCCCGCAGGCTAGTCGAGCAAAAACACGTGCGAGAGGATGCATCCCGCAGGCTAGTCAAGTAAAAACACGTGCGAGAGGATGCATCCCGTAGGCTAGTCGAGCACAAACACGTGCGAGAGGATGCATCCCGCAGGCTAGTCGAGCAAATACACGTGCGAGAGGATGCATCCCGCAGGCTAGTCGAGCAAAAACACGTGCGAGAGGATGCATCCCGCAGGCTAGTCGAGCAAAAACACGTGCGAGAGGATGCATCCCGCAGACTAGTCGAGTAAAAACACGTGCGAGAGGATGCTTCCCGCAGGCTAGTCGAGTAAAAACACGTGCGAGAGGATGCATCCCGCAGGCTAGTCGAGTAAAAACACGTGCGAGGTTTTGTGGGATGCGCATGCGCAGGTTTTGTGGGATGCGCATGCGCAGGTTTTTTGGGATGCGCATGCGCAGGTTTTTTGGGATGCGCATGCGCAGGTTTTTTGGGATGCGCATGGCTAGTCGAGCAAAAACACGTGCGAGAGGATGCATCCCGCAGGCTAGTCGAGCAAAAACACGTGCGAGAGGATGCATCCCGCAGGCTAGTCGAGTAAAAACACGTGCGAGAGGATGCATCCCGCAGGCTAGTCGAGTAAAAACACGTGCGAGAGGATGCATCCCGCAGGCTAGTCGAGTAAAAACACGTGCGAAGTTTTGTGGGATGCGCATGCGCAGGTTTTTTGGGATGCGCATGCGCAGGTTTTTTGGGATTCGCATGGCTAGTCGAGCAAAAACACGTGCGAGAGGATGCATCCCGCAGGCTAGTCAAGTAAAAACACGTGCGAGAGGATGCATCCCGCAGGCTAGTCGAGCACAAACACGTGCGAGAGGATGCATCCCGCAGGCTAGTCGAGCAAATACACATGCGAGAGGATGCATCCCGCAGGCTAGTCGAGCAAAAACACGTGCGAGAGGATGCATCCCGCAGGCTAGTCGAGCAAAAACACGTGCGAGAGGATGCATCCCGCAGACTAGTCGATTAAAAACACGTGCGAGAGGATGCTTCCCGCAGGCTAGTCGAGTAAAAACACGTGCGAGAGGATGCATCCCGCAGGCTAGTCGAGTAAAAACACGTGCGAGAGGATGCATCCCGCAGGCTAGTCGAGTAAAAACACGTGCGAGAGCATGCATCCCGCAGGCTAGTCGAGTAAAAACACGTGCGAGAGAATGCATCCCGCAGGCTAGTCGAGTAAAAACACGTGCGAGGTTTTGTGGGATGCGCATGCGCAGGTTTTGTGAGATGCGCATGCGCAAGTTATTTGGGATGCGCATGCGCAAGTTTTTTGGGATGCGCATGGCTAGTCGAGTAAAAACACGTGCGAGAGGATGCATCCCGCAGGCTAGTCGAGCAAAAACACGTGCGAGAGGATGCATCCCGCAGGCTAGTCAAGTAAAAACACGTGCGAGAGGATGCATCCCGTAGGCTAGTCGAGCACAAACACGTGCGAGAGGATGCATCCCGCAGGCTAGTCGAGCAAATACACGTGCGAGAGGATGCATCCCGCAGGCTAGTCGAGCAAAAACACGTGCGAGAGGATGCATCCCGCAGGCTAGTCGAGCAAAAACACGTGCGAGAGGATGCATCCCGCAGACTAGTCGAGTAAAAACACGTGCGAGAGGATGCTTCCCGCAGGCTAGTCGAGTAAAAACACGTGCGAGAGGATGCATCCCGCAGGCTAGTCGAGCAAAAACACGTGCGAGAGGATGCATCCCGCAGGCTAGTCGAGCAAAAACACGTGCGAGAGGATGCATCCCGCAGGCTAGTCAAGTAAAAACACGTACGAGAGGATGCATCCCGCAGGCTAGTCGAGCACAAACACGTGCGAGAGGATGCATCCCGCAGGCTAGTCGAGCAAATACACGTGCGAGAGGATGCATCCCGCAGGCTAGTCGAGCAAAAACACGTGCGAGATGATGCATCCCGCAGGCTAGTCGAGCAAAAACACGTGCGAGAGGATGCATCCCGCAGGCTAGTCGAGTAAAAACACGTGCGAGAGGATGCATCCTGCAGGCTAGTCGAGTAAAAACACGTGCGAGAGGATGCATCCCGCAGGCTAGTCGAGTAAAAACACGTGCGAGAGGATGCATCCCGCAGGCTAGTCGAGTAAAAACACGTGCGAGAGGATGCATCCCGCAGGCTAGTCGAGTAAAAACACGTGCGAGGTTATGTGGGATGCGCATGCGCAGGTTTTTTGGGATGCGCATGGCTAGTCGAGCAAAAACACGTGCGAGAGGATGCATCCCGCAGGGTAGTCGAGTAAAAACACGTGCGAGAGGATGCATCCCGCAGGCTAGTCGAGTAAAAACACGTGCGAGAGGATGCATCCCGCAGGCTAGTCGAGCAAAAACACGTGCGAGAGGATGCATCCCGCAGGCTAGTCGAGCAAAAACACGGGCGAGAGGATGCATCCCGCAGACTAGTCGAGTAAAAACACGTGCGAGAGGATGCTTCCCGCAGGCTAGTCGAGTAAAAACACGTGCGAGAGGATGCATCCCGCAGGCTAGTCGAGTAAAAACACGTGCGAGAGGATGCATCCCGCAGGCTAGTCGAGTAAAAACACGTGCGAGAGGATGCATCCCGCAGGCTAGTCGAGTAAAAACACGTGCGAGAGAATGCATCCCGCAGGCTAGTCGAGTAAAAACACGTGCGAGGTTTTGTGGGATGCGCATGCGCAGGTTTTGTGAGATGCGCATGCGCAGGTTATTTGGGATGCGCATGCGCAGGTTTTGTGAGATGCGCATGCGCAGGTTATTTGGGATGCGCATGCGCAGGTTTTTTGGGATGCGCATGGCTAGTCGAGTAAAAACACGTGCGAGAGGATGCATCCCGCAGGCTAGTCGAGCAAAAACACGTGCGAGAGGATGCATCCCGCAGGCTAGTCGAGCAAAAACACGTGCGAGAGGATGCATCCCGCAGACTAGTCGAGTAAAAACACGTGCGAGAGGATGCTTCCCGCAGGCTAGTCGAGTAAAAACACGTGCGAGAGGATGCATCCCGCAGGCTAGTCGAGTAAAAACACGTGCGAGGTTTTGTGGGATGCGCATGCGCAGGTTTTGTGGGATGCGCATGCGCAGGTTTTTTGGGATGCGCATACGCAGGTTTTTTGGGATGCGCATGCGCAGGTTTTTTGGGATGCGCATGGCTAGTCGAGCAAAAACACGTGCGAGAGGATGCATCCCGCAGGCTAGTCGAGCAAAAACACGTGCGAGAGGATGCATCCCGCAGGCTAGTCGAGTAAAAACACGTGCGAGAGGATGCATCCCGCAGGCTAGTCGAGTAAAAACACGTGCGAGAGGATGCATCCCGCAGGCTAGTCGAGTAAAAACACGTGCGAAGTTTTGTGGGATGCGCATGCGCAGGTTTTTTGGGATGCGCATGCGCAGGTTTTTTGGGATTCGCATGGCTAGTCGAGCAAAAACACGTGCGAGAGGATGCATCCCGCAGGCTAGTCAAGTAAAAACACGTGCGAGAGGATGCATCCCGCAGGCTAGTCGAGCACAAACACGTGCGAGAGGATGCATCCCGCAGGCTAGTCGAGCAAATACACATGCGAGAGGATGCATCCCGCAGGCTAGTCGAGCAAAAACACGTGCAAGAGGATGCATCCCGCAGGCTAGTCGAGCAAAAACACGTGCGAGAGGATGCATCCCGCAGACTAGTCGATTAAAAACACGTGCGAGAGGATGCTTCCCGCAGGCTAGTCGAGTAAAAACACGTGCGAGAGGATGAATCCTGCAGGCTACTCGAGTAAAAACACGTGCGAGAGGATGCATCCCGCAGGCTAGTCGAGCAAAAACACGTGCGAGAGGATGCATCCCGCAGGCTAGTCGAGCAAAAACACGTGCGAGAGGATGCATCCCGCAGGCTAGTCGAGCAAAAACACGTGCGAGAGGATGCATCCCGCAGGCTAGTCGAGTAAAAACACGTGCGAGAGGATGCATCCCGCAGGCTAGTCGAGTAAAAACACGTGCGAGAGGATGCATCCCGCAGGCTAGTCGAGTAAAAACACGTGCGAAGTTTTGTGGGATGCGCATGCGCAGGTTTTTTGGGATGCGCATGCGCAGGTTTTTTGGGATTCGCATGGCTAGTCGAGCAAAAACACGTGCGAGAGGATGCATCCCGCAGGCTAGTCAAGTAAAAACACGTGCGAGAGGATGCATCCCGCAGGCTAGTCGAGCACAAACACGTGCGAGAGGATGCATCCCGCAGGCTAGTCGAGCAAATACACATGCGAGAGGATGCATCCCGCAGGCTAGTCGAGCAAAAACACGTGCAAGAGGATGCATCCCGCAGGCTAGTCGAGCAAAAACACGTGCGAGAGGATGCATCCCGCAGGCTAGTCGAGTAAAAACACGTGCGAGAGGATGTATCCCGCAGGCTAGTCGAGCAAAAACCCGTGCGAGAGGATGCATCCCGCAGACTAGTCGAGTAAAAACACGTGCGAGAGGATGCATCCCGCAGGCTAGTCGAGTAAAAACACGAGCGAGGTTTTGTGGGATGCGCATGCGCAGGTTTTTTGGGATGCGCATGCGCAGGTTTTTTGGGATGCGCATGCGCAGGTTTTTTGGGATGCGCATGCGCAGGTTTTTTGGGATGCGCATGGCTAGTCGAGCAAAAACACGTGCGAGAGGATGCATCCCGCAGGCTAGTCGAGCAAAAACACGTGCGAGAGGATGCATCCCGCAGGCTAGTCGAGCAAAAACACGTGCGAGAGGATGCATCCCGCAGGCTAGTCGAGCAAAAACACGTGCGAGAGGATGCATCCCGCAGACTAGTCGATTAAAAACACGTGCGAGAGGATGCTTCCCGCAGGCTAGTCGAGTAAAAACACGTGCGAGAGGATGAATCCTGCAGGCTACTCGAGTAAAAACACGTGCGAGAGGATGCATCCCGCAGGCTAGTCGAGCAAAAACACGTGCGAGAGGATGCATCCCGCAGGCTAGTCGAGCAAAAACACGTGCGAGAGGATGCATCCCGCAGGCTAGTCGAGTAAAAACACGTGCGAGAGGATGTATCCCGCAGGCTAGTCGAGCAAAAACCCGTGCGAGAGGATGCATCCCGCAGACTAGTCGAGTAAAAACACGTGCGAGAGGATGCATCCCGCAGGCTAGTCGAGTAAAAACACGAGCGAGGTTTTGTGGGATGCGCATGCGCAGGTTTTTTGGGATGCGCATGCGCAGGTTTTTTGGGATGCGCATGGCTAGTCGAGCAAAAACACGTGCGAGAGGATGCATTCCGCAGGCTAGTCGAGCAAAAACACGTGCGAGAGGATGCATCCCGCAGGCTAGTCGAGTAAAAACACGTGCGAGAGGTTGCATCCCGCAGGCTAGTCGAGTAAAAACACGTGCAAGAGGATGCTTCCCGCAGGCTAGTCGAGTAAAAACACGTGCGAGAGGATGCATCCCGCAGGCTAGTCGAGTAAAAACACGTGCGGGAGGATGCATCCCGCAGGCTAGTCAAGTAAAAACACGTACGAGAGGATGCATCCCGCAGGCTAGTCGAGCAAAAACACGTGCGAGAGGATGCATCCCGCAGGCTAGTCGAGCAAATACACGTGCGAGAGGATGCATCCCGCAGGCTAGTCGAGCAAAAACACGTGCGAGAGGATGCATCCCGCAGGCTAGTCGAGCAAAAACACGTGCGAGAGGATGCATCCCGCAGGCTAGTCGAGTAAAAACACGTGCGAGAGGATGCATCCTTCAGGCTAGTCGAGTAAAAACACGTGCGAGAGGATGCATCCCGCAGGCTAGTCGAGTAAAAACACGTGCGAGAGGATGCATCCCGCAGGCTAGTCGAGTAAAAACACGTGCGAGAGGATGCATCCCGCAGGCTAGTCGAGTAAAAACACGTGCGAGGTTTTGTGGGATGCGCATGCGCAGGTTTTTTGGGATGCGCATGCGCAGGTTTTTTGGGATGCGCATGGCTAGTCGAGCAAAAACACGTGCGAGAGGATGCATCCCGCAGGGTAGTCGAGTAAAAACACGTGCGAGAGGATGCATCCCGCAGGCTAGTCGAGTAAAAACACGTGCGAGAGGATGCATCCCGCAGGCTAGTCGAGCAAAAACACGTGCGAGAGGATGCATCCCGCAGGCTAGTCGAGCAAAAACACGTGCGAGAGGATGCATCCCGCAGACTAGTCGAGTAAAAACACGTGCGAGAGGATGCTTCCCGCAGGCTAGTCGAGTAAAAACACGTGCGAGAGGATGCATCCCGCAGGCTAGTCGAGCAAAAACACGTGCGAGAGGATGCATCCCGCAGGCTAGTCAAGTAAAAACACGTACGAGAGGATGCATCCCGCAGGCTAGTCGAGCACAAACACGTGCGAGAGGATGCATCCCGCAGGCTAGTCGAGCAAATACACGTGCGAGAGGATGCATCCCGCAGGCTAGTCGAGCAAAAACACGTGCGAGAGGATGCATCCCGCAGGCTAGTCGAGCAAAAACACGTGCGAGAGGATGCATCCCGCAGGCTAGTCGAGTAAAAACACGTGCGAGAGGATGCATCCTGCAGGCTAGTCGAGTAAAAACACGTGCGAGAGGATGCATCCCGCAGGCTAGTCGAGTAAAAACACGTGCGAGAGGATGCATCCCGCAGGCTAGTCGAGTAAAAACACGTGCGAGGTTATGTGGGATGCGCATGCGCAGGTTTTTTGGGATGCGCATGGCTAGTCGAGCAAAAACACGTGCGAGAGGATGCATCCCGCAGGGTAGTCGAGTAAAAACACGTGCGAGAGGATGCATCCCGCAGGCTAGTCGAGTAAAAACACGTGCGAGAGGATGCATCCCGCAGGCTAGTCGAGCAAAAACACGTGCGAGAGGATGCATCCCGCAGGCTAGTCGAGCAAAAACACGGGCGAGAGGATGCATCCCGCAGACTAGTCGAGTAAAAACACGTGCGAGAGGATGCTTCCCGCAGGCTAGTCGAGTAAAAACACGTGCGAGAGGATGCATCCCGCAGGCTAGTCGAGTAAAAACACGTGCGAGAGGATGCATCCCGCAGGCTAGTCGAGTAAAAACACGTGCGAGAGGATGCATCCCGCAGGCTAGTCGAGTAAAAACACGTGCGAGAGAATGCATCCCGCAGGCTAGTCGAGTAAAAACACGTGCGAGGTTTTGTGGGATGCGCATGCGCAGGTTTTGTGAGATGCGCATGCGCAGGTTATTTGGGATGCGCATGCGCAGGTTTTTTGGGATGCGCATGGCTAGTCGAGTAAAAACACGTGCGAGAGGATGCATCCCGCAGGCTAGTCGAGCAAAAACACGTGCGAGAGGATGCATCCCGCAGGCTAGTCAAGTAAAAACACGTGCGAGAGGATGCATCCCGTAGGCTAGTCGAGCACAAACACGTGCGAGAGGATGCATTCCGCAGGCTAGTCGAGCAAATACACGTGCGAGAGGATGCATCCCGCAGGCTAGTCGAGCAAAAACACGTGCGAGAGGATGCATCCCGCAGGCTAGTCGAGCAAAAACACGTGCAAGAGGATGCATCCCGCAGACTAGTCGAGTAAAAACACGTGCGAGAGGATGCATCCCGCAGGCTAGTCGAGTAAAAACACGTGCGAGAGGATGCATCCCGCAGGCTAGTCGAGTAAAAACACGTGCGAGGTTTTGTGGGATGCGCATGCGCAGGTTTTTTGGGATGCGCATGCGCAGGTTTTTTGGGATGCGCATGGCTAGTCGAGCAAAAACACGTGCGAGAGGATGCATCCCGCAGGGTAGTCGAGTAAAAACACGTGCGAGAGGATGCATCCCGCAGGCTAGTCGAGTAAAAACACGTGCGAGAGGATGCATCCCGCAGGCTAGTCGAGCAAAAACACGTGCGAGAGGATGCATCCCGCAGGCTAGTCGAGCAAAAACACGTGCGAGAGGATGCATCCCGCAGACTAGTCGAGTAAAAACACGTGCGAGAGGATGCTTCCCGCAGGCTAGTCGAGTAAAAACACGTGCGAGAGGATGCATCCCGCAGGCTAGTCGAGTAAAAACACGTGCGAGAGGATGCATCCCGCAGGCTAGTCGAGTAAAAACACGTGCGAGAGCATGCATCCCGCAGGCTAGTCGAGTAAAAACACGTGCGAGAGAATGCATCCCGCAGGCTAGTCGAGTAAAAACACGTGCGAGGTTTTGTGGGATGCGCATGCGCAGGTTTTGTGAGATGCGCATGCGCAAGTTATTTGGGATGCGCATGCGCAGGTTTTTTGGGATGCGCATGGCTAGTCGAGTAAAAACACGTGCGAGAGAATGCATCCCGCAGGCTAGTCGAGCAAAAACACGTGCGAGAGGATGCATCCCGCAGGCTAGTCAAGTAAAAACACGTGCGAGAGGATGCATCCCGCAGGCTAGTCGAGCAAAAACACGTGCGAGAGGATGCATCCCGCAGGCTAGTCGAGTAAAAACACGTGCGAGAGGATGCATCCCGCAGGCTAGTCGAGCAAAAACACGTGCGAGAGGATGCATCCCGCAGACTAGTCGAGTAAAAACACGTGCGAGAGGATGCTTCCCGCAGGCTAGTCGAGTAAAAACACGTGCGAGAGGATGCATCCCGCAGGCTAGTCGAGCAAAAACACGTGCGAGAGGATGCATCCCGCAGGCTAGTCGAGCAAAAACACGTGCGAGAGGATGCATCCCGCAGGCTAGTCAAGTAAAAACACGTACGAGAGGATGCATCCCGCAGGCTAGTCGAGCACAAACACGTGCGAGAGGATGCATCCCGCAGGCTAGTCGAGCAAATACACGTGCGAGAGGATGCATCCCGCAGGCTAGTCGAGTAAAAACACGTGCGAGAGGATGCATCCTGCAGGCTAGTCGAGTAAAAACACGTGCGAGAGGATGCATCCCGCAGGCTAGTCGAGTAAAAACACGTGCGAGAGGATGCATCCCGCAGGCTAGTCGAGTAAAAACACGTGCGAGAGGATGCATCCCGCAGGCTAGTCGAGTAAAAACACGTGCGAGAGGATGCATCCCGCAGGCTAGTCGAGTAAAAACACGTGCGAGAGGATGCATCCCGCAGGCTAGTCGAGTAAAAACACGTGCGAAGTTTTGTGGGATGCGCATGCGCAGGTTTTTTGGGATGCGCATGCGCAGGTTTTTTGGGATTCGCATGGCTAGTCGAGCAAAAACACGTGCGAGAGGATGCATCCCGCAGGCTAGTCAAGTAAAAACACGTGCGAGAGGATGCATCCCGCAGGCTAGTCGAGCACAAACACGTGCGAGAGGATGCATCCCGCAGGCTAGTCGAGCAAATACACATGCGAGAGGATGCATCCCGCAGGCTAGTCGAGCAAAAACACGTGCGAGAGGATGCATCCCGCAGGCTAGTCGAGCAAAAACACGTGCGAGAGGATGCATCCCGCAGACTAGTCGATTAAAAACACGTGCGAGAGGATGCTTCCCGCAGGCTAGTCGAGTAAAAACACGTGCGAGAGGATGAATCCTGCAGGCTACTCGAGTAAAAACACGTGCGAGAGGATGCATCCCGCAGGCTAGTCGAGCAAAAACACGTGCAAGAGGATGCATCCCGCAGGCTAGTCGAGCAAAAACACGTGCGAGAGGATGCATCCCGCAGGCTAGTCGAGTAAAAACACGTGCGAGAGGATGTATCCCGCAGGCTAGTCGAGCAAAAACCCGTGCGAGAGGATGTATCCCGCAGACTAGTCGAGTAAAAACACGTGCGAGAGGATGCATCCCGCAGGCTAGTCGAGTAAAAACACGAGCGAGGTTTTGTGGGATGCGCATGCGCAGGTTTTTTGGGATGCGCATGCGCAGGTTTTTTGGGATGCGCATGGCTAGTCGAGCAAAAACACGTGCGAGAGGATGCATCCCGCAGGCTAGTCGAGCAAAAACACGTGCGAGAGGATGCATCCCGCAGGCTAGTCGAGTAAAAACACGTGCGAGAGGTTGCATCCCGCAGGCTAGTCGAGTAAAAACACGTGCAAGAGGATGCTTCCCGCAGGCTACTCGAGTAAAAACACGTGCGAGAGGATGCATCCCGCAGGCTAGTCGAGTAAAAACACGTGCGGGAGGATGCATCCCGCAGGCTAGTCAAGTAAAAACACGTACGAGAGGATGCATCCCGCAGGCTAGTCGAGCACAAACACGTGCGAGAGGATGCATCCCGCAGGCTAGTCGAGCAAATACACGTGCGAGAGGATGCATCCCGCAGGCTAGTCGAGCAAAAACACGTGCGAGAGGATGCATCCCGCAGGCTAGTCGAGCAAAAACACGTGCGAGAGGATGCATCCCGCAGGCTAGTCGAGTAAAAACACGTGCGAGAGGATGCATCCTTCAGGCTAGTCGAGTAAAAACACGTGCGAGAGGATGCATCCCGCAGGCTAGTCGAGTAAAAACACGTGCGAGAGGATGCATCCCGCAGGCTAGTCGAGTAAAAACACGTGCGAGAGGATGCATCCCGCAGGCTAGTCGAGTAAAAACACGTGCGAGGTTTTGTGGGATGCGCATGCGCAGGTTTTTTGGGATGCGCATGCGCAGGTTTTTTGGGATGCGCATGGCTAGTCGAGCAAAAACACGTGCGAGAGGATGCATCCCGCAGGGTAGTCGAGTAAAAACACGTGCGAGAGGATGCATCCCGCAGGCTAGTCGAGTAAAAACACGTGCGAGAGGATGCATCCCGCAGGCTAGTCGAGCAAAAACACGTGCGAGAGAATGCATCCCGCAGGCTAGTCGAGCAAAAACACGTGCGAGGTTTTGTGGGATGCGCATGCGCAGGTTTTGTGAGATGCGCATGCGCAAGTTATTTGGGATGCGCATGCGCAGGTTTTTTGGGATGCGCATGGCTAGTCGAGTAAAAACACGTGCGAGAGAATGCATCCCGCAGGCTAGTCGAGCAAAAACACGTGCGAGAGGATGCATCCCGCAGGCTAGTCAAGTAAAAACACGTGCGAGAGGATGCATCCCGCAGGCTAGTCGAGCAAAAACACGTGCGAGAGGATGCATCCCGCAGGCTAGTCGAGTAAAAACACGTGCGAGAGGATGCATCCCGCAGGCTAGTCGAGCAAAAACACGTGCGAGAGGATGCATCCCGCAGACTAGTCGAGTAAAAACACGTGCGAGAGGATGCTTCCCGCAGGCTAGTCGAGTAAAAACACGTGCGAGAGGATGCATCCCGCAGGCTAGTCGAGCAAAAACACGTGCGAGAGGATGCATCCCGCAGGCTAGTCGAGCAAAAACACGTGCGAGAGGATGCATCCCGCAGGCTAGTCAAGTAAAAACACGTACGAGAGGATGCATCCCGCAGGCTAGTCGAGCACAAACACGTGCGAGAGGATGCATCCCGCAGGCTAGTCGAGCAAATACACGTGCGAGAGGATGCATCCCGCAGGCTAGTCGAGCAAAAACACGTGCGAGAGGATGCATCCCGCAGGCTAGTCGAGCAAAAACACGTGCGAGAGGATGCATCCCGCAGGCTAGTCGAGTAAAAACACGTGCGAGAGGATGCATCCTGCAGGCTAGTCGAGTAAAAACACGTGCGAGAGGATGCATCCCGCAGGCTAGTCGAGTAAAAACACGTGCGAGAGGATGCATCCCGCAGGCTAGTCGAGTAAAAACACGTGCGAGAGGATGCATCCCGCAGGGTAGTCGAGTAAAAACACGTGCGAGAGGATGCATCCCGCAGGCTAGTCGAGTAAAAACACGTGCGAGAGGATGCTTCCCGCAGGCTAGTCGAGTAAAAACACGTGCGAGAGGATGCATCCCGCAGGCTAGTCGAGTAAAAACACGTGCGAGAGGATGCATCCCGCAGGCTAGTCGAGTAAAAACACGTGCGAGAGGATGCATCCCGCAGGCTAGTCGAGTAAAAACACGTGCGAGAGAATGCATCCCGCAGGCTAGTCGAGTAAAAACACGTGCGAGGTTTTGTGGGATGCGCATGCGCAGGTTTTGTGAGATGCGCATGCGCAGGTTATTTGGGATGCGCATGCGCAGGTTTTTTGGGATGCGCATGGCTAGTCGAGTAAAAACACGTGCGAGAGGATGCATCCCGCAGGCTAGTCGAGCAAAAACACGTGCGAGAGGATGCATCCCGCAGGCTAGTCGAGCAAATACACGTGCGAGAGGATGCATCCCGCAGGCTATTCGAGCAAAAACACGTGCGAGAGGATGCATCCCGCAGGCTAGTCGAGCAAAAACACGTGCGAGAGGATGCATCCCGCAGACTAGTCGAGTAAAAACACGTGCGAGAGGATGCTTCCCGCAGGCTAGTCGAGTAAAAACACGTGCGAGAGGATGCATCCCGCAGGCTAGTCGAGTAAAAACACGTGCGAGGTTTTGTGGGATGCGCATGCGCAGGTTTTGTGGGATGCGCATGCGCAGGTTTTTTGGGATGCGCATGCGCAGGTTTTTTGGGATGCGCATACGCAGGTTTTTTGGGATGCGCATGGCTAGTCGAGCAAAAACACGTGCGAGAGGATGCATCCCGCAGGCTAGTCGAGCAAAAACACGTGCGAGAGGATGCATCCCGCAGGCTAGTCGAGTAAAAACACGTGCGAGAGGATGCATCCCGCAGGCTAGTCGAGTAAAAACACGTGCGAGAGGATGCATCCCGCAGGCTAGTCGAGTAAAAACACGTGCGAAGTTTTGTGGGATGCGCATGCGCAGGTTTTTTGGGATGCGCATGCGCAGGTTTTTTGGGATGCGCATGGCTAGTCGAGCAAAAACACGTGCGAGAGGATGCATCCCGCAGGCTAGTCAAGTAAAAACACGTGCGAGAGGATGCATCCCGCAGGCTAGTCAAGTAAAAACACGTGCGAGAGGATGCATCCCGCAGGCTAGTCGAGCACAAACACGTGCGAGAGGATGCATCCCGCAGGCTAGTCGAGCAAATACACATGCGAGAGGATGCATCCCGCAGGCTAGTCGAGCAAAAACACGTGCGAGAGGATGCATCCCGCAGGCTAGTCGAGCAAAAACACGTGCCAGAGGATGCATCCCGCAGACTAGTCGATTAAAAACACGTGCGAGAGGATGCTTCCCGCAGGCTAGTCGAGTAAAAACACGTGCGAGAGGATGAATCCTGCAGGCTACTCGAGTAAAAACACGTGCGAGAGGATGCATCCCGCAGGCTAGTCGAGCAAAAACACGTGCGAGAGGATGCATCCCGCAGGCTAGTCGAGCAAAAACACGTGCGAGAGGATGCATCCCGCAGGCTAGTCGAGTAAAAACACGTGCGAGAGGATGCATCCCGCAGGCTAGTCGAGTAAAAACACGTGCGAGAGGATGCATCCCGCAGGCTAGTCGAGTAAAAACACGTGCGAAGTTTTGTGGGATGCGCATGCGCAGGTTTTTTGGGATGCGCATGGCTAGTCGAGTAAAAACACGTGCGAGAGGATGCATCCCGCAGGCTAGTCGAGCAAAAACACGTGCGAGAGGATGCATCCCGCAGGCTAGTCGAGCAAAAACACGTGCGAGAGGATGCATCCCGCAGGCTAGTCAAGTAAAAACACGTGCGAGAGGATGCATCCAACAGGCTAGTCGAGCACAAACACGTGCGAGAGGATGCATCCCGCAGGCTAGTCGAGCAAATACACGTGCGAGAGGATGCATCCCGCAGGCTAGTCGAGCAAAAACACGTGCGAGAGGATGCATCCCGCAGGCTAGTCGAGCAAAAACACGTGCGAGAGGATGCATCCCGCAGGCTAGTCGAGTAAAAACACGTGCGAGAGGATGCTTCCCGCAGGCTAGTCGAGTAAAAACACGTGCGAGAGGATGCATCCCGCAGGCTAGTCGAGTAAAAACACGTGCGAGAGGATGCATCCCGCAGGCTAGTCGAGCAAAAACACGTGCGAGAGGATGCATCCCGCAGGCTAGTCGAGCAAAAACACGTGCGAGAGGATGCATCCCGCAGGCTAGTCAAGTAAAAACACGTGCGAGAGGATGCATCCCGCAGGCTAGTCGAGCACAAACACGTGCGAGAGGATGCATCCCGCAGGTTAGTCGAGCAAATACACGTGCAAGAGGATGCATCCCGCAGTCTAGTCGAGCAAAAACACGTGCGAGAGGATGTATCCCGCAGGCTAGTCGAGCAAAAACCCGTGCGAGAGGATGCATCCCGCAGACTAGTCGAGTAAAAACACGTGCGAGAGGATGCATCCCGCAGGCTAGTCGAGTAAAAACACGAGCGAGGTTTTGTGGGATGCGCATGCGCAGGTTTTTTGGGATGCGCATGCGCAGGTTTTTTGGGATGCGCATGCGCAGGTTTTTTGGGATGCGCATGGCTAGTCGAGCAAAAACACGTGCGAGAGGATGCATCCCGTAGGCTAGTCGAGCAAAAACACGTGCGAGAGGATGCATCCCGCAGGCTAGTCGAGTAAAAACACGTGCGAGAGGTTGCATCCCGCAGGCTAGTCGAGTAAAAACACGTGCAAGAGGATGCTTCCCGCAGGCTAGTCGAGTAAAAACACGTGCGAGAGGATGCATCCCGCAGGCTAGTCGAGTAAAAACACGTGCGGGAGGATGCTTCCCGCAGGCTAGTCGAGTAAAAACACGTGCGAGAGGATGCATCCCGCAGGCTAGTCGAGTAAAAACACGTGCGAGAGGATGCATCCCGCAGGCTAGTCGAGTAAAAACACGTGCGAGAGCATGCTTTCCGCAGGCTAGTCGAGTAAAAACACGTGCGAGAGGATGCATCCCGCAGGCTAGTCGAGTAAAAACACGTGCGAGAGGATGCATCCCGCAGGCTAGTCGAGTAAAAACACGTGCGAGAGCATGCATCCCGCAGGCTAGTCGAGTAAAAACACGTGCGAGAGAATGCATCCCGCAGGCTAGTCGAGTAAAAACACGTGCGAGGTTTTGTGGGATGCGCATGCGCAGGTTTTGTGAGATGCGCATGCGCAAGTTATTTGGGATGCGCATGCGCAGGTTTTTTGGGATGCGCATGGCTAGTCGAGTAAAAACACGTGCGAGAGAATGCATCCCGCAGGCTAGTCGAGCAAAAACACGTGCGAGAGGATGCATCCCGCAGGCTAGTCAAGTAAAAACACGTGCGAGAGGATGCATCCCGCAGGCTAGTCGAGCAAAAACACGTGCGAGAGGATGCATCCCGCAGGCTAGTCGATTAAAAACACGTGCGAGAGGATGCATCCCGCAGGCTAGTCGAGCAAAAACACGTGCGAGAGGATGCATCCCGCAGACTAGTCGAGTAAAAACACGTGCGAGAGGATGCTTCCCGCAGGCTAGTCGAGTAAAAACACGTGCGAGAGGATGCATCCCGCAGGCTAGTCGAGCAAAAACACGTGCGAGAGGATGCATCCCGCAGGCTAGTCGAGCAAAAACACGTGCGAGAGGATGCATCCCGCAGGCTAGTCAAGTAAAAACACGTACGAGAGGATGCATCCCGCAGGCTAGTCGAGCACAAACACGTGCGAGAGGATGCATCCCGCAGGCTAGTCGAGCAAATACACGTGCGAGAGGATGCATCCCGCAGGCTAGTCGAGCAAAAACACGTGCGAGAGGATGCATCCCGCAGGCTAGTCGAGCAAAAACACGTGCGAGAGGATGCATCCCGCAGGCTAGTCGAGTAAAAACACGTGCGAGAGGATGCATCCTGCAGGCTAGTCGAGTAAAAACACGTGCGAGAGGATGCATCCCGCAGGCTAGTCGAGTAAAAACACGTGCGAGAGGATGCATCCCGCAGGCTAGTCGAGTAAAAACACGTGCGAGAGGATGCATCCCGCAGGGTAGTCGAGTAAAAACACGTGCGAGAGGATGCATCCCGCAGGCTAGTCGAGTAAAAACACGTGCGAGAGGATGCTTCCCGCAGGCTAGTCGAGTAAAAACACGTGCGAGAGGATGCATCCCGCAGGCTAGTCGAGTAAAAACACGTGCGAGAGGATGCATCCCGCAGGCTAGTCGAGTAAAAACACGTGCGAGAGGATGCATCCCGCAGGCTAGTCGAGTAAAAACACGTGCGAGAGAATGCATCCCGCAGGCTAGTCGAGTAAAAACACGTGCGAGGTTTTGTGGGATGCGCATGCGCAGGTTTTGTGAGATGCGCATGCGCAGGTTATTTGGGATGCGCATGCGCAGGTTTTTTGGGATGCGCATGGCTAGTCGAGTAAAAACACGTGCGAGAGGATGCATCCCGCAGGCTAGTCGAGCAAAAACACGTGCGAGAGGATGCATCCCGCAGGCTAGTCGAGCAAATACACGTGCGAGAGGATGCATCCCGCAGGCTATTCGAGCAAAAACACGTGCGAGAGGATGCATCCCGCAGGCTAGTCGAGCAAAAACACGTGCGAGAGGATGCATCCCGCAGACTAGTCGAGTAAAAACACGTGCGAGAGGATGCTTCCCGCAGGCTAGTCGAGTAAAAACACGTGCGAGAGGATGCATCCCGCAGGCTAGTCGAGTAAAAACACGTGCGAGGTTTTGTGGGATGCGCATGCGCAGGTTTTGTGGGATGCGCATGCGCAGGTTTTTTGGGATGCGCATGCGCAGGTTTTTTGGGATGCGCATACGCAGGTTTTTTGGGATGCGCATGGCTAGTCGAGCAAAAACACGTGCGAGAGGATGCATCCCGCAGGCTAGTCGAGCAAAAACACGTGCGAGAGGATGCATCCCGCAGGCTAGTCGAGTAAAAACACGTGCGAGAGGATGCATCCCGCAGGCTAGTCGAGTAAAAACACGTGCGAGAGGATGCATCCCGCAGGCTAGTCGAGTAAAAACACGTGCGAAGTTTTGTGGGATGCGCATGCGCAGGTTTTTTGGGATGCGCATGCGCAGGTTTTTTGGGATGCGCATGGCTAGTCGAGCAAAAACACGTGCGAGAGGATGCATCCCGCAGGCTAGTCAAGTAAAAACACGTGCGAGAGGATGCATCCCGCAGGCTAGTCAAGTAAAAACACGTGCGAGAGGATGCATCCCGCAGGCTAGTCGAGCACAAACACGTGCGAGAGGATGCATCCCGCAGGCTAGTCGAGCAAATACACATGCGAGAGGATGCATCCCGCAGGCTAGTCGAGCAAAAACACGTGCGAGAGGATGCATCCCGCAGGCTAGTCGAGCAAAAACACGTGCCAGAGGATGCATCCCGCAGACTAGTCGATTAAAAACACGTGCGAGAGGATGCTTCCCGCAGGCTAGTCGAGTAAAAACACGTGCGAGAGGATGAATCCTGCAGGCTACTCGAGTAAAAACACGTGCGAGAGGATGCATCCCGCAGGCTAGTCGAGCAAAAACACGTGCGAGAGGATGCATCCCGCAGGCTAGTCGAGCAAAAACACGTGCGAGAGGATGCATCCCGCAGGCTAGTCGAGTAAAAACACGTGCGAGAGGATGCATCCCGCAGGCTAGTCGAGTAAAAACACGTGCGAGAGGATGCATCCCGCAGGCTAGTCGAGTAAAAACACGTGCGAAGTTTTGTGGGATGCGCATGCGCAGGTTTTTTGGGATGCGCATGGCTAGTCGAGTAAAAACACGTGCGAGAGGATGCATCCCGCAGGCTAGTCGAGCAAAAACACGTGCGAGAGGATGCATCCCGCAGGCTAGTCGAGCAAAAACACGTGCGAGAGGATGCATCCCGCAGGCTAGTCAAGTAAAAACACGTGCGAGAGGATGCATCCCGCAGGCTAGTCGAGCACAAACACGTGCGAGAGGATGCATCCCGCAGGCTAGTCGAGCAAATACACGTGCGAGAGGATGCATCCCGCAGGCTAGTCGAGCAAAAACACGTGCGAGAGGATGCATCCCGCAGGCTAGTCGAGCAAAAACACGTGCGAGAGGATGCATCCCGCAGGCTAGTCGAGTAAAAACACGTGCGAGAGGATGCTTCCCGCAGGCTAGTCGAGTAAAAACACGTGCGAGAGGATGCATCCCGCAGGCTAGTCGAGTAAAAACACGTGCGAGAGGATGCATCCCGCAGGCTAGTCGAGCAAAAACACGTGCGAGAGGATGCATCCCGCAGGCTAGTCGAGCAAAAACACGTGCGAGAGGATGCATCCCGCAGGCTAGTCAAGTAAAAACACGTGCGAGAGGATGCATCCCGCAGGCTAGTCGAGCACAAACACGTGCGAGAGGATGCATCCCGCAGGTTAGTCGAGCAAATACACGTGCAAGAGGATGCATCCCGCAGTCTAGTCGAGCAAAAACACGTGCGAGAGGATGTATCCCGCAGGCTAGTCGAGCAAAAACCCGTGCGAGAGGATGCATCCCGCAGACTAGTCGAGTAAAAACACGTGCGAGAGGATGCATCCCGCAGGCTAGTCGAGTAAAAACACGAGCGAGGTTTTGTGGGATGCGCATGCGCAGGTTTTTTGGGATGCGCATGCGCAGGTTTTTGGGATGCGCATGCGCAGGTTTTTTGGGATGCGCATGGCTAGTCGAGCAAAAACACGTGCGAGAGGATGCATCCCGCAGGCTAGTCGAGCAAAAACACGTGCGAGAGGATGCATCCCGCAGGCTAGTCGAGTAAAAACACGTGCGAGAGGTTGCATCCCGCAGGCTAGTCGAGTAAAAACACGTGCAAGAGGATGCTTCCCGCAGGCTAGTCGAGTAAAAACACGTGCGAGAGGATGCATCCCGCAGGCTAGTCGAGTAAAAACACGTGCGGGAGGATGCTTCCCGCAGGCTAGTCGAGTAAAAACACGTGCGAGAGGATGCATCCCGCAGGCTAGTCGAGTAAAAACACGTGCGAGAGGATGCATCCCGCAGGCTAGTCGAGTAAAAACACGTGCGAGAGCATGCATCCCGCAGGCTAGTCGAGTAAAAACACGTGCGAGAGAATGCATCCCGCAGGCTAGTCGAGTAAAAACACGTGCGAGGTTTTGTGGGATGCGCATGCGCAGGTTTTGTGAGATGCGCATGCGCAGGTTATTTGGGATGCGCATGCGCAGGTTTTTTGGGATGCGCATGGCTAGTCGAGTAAAAACACGTGCGAGAGGATGCATCCCGCAGGCTAGTCGAGCACAAACACGTGCGAGAGGATGCATCCCGCAGGCTAGTCGAGCAAATACACATGCGAGAGGATGCATCCCGCAGGCTAGTCGAGCAAAAACACGTGCGAGAGGATGCATCCCGCAGGCTAGTCGAGCAAAAACACGTGCGAGAGGATGCATCCCGCAGACTAGTCGATTAAAAACACGTGCGAGAGGATGCTTCCCGCAGGCTAGTCGAGTAAAAACACGTGCGAGAGGATGAATCCTGCAGGCTACTCGAGTAAAAACACGTGCGAGAGGATGCATCCCGCAGGCTAGTCGAGCAAAAACACGTGCGAGAGGATGCATCCCGCAGGCTAGTCGAGCAAAAACACGTGCGAGAGGATGCATCCCGCAGGCTAGTCGAGTAAAAACACGTGCGAGAGGATGCATCCCGCAGGCTAATCGAGTAAAAACACGTGCGAGAGGATGCATCCCGCAGGCTAGTCGAGCAAAAACACGTGCGAGAGGATGCATCCCGCAGACTAGTCGATTAAAAACACGTGCGAGAGGATGCTTCCCGCAGGCTAGTCGAGTAAAAACACGTGCGAGAGGATGAATCCTGCAGGCTACTCGAGTAAAAACACGTGCGAGAGGATGCATCCCGCAGGCTAGTCGAGCAAAAACACGTGCGAGAGGATGCATCCCGCAGGCTAGTCGAGCAAAAACACGTGCGAGAGGATGCATCCCGCAGGCTAGTCGAGTAAAAACACGTGCGAGAGGATGCATCCCGCAGGCTAGTCGAGTAAAAACACGTGCGAGAGGATGCATCCCGCAGGCTAGTCGAGTAAAAACACGTGCGAAGTTTTGTGGGATGCGCATGCGCAGGTTTTTTGGGATGCGCATGGCTAGTCGAGTAAAAACACGTGCGAGAGGATGCATCCCGCAGGCTAGTCGAGCAAAAACACGTGCGAGAGGATGCATCCCGCAGGCTAGTCGAGCAAAAACACGTGCGAGAGGATGCATCCCGCAGGCTAGTCAAGTAAAAACACGTGCGAGAGGATGCATCCCGCAGGCTAGTCGAGCACAAACACGTGCGAGAGGATGCATCCCGCAGGCTAGTCGAGCAAATACACGTGCGAGAGGATGCATCCCGCAGGCTAGTCGAGCAAAAACACGTGCGAGAGGATGCATCCCGCAGGCTAGTCGAGCAAAAACACGTGCGAGAGGATGCATCCCGCAGGCTAGTCGAGTAAAAACACGTGCGAGAGGATGCTTCCCGCAGGCTAGTCGAGTAAAAACACGTGCGAGAGGATGCATCCCGCAGGCTAGTCGAGTAAAAACACGTGCGAGGTTTTGTGGGATGCGCATGCGCAGGTTTTTTGGGATGCGCATGGCTAGTCGAGCAAAAACACGTGCGAGAGGATGCATCCCGCAGGGTAGTCGAGTAAAAACACGTGCGAGAGGATGCATCCCGCAGGCTAGTCGAGTAAAAACACGTGCGAGAGGATGCTTCCCGCAGGCTAGTCGAGTAAAAACACGTGCGAGAGGATGCATCCCGCAGGCTAGTCGAGTAAAAACACGTGCGAGAGGATGCATCCCGCAGGCTAGTCGAGCAAAAACACGTGCGAGAGGATGCATCCCGCAGGCTAGTCGAGCAAAAACACGTGCGAGAGGATGCATCCCGCAGGCTAGTCGAGTAAAAACACGTGCGAGAGGATGCTTCCCGCAGGCTAGTCGAGTAAAAACACGTGCGAGAGGATGCATCCCGCAGGCTAGTCGAGTAAAAACACGTGCGAGAGGATGCATCCCGCAGGCTAGTCGAGCAAAAACACGTGCGAGAGGATGCATCCCGCAGGCTAGTCGAGCAAAAACACGTGCGAGAGGATGCATCCCGCAGGCTAGTCAAGTAAAAACACGTGCGAGAGGATGCATCCCGCAGGCTAGTCGAGCACAAACACGTGCGAGAGGATGCATCCCGCAGGCTAGTCGAGCAAATACACGTGCAAGAGGATGCATCCCGCAGTCTAGTCGAGCAAAAACACGTGCGAGAGGATGTATCCCGCAGGCTAGTCGAGCAAAAACCCGTGCAGAGGATGCATCCCGCAGACTAGTCGAGTAAAAACACGTGCGAGAGGATGCATCCCGCAGGCTAGTCGAGTAAAAACACGAGCGAGGTTTTGTGGGATGCGCATGCGCAGGTTTTTTGGGATGCGCATGCGCAGGTTTTTTGGGATGCGCATGGCTAGTCGAGCAAAAACACGTGCGAGAGGATGCATCCCGCAGGCTAGTCGAGCAAAAACACGTGCGAGAGGATGCATCCCGCAGGCTAGTCGAGTAAAAACACGTGCGAGAGGTTGCATCCCGCAGGCTAGTCGAGTAAAAACACGTGCAAGAGGATGCTTCCCGCAGGCTAGTCGAGTAAAAACACGTGCGAGAGGATGCATCCCGCAGGCTAGTCGAGTAAAAACACGTGCGGGAGGATGCATCCCGCAGGCTAGTCAAGTAAAAACACGTACGAGAGGATGCATCCCGCAGGCTAGTCGAGCACAAACACGTGCGAGAGGATGCATCCCGCAGGCTAGTCGAGCAAATACACGTGCGAGAGGATGCATCCCGCAGGCTAGTCGAGCAAAAACACGTGCGAGAGGATGCATCCCGCAGGCTAGTCGAGCAAAAACACGTGCGAGAGGATGCATCCCGCAGGCTAGTCGAGTAAAAACACGTGCGAGAGGATGCATCCTGCAGGCTAGTCGAGTAAAAACACGTGCGAGAGGATGCATCCCGCAGGCTAGTCGAGTAAAAACACGTGCGAGAGGATGCATCCCGCAGGCTAGTCGAGTAAAAACACGTGCGAGGTTTTGTGGGATGCGCATGCGCAGGTTTTTTGGGATGCGCATGGCTAGTCGAGCAAAACACACGTGCGAGAGGATGCATCCCGCAGGGTAGTCGAGTAAAAACACGTGCGAGAGGATGCATCCCGCAGGCTAGTCGAGTAAAAACACGTGCGAGAGGATGCATCCCGCAGGCTAGTCGAGCAAAAACACGTGCGAGAGGATGCATCCCGCAGGCTAGTCGAGCAAAAACACGTGCGAGAGGATGCATCCCGCAGACTAGTCGAGTAAAAACACGTGCGAGAGGATGCTTCCCGCAGGCTAGTCGAGTAAAAACACGTGCGAGAGGATGCATCCCGCAGGCTAGTCGAGTAAAAACACGTGCGAGAGGATGCATCCCGCAGGCTAGTCGAGTAAAAACACGTGCGAGAGCATGCATCCCGCAGGCTAGTCGAGTAAAAACACGTGCGAGAGAATGCATCCCGCAGGCTAGTCGAGTAAAAACACGTGCGAGGTTTTGTGGGATGCGCATGCGCAGGTTTTGTGAGATGCGCATGCGCAGGTTATTTGGGATGCGCATGCGCAGGTTTTTTGGGATGCGCATGGCTAGTCGAGTAAAAACACGTGCGAGAGGATGCATCCCGCAGGCTAGTCAAGTAAAAACACGTGCGAGAGGATGCATCCCGCAGGCTAGTCGAGCACAAACACGTGCGAGAGGATGCATCCCGCAGACTAGTCGATTAAAAACACGTGCGAGAGGATGCTTCCCGCAGGCTAGTCGAGTAAAAACACGTGCGAGAGGATGAATCCTGCAGGCTACTCGAGTAAAAACACGTGCGAGAGGATGCATCCCGCAGGCTAGTCGAGCAAAAACACGTGCGAGAGGATGCATCCCGCAGGCTAGTCGAGCAAAAACACGTGCGAGAGGATGCATCCCGCAGGCTAGTCGAGTAAAAACACGTGCGAGAGGATGCATCCCGCAGGCTAATCGAGTAAAAACACGTGCGAGAGGATGCATCCCGCAGGCTAGTCGAGTAAAAACACGTGCGAAGTTTTGTGGGATGCGCATGCGCAGGTTTTTTGGGATGCGCATGGCTAGTCGAGTAAAAACACGTGCGAGAGGATGCATCCCGCAGGCTAGTCGAGCAAAAACACGTGCGAGAGGATGCATCCCGCAGGCTAGTCGAGCAAAAACACGTGCGAGAGGATGCATCCCGCAGGCTAGTCAAGTAAAAACACGTGCGAGAGGATGCATCCCGCAGGCTAGTCGAGCACAAACACGTGCGAGAGGATGCATCCCGCAGGCTAGTCGAGCAAATACACGTGCGAGAGGATGCATCCCGCAGGCTAGTCGAGCAAAAACACGTGCGAGAGGATGCATCCCGCAGGCTAGTCGAGCAAAAACACGTGCGAGAGGATGCTTCCCGCAGGCTAGTCGAGTAAAAACACGTGCGAGAGGATGCATCCCGCAGGCTAGTCGAGTAAAAACACGTGCGAGAGGATGCATCCCGCAGGCTAGTCGAGCAAAAACACGTGCGAGAGGATGCATCCCGCAGGCTAGTCGAGCAAAAACACGTGCGAGAGGATGCATCCCGCAGGCTAGTCAAGTAAAAACACGTGCGAGAGGATGCATCCCGCAGGCTAGTCGAGCACAAACACGTGCGAGAGGATGCATCCCGCAGGCTAGTCGAGCAAATGCACGTGCGAGAGGTTGCATCCCGCAGGCTAGTCGAGCAAAAACACGTGCGAGAGGATGTATCCCGCAGGCTAGTCGAGCAAAAACCCGTGCGAGAGGATGCATCCCGGAGACTAGTCGAGTAAAAACACGTGCGAGAGGATGCATCCCGCAGGCTAGTAGAGTAAAAACACGAGCGAGGTTTTGTGGGATGCGCATGCGCAGGTTTTTTGGGATGCGCATGGCTAGTCGAGCAAAAACACGTGCGAGAGGATGCATCCCGCAGTCTAGTCGAGCAAAAACACGTGCGAGAGGATGCATCCCGCAGGCTAGTCGAGTAAAAACACGTGCGAGAGGTTGCATCCCGCAGGCTAGTCGAGTAAAAACACGTGCAAGAGGATGCTTCCCGCAGGCTAGTCGAGTATAAACACGTGCGAGAGGATGCATCCCGCAGGCTAGTCGAGTAAAAACACGTGCGGGAGGATGCATCCCGCAGGCTAGTCAAGTAAAAACACGTACGAGAGGATGCATCCCGCAGGCTAGTCGAGCACAAACACGTGCGAGAGGATGCATCCCGCAGGCTAGTCGAGCAAATACACGTGCGAGAGGATGCATCCCGCAGGCTAGTCGAGCAAAAACACGTGCGAGAGGATGCATCCCGCAGGCTAGTCGAGCAAAAACACGTGCGAGAGGATGCATCCCGCAGGCTAGTCGAGTAAAAACACGTGCGAGAGGATGCATCCTGCAGACTAGTCGAGTAAAAACACGTGCGAGAGGATGCATCCCGCAGGCTAGTCGAGTAAAAACACGTGCGAGAGGATGCATCCCGCAGGCTAGTCGAGTAAAAACACGTGCGAGAGGATGCATCCCGCAGGCTAGTCGAGTAAAAACACGTGCGAGGTTTTGTGGGATGCGCATGCGCAGGTTTTTTGGGATGCGCATGCGCAGGTTTTTTGGGATGCGCATGGCTAGTCGAGCAAAAGCACGTGCGAGAGGATGCATCCCGCAGGGTAGTCGAGTAAAAACACGTGCGAGAGGATGCATCCCGCAGGCTAGTCGAGTAAAAACACGTGCGAGAGGATGCATCCCGCAGGCTAGTCGAGCAAAAACACGTGCGAGAGGATGCATCCCGCAGGCTAGTCGAGCAAAAACACGTGCGAGAGGATGCATCCCGCAGGCTAGTCGAGTAAAAACACGTGCGGGAGGATGCATCCCGCAGGCTAGTCAAGTAAAAACACGTACGAGAGGATGCATCCCGCAGGCTAGTCGAGTAAAAACACGTGCGAGAGGATGCATCCCGCAGGCTTGTCGAGTAAAAACACGTGCGGGAGGATGCATCCCGCAGGCTAGTCAAGTAAAAACACGTACGAGAGGATGCATCCCGCAGGCTAGTCGAGCACAAACACGTGCGAGAGGATGCATCCCGCAGGATAGTCGAGCAAATACACGTGCGAGAGGATGCATCCCGCAGGCTAGTCGAGCAAAAACACGTGCGAGAGGATGCATCCCGCAGGCTAGTCGAGCAAAAACACGTGCGAGAGGATGCATCCCGCAGGCTAGTCGAGTAAAAACACGTGCGAGAGGATGCATCCTGCAGGCTAGTCGAGTAAAAACACGTGCGAGAGGATGCATCCCGCAGGCTAGTCGAGTAAAAACACGTGCGAGGTTTTGTGGGATGCGCATGCGCAGGTTTTTTGGGATGCGCATGCGCAGGTTTTTTGGGATGCGCATGGCTAGTCGAGCAAAAACACGTGCGAGAGGATGCATCCCGCAGGGTAGTCGAGTAAAAACACGTGCGAGAGGATGCATCCCGCAGGCTAGTCGAGTAAAAACACGTGCGAGGTTTTGTGGGATGCGCATGCGCAGGTTTTTTGGGATGCGCATGGCTAGTCGAGCAAAAACACGTGCGAGAGGATGCATCCCGCAGGGTAGTCGAGTAAAAACACGTGCGAGAGGATGCATCCCGCAGGCTAGTCGAGTAAAAACACGTGCGAGAGGATGCATCCCGCAGGCTAGTCGAGCAAAAACACGTGCGAGAGGATGCATCCCGCAGGCTAGTCGAGCAAAAACACGTGCGAGAGGATGCATCCCGCAGACTAGTCGAGTAAAAACACGTGCGAGAGGATGCTTCCCGCAGGCTAGTCGAGTAAAAACACGTGCGAGAGGATGCATCCCGCAGGCTAGTCGAGTAAAAACACGTGCGAGAGGATGCATCCCGCAGGCTAGTCGAGTAAAAACACGTGCGAGAGGATGCATCCCGCAGGCTAGTCGAGTAAAAACACGTGCGAGAGGATGCATCCCGCAGGCTAGTCGAGTAAAAACACGTGCGAGGTTTTGTGGGATGCGCATGCGCAGGTTTTTTGGGATGCGCATGCGCAGGTTTTTTGGGATGCGCATGGCTAGTCGAGCAAAAACACGTGCGAGAGGATGCATCCCGCAGGGTAGTCGAGTAAAAACACGTGCGAGAGGATGCATCCCGCAGGCTAGTCGAGTAAAAACACGTGCGAGAGGATGCTTCCCGCAGGCTAGTCGAGTAAAAACACGTGCGAGAGGATGCATCCCGCAGGCTAGTCGAGTAAAAACACGTGCGAGAGGATGCATCCCGCAGGCTAGTCGAGTAAAAACACGTGCGAGAGGATGCATCCCGCAGGCTAGTCGAGTAAAAACACGTGCGAGAGAATGCATCCCGCAGGCTAGTCGAGTAAAAACACGTGCGAGGTTTTGTGGGATGCGCATGCGCAGGTTTTGTGAGATGCGCATGCGCAGGTTATTTGGGATGCGCATGCGCAGGTTTTTTGGGATGCGCATGGCTAGTCGAGTAAAAACACGTGCGAGAGGATGCATCCCGCAGGCTAGTCGAGCAAAAACACGTGCGAGAGGATGCATCCCGCAGGCTAGTCGAGCAAATACACGTGCGAGAGGATGCATCCCGCAGGCTATTCGAGCAAAAACACGTGCGAGAGGATGCATCCCGCAGGCTAGTCGAGCAAAAACACGTGCGAGAGGATGCATCCCGCAGACTAGTCGAGTAAAAACACGTGCGAGAGGATGCTTCCCGCAGGCTAGTCGAGTAAAAACACGTGCGAGAGGATGCATCCCGCAGGCTAGTCGAGTAAAAACACGTGCGAGGTTTTGTGGGATGCGCATGCGCAGGTTTTGTGGGATGCGCATGCGCAGGTTTTTTGGGATGCGCATGCGCAGGTTTTTTGGGATGCGCATGCGCAGGTTTTTTGGGATGCGCATGGCTAGTCGAGCAAAAACACGTGCGAGAGGATGCATCCCGCAGGCTAGTCGAGCAAAAACACGTGCGAGAGGATGCATCCCGCAGGCTAGTCGAGTAAAAACACGTGCGAGAGGATGCATCCCGCAGGCTAGTCGAGTAAAAACACGTGCGAGAGGATGCATCCCGCAGGCTAGTCGAGTAAAAACACGTGCGAAGTTTTGTGGGATGCGCATGCGCAGGTTTTTTGGGATGCGCATGCGCAGGTTTTTTGGGATGCGCATGGCTAGTCGAGCAAAAACACGTGCGAGAGGATGCATCCCGCAGGCTAGTCAAGTAAAAACACGTGCGAGAGGATGCATCCCGCAGGCTAGTCAAGTAAAAACACGTGCGAGAGGATGCATCCCGCAGGCTAGTCGAGCACAAACACGTGCGAGAGGATGCATCCCGCAGGCTAGTCGAGCAAATACACATGCGAGAGGATGCATCCCGCAGGCTAGTCGAGCAAAAACACGTGCGAGAGGATGCATCCCGCAGGCTAGTCGAGCAAAAACACGTGCCAGAGGATGCATCCCGCAGACTAGTCGATTAAAAACACGTGCGAGAGGATGCTTCCCGCAGGCTAGTCGAGTAAAAACACGTGCGAGAGGATGAATCCTGCAGGCTACTCGAGTAAAAACACGTGCGAGAGGATGCATCCCGCAGGCTAGTCGAGCAAAAACACGTGCGAGAGGATGCATCCCGCAGGCTAGTCGAGCAAAAACACGTGCGAGAGGATGCATCCCGCAGGCTAGTCGAGTAAAAACACGTGCGGGAGGATGCATCCCGCAGGCTAGTCAAGTAAAAACACGTACGAGAGGATGCATCCCGCAGGCTAGTCGAGTAAAAACACGTGCGAGAGGATGCATCCCGCAGGCTTGTCGAGTAAAAACACGTGCGGGAGGATGCATCCCGCAGGCTAGTCAAGTAAAAACACGTACGAGAGGATGCATCCCGCAGGCTAGTCGAGCACAAACACGTGCGAGAGGATGCATCCCGCAGGCTAGTCGAGCAAATACACGTGCGAGAGGATGCATCCCGCAGGCTAGTCGAGCAAAAACACGTGCGAGAGGATGCATCCCGCAGGCTAGTCGAGCAAAAACACGTGCGAGAGGATGCATCCCGCAGGCTAGTCGAGTAAAAACACGTGCGAGAGGATGCATCCTGCAGGCTAGTCGAGTAAAAACACGTGCGAGAGGATGCATCCCGCAGGCTAGTCGAGTAAAAACACGTGCGAGGTTTTGTGGGATGCGCATGCGCAGGTTTTTTGGGATGCGCATGCGCAGGTTTTTTGGGATGCGCATGGCTAGTCGAGCAAAAACACGTGCGAGAGGATGCATCCCGCAGGGTAGTCGAGTAAAAACACGTGCGAGAGGATGCATCCCGCAGGCTAGTCGAGTAAAAACACGTGCGAGGTTTTGTGGGATGCGCATGCGCAGGTTTTTTGGGATGCGCATGCGCAGGTTTTTTGGGATGCGCATGGCTAGTCGAGCAAAAACACGTGCGAGAGGATGCATCCCGCAGTGTAGTCGAGTAAAAACACGTGCGAGAGGATGCATCCCGCAGGCTAGTCGAGTAAAAACACGTGCGAGAGGATGCATCCCGCAGGCTAGTCGAGCAAAAACACGTGCGAGAGGATGCATCCCGCAGGCTAGTCGAGCAAAAACACGTGCGAGAGGATGCATCCCGCAGGCTAGTCGAGTAAAAACACGTGCGAGAGGATGCTTCCCGCAGGCTAGTCGAGTAAAAACACGTGCGAGAGGATGCATCCCGCAGGCTAGTCGAGTAAAAACACGTGCGAGAGGATGCATCCCGCAGGCTAGTCGAGTAAAAACACGTGCGAGAGCATGCATCCCGCAGGCTAGTCGAGTAAAAACACGTGCGAGAGAATGCATCCCGCAGGCTAGTCGAGTAAAAACACGTGCGAGGTTTTGTGGGATGCGCATGCGCAGGTTTTGTGAGATGCGCATGCGCAAGTTATTTGGGATGCGCATGCGCAGGTTTTTTGGGATGCGCATGGCTAGTCGAGTAAAAACACGTGCGAGAGAATGCATCCCGCAGGCTAGTCGAGCAAAAACACGTGCGAGAGGATGCATCCCGCAGGCTAGTCAAGTAAAAACACGTGCGAGAGGATGCATCCCGCAGGCTAGTCGAGCAAAAACACGTGCGAGAGGATGCATCCCGCAGGCTAGTCGAGTAAAAACACGTGCGAGAGGATGCATCCCGCAGGCTAGTCGAGCAAAAACACGTGCGAGAGGATGCATCCCGCAGACTAGTCGAGTAAAAACACGTGCGAGAGGATGCTTCCCGCAGGCTAGTCGAGTAAAAACACGTGCGAGAGGATGCATCCCGCAGGCTAGTCGAGCAAAAACACGTGCGAGAGGATGCATCCCGCAGGCTAGTCGAGCAAAAACACGTGCGAGAGGATGCATCCCGCAGGCTAGTCGAGTAAAAACACGTGCGAGGTTTTGTGGGATGCGCATGCGCAGGTTTTGTGAGATGCGCATGCGCAGGTTATTTGGGATGCGCATGCGCAGGTTTTTTGGGATGCGCATGGCTAGTCGAGTAAAAACACGTGCGAGAGGATGCATCCCGCAGGCTAGTCGAGCAAAAACACGTGCGAGAGGATGCATCCCGCAGGCTAGTCGAGCAAATACACGTGCGAGAGGATGCATCCCGCAGGCTAGTCGAGTAAAAACACGTGCGAGAGGATGCATCCCGCAGGCTAGTCGAGTAAAAACACGTGCGAGAGGATGCATCCCGCAGGCTAGTCGAGTAAAAACACGTGCGAGGTTTTGTGGGATGCGCATGCGCAGGTTTTTTGGGATGCGCATGCGCAGGTTTTTTGGGATGCGCATGGCTAGTCGAGCAAAAACACGTGCGAGAGGATGCATCCCGCAGGGTAGTCGAGTAAAAACACGTGCGAGAGGATGCATCCCGCAGGCTAGTCGAGTAAAAACACGTGCGAGAGGATGCTTCCCGCAGGCTAGTCGAGTAAAAACACGTGCGAGAGGATGCATCCCGCAGGCTAGTCGAGTAAAAACACGTGCGAGAGGATGCATCCCGCAGGCTAGTCGAGTAAAAACACGTGCGAGAGGATGCATCCCGCAGGCTAGTCGAGTAAAAACACGTGCGAGAGAATGCATCCCGCAGGCTAGTCGAGTAAAAACACGTGCGAGGTTTTGTGGGATGCGCATGCGCAGGTTTTGTGAGATGCGCATGCGCAGGTTATTTGGGATGCGCATGCGCAGGTTTTTTGGGATGCGCATGGCTAGTCGAGTAAAAACACGTGCGAGAGGATGCATCCCGCAGGCTAGTCGAGCAAAAACACGTGCGAGAGGATGCATCCCGCAGGCTAGTCGAGCAAATACACGTGCGAGAGGATGCATCCCGCAGGCTATTCGAGCAAAAACACGTGCGAGAGGATGCATCCCGCAGGCTAGTCGAGCAAAAACACGTGCGAGAGGATGCATCCCGCAGACTAGTCGAGTAAAAACACGTGCGAGAGGATGCTTCCCGCAGGCTAGTCGAGTAAAAACACGTGCGAGAGGATGCATCCCGCAGGCTAGTCGAGTAAAAACACGTGCGAGGTTTTGTGGGATGCGCATGCGCAGGTTTTGTGGGATGCGCATGCGCAGGTTTTTTGGGATGCGCATGCGCAGGTTTTTTGGGATGCGCATGCGCAGGTTTTTTGGGATGCGCATGGCTAGTCGAGCAAAAACACGTGCGAGAGGATGCATCCCGCAGGCTAGTCGAGCAAAAACACGTGCGAGAGGATGCATCCCGCAGGCTAGTCGAGTAAAAACACGTGCGAGAGGATGCATCCCGCAGGCTAGTCGAGTAAAAACACGTGCGAGAGGATGCATCCCGCAGGCTAGTCGAGTAAAAACACGTGCGAAGTTTTGTGGGATGCGCATGCGCAGGTTTTTTGGGATGCGCATGCGCAGGTTTTTTGGGATGCGCATGGCTAGTCGAGCAAAAACACGTGCGAGAGGATGCATCCCGCAGGCTAGTCAAGTAAAAACACGTGCGAGAGGATGCATCCCGCAGGCTAGTCAAGTAAAAACACGTGCGAGAGGATGCATCCCGCAGGCTAGTCGAGCACAAACACGTGCGAGAGGATGCATCCCGCAGGCTAGTCGAGCAAATACACATGCGAGAGGATGCATCCCGCAGGCTAGTCGAGCAAAAACACGTGCGAGAGGATGCATCCCGCAGGCTAGTCGAGCAAAAACACGTGCCAGAGGATGCATCCCGCAGACTAGTCGATTAAAAACACGTGCGAGAGGATGCTTCCCGCAGGCTAGTCGAGTAAAAACACGTGCGAGAGGATGAATCCTGCAGGCTACTCGAGTAAAAACACGTGCGAGAGGATGCATCCCGCAGGCTAGTCGAGCAAAAACACGTGCGAGAGGATGCATCCCGCAGGCTAGTCGAGCAAAAACACGTGCGAGAGGATGCATCCCGCAGGCTAGTCGAGTAAAAACACGTGCGGGAGGATGCATCCCGCAGGCTAGTCAAGTAAAAACACGTACGAGAGGATGCATCCCGCAGGCTAGTCGAGTAAAAACACGTGCGAGAGGATGCATCCCGCAGGCTTGTCGAGTAAAAACACGTGCGGGAGGATGCATCCCGCAGGCTAGTCAAGTAAAAACACGTACGAGAGGATGCATCCCGCAGGCTAGTCGAGCACAAACACGTGCGAGAGGATGCATCCCGCAGGCTAGTCGAGCAAATACACGTGCGAGAGGATGCATCCCGCAGGCTAGTCGAGCAAAAACACGTGCGAGAGGATGCATCCCGCAGGCTAGTCGAGCAAAAACACGTGCGAGAGGATGCATCCCGCAGGCTAGTCGAGTAAAAACACGTGCGAGAGGATGCATCCTGCAGGCTAGTCGAGTAAAAACACGTGCGAGAGGATGCATCCCGCAGGCTAGTCGAGTAAAAACACGTGCGAGGTTTTGTGGGATGCGCATGCGCAGGTTTTTTGGGATGCGCATGCGCAGGTTTTTTGGGATGCGCATGGCTAGTCGAGCAAAAACACGTGCGAGAGGATGCATCCCGCAGGGTAGTCGAGTAAAAACACGTGCGAGAGGATGCATCCCGCAGGCTAGTCGAGTAAAAACACGTGCGAGGTTTTGTGGGATGCGCATGCGCAGGTTTTTTGGGATGCGCATGCGCAGGTTTTTTGGGATGCGCATGGCTAGTCGAGCAAAAACACGTGCGAGAGGATGCATCCCGCAGGGTAGTCGAGTAAAAACACGTGCGAGAGGATGCATCCCGCAGGCTAGTCGAGTAAAAACACGTGCGAGAGGATGCATCCCGCAGGCTAGTCGAGCAAAAACACGTGCGAGAGGATGCATCCCGCAGGCTAGTCGAGCAAAAACACGTGCGAGAGGATGCATCCCGCAGACTAGTCGAGTAAAAACACGTGCGAGAGGATGCTTCCCGCAGGCTAGTCGAGTAAAAACACGTGCGAGAGGATGCATCCCGCAGGCTAGTCGAGTAAAAACACGTGCGAGAGGATGCATCCCGCAGGCTAGTCGAGTAAAAACACGTGCGAGAGCATGCATCCCGCAGGCTAGTCGAGTAAAAACACGTGCGAGAGAATGCATCCCGCAGGCTAGTCGAGTAAAAACACGTGCGAGGTTTTGTGGGATGCGCATGCGCAGGTTTTGTGAGATGCGCATGCGCAAGTTATTTGGGATGCGCATGCGCAGGTTTTTTGGGATGCGCATGGCTAGTCGAGTAAAAACACGTGCGAGAGAATGCATCCCGCAGGCTAGTCGAGCAAAAACACGTGCGAGAGGATGCATCCCGCAGGCTAGTCGAGTAAAAACACGTGCGAGAGGATGCATCCCGCAGACTAGTCGAGTAAAAACACGTGCGAGAGGATGCTTCCCGCAGGCTAGTCGAGTAAAAACACGTGCGAGAGGATGCATCCCGCAGGCTAGTCGAGTAAAAACACGTGCGAGGTTTTGTGGGATGCGCATGCGCAGGTTTTGTGGGATGCGCATGCGCAGGTTTTTTGGGATGCGCATGCGCAGGTTTTTTGGGATGCGCATGCGCAGGTTTTTTGGGATGCGCATGGCTAGTCGAGCAAAAACACGTGCGAGAGGATGCATCCCGCAGGCTAGTCGAGCAAAAACACGTGCGAGAGGATGCATCCCGCAGGCTAGTCGAGTAAAAACACGTGCGAGAGGATGCATCCCGCAGGCTAGTCGAGTAAAAACACGTGCGAGAGGATGCATCCCGCAGGCTAGTCGAGTAAAAACACGTGCGAAGTTTTGTGGGATGCGCATGCGCAGGTTTTTTGGGATGCGCATGCGCAGGTTTTTTGGGATGCGCATGGCTAGTCGAGCAAAAACACGTGCGAGAGGATGCATCCCGCAGGCTAGTCAAGTAAAAACACGTGCGAGAGGATGCATCCCGCAGGCTAGTCAAGTAAAAACACGTGCGAGAGGATGCATCCCGCAGGCTAGTCGAGCACAAACACGTGCGAGAGGATGCATCCCGCAGGCTAGTCGAGCAAATACACATGCGAGAGGATGCATCCCGCAGGCTAGTCGAGCAAAAACACGTGCGAGAGGATGCATCCCGCAGGCTAGTCGAGCAAAAACACGTGCCAGAGGATGCATCCCGCAGACTAGTCGATTAAAAACACGTGCGAGAGGATGCTTCCCGCAGGCTAGTCGAGTAAAAACACGTGCGAGAGGATGAATCCTGCAGGCTACTCGAGTAAAAACACGTGCGAGAGGATGCATCCCGCAGGCTAGTCGAGCAAAAACACGTGCGAGATGATGCATCCCGCAGGCTAGTCGAGCAAAAACACGTGCGAGAGGATGCATCCCGCAGGCTAGTCGAGTAAAAACACGTGCGAGAGGATGCATCCCGCAGGCTAGTCGAGTAAAAACACGTGCGAGAGGATGCATCCCGCAGGCTAGTCGAGTAAAAACACGTGCGAAGTTTTGTGGGATGCGCATGCGCAGGTTTTTTGGGATGCGCATGGCTAGTCGAGTAAAAACACGTGCGAGAGGATGCATCCCGCAGGCTAGTCGAGCAAAAACACGTGCGAGAGGATGCATCCCGCAGGCTAGTCGAGCAAAAACACGTGCGAGAGGATGCATCCCGCAGGCTAGTCAAGTAAAAACACGTGCGAGAGGATGCATCCCGCAGGCTAGTCGAGCACAAACACGTGCGAGAGGATGCATCCCGCAGGCTAGTCGAGCAAATACACGTGCGAGAGGATGCATCCCGCAGGCTAGTCGAGCAAAAACACGTGCGAGAGGATGCATCCCGCAGGCTAGTCGAGCAAAAACACGTGCGAGAGGATGCATCCCGCAGGCTAGTCGAGTAAAAACACGTGCGAGAGGATGCTTCCCGCAGGCTAGTCGAGTAAAAACACGTGCGAGAGGATGCATCCCGCAGGCTAGTCGAGCAAAAACACGTGCGAGAGGATGCATCCCGCAGGCTAGTCAAGTAAAAACACGTGCGAGAGGATGCATCCCGCAGGCTAGTCGAGCACAAACACGTGCGAGAGGATGCATCCCGCAGGTTAGTCGAGCAAATACACGTGCAAGAGGATGCATCCCGCAGACTAGTCGAGTAAAAACACGTGCGAGAGGATGCATCCCGCAGGCTAGTCGAGTAAAAACACGAGCGAGGTTTTGTGGGATGCGCATGCGCAGGTTTTTTGGGATGCGCATGCGCAGGTTTTTTGGGATGCGCATGGCTAGTCGAGCAAAAACACGTGCGAGAGGATGCATCCCGCAGGCTAGTCGAGCAAAAACACGTGCGAGAGGATGCATCCCGCAGGCTAGTCGAGTAAAAACACGTGCGAGAGGTTGCATCCCGCAGGCTAGTCGAGTAAAAACACGTGCAAGAGGATGCTTCCCGCAGGCTAGTCGAGTAAAAACACGTGCGGGAGGATGCTTCCCGCAGGCTAGTCGAGTAAAAACACGTGCGAGAGGATGCATCCCGCAGGCTAGTCGAGTAAAAACACGTGCGAGAGGATGCATCCCGCAGGCTAGTCGAGTAAAAACACGTGCGAGAGCATGCATCCCGCAGGCTAGTCGAGTAAAAACACGTGCGAGAGAATGCATCCCGCAGGCTAGTCGAGTAAAAACACGTGCGAGGTTTTGTGGGATGCGCATGCGCAGGTTTTGTGAGATGCGCATGCGCAGGTTATTTGGGATGCGCATGCGCAGGTTTTTTGGGATGCGCATGGCTAGTCGAGTAAAAACACGTGCGAGAGGATGCATCCCGCAGGCTAGTCGAGCACAAACACGTGCGAGAGGATGCATCCCGCAGGCTAGTCGAGCAAATACACATGCGAGAGGATGCATCCCGCAGGCTAGTCGAGCAAAAACACGTGCGAGAGGATGCATCCCGCAGGCTAGTCGAGCAAAAACACGTGCGAGAGGATGCATCCCGCAGACTAGTCGATTAAAAACACGTGCGAGAGGATGCTTCCCGCAGGCTAGTCGAGTAAAAACACGTGCGAGAGGATGAATCCTGCAGGCTACTCGAGTAAAAACACGTGCGAGAGGATGCATCCCGCAGGCTAGTCGAGCAAAAACACGTGCGAGAGGATGCATCCCGCAGGCTAGTCGAGCAAAAACACGTGCGAGAGGATGCATCCCGCAGGCTAGTCGAGTAAAAACACGTGCGAGAGGATGCATCCCGCAGGCTAATCGAGTAAAAACACGTGCGAGAGGATGCATCCCGCAGGCTAGTCGAGCAAAAACACGTGCGAGAGGATGCATCCCGCAGACTAGTCGATTAAAAACACGTGCGAGAGGATGCTTCCCGCAGGCTAGTCGAGTAAAAACACGTGCGAGAGGATGAATCCTGCAGGCTACTCGAGTAAAAACACGTGCGAGAGGATGCATCCCGCAGGCTAGTCGAGCAAAAACACGTGCGAGAGGATGCATCCCGCAGGCTAGTCGAGCAAAAACACGTGCGAGAGGATGCATCCCGCAGGCTAGTCAAGTAAAAACACGTGCGAGAGGATGCATCCCGCAGGCTAGTCGAGCACAAACACGTGCGAGAGGATGCATCCCGCAGGCTAGTCGAGCAAATACACGTGCGAGAGGATGCATCCCGCAGGCTAGTCGAGCAAAAACACGTGCGAGAGGATGCATCCCGCAGGCTAGTCGAGCAAAAACACGTGCGAGAGGATGCATCCCGCAGGCTAGTCGAGTAAAAACACGTGCGAGAGGATGCTTCCCGCAGGCTAGTCGAGTAAAAACACGTGCGAGAGGATGCATCCCGCAGGCTAGTCGAGTAAAAACACGTGCGAGGTTTTGTGGGATGCGCATGCGCAGGTTTTTTGGGATGCGCATGGCTAGTCGAGCAAAAACACGTGCGAGAGGATGCATCCCGCAGGGTAGTCGAGTAAAAACACGTGCGAGAGGATGCATCCCGCAGGCTAGTCGAGTAAAAACACGTGCGAGAGGATGCTTCCCGCAGGCTAGCCGAGTAAAAACACGTGCGAGAGGATGCATCCCGCAGGCTAGTCGAGTAAAAACACGTGCGAGAGGATGCATCCCGCAGGCTAGTCGAGCAAAAACACGTGCGAGAGGATGCATCCCGCAGGCTAGTCGAGCAAAAACACGTGCGAGAGGATGCATCCCGCAGGCTAGTCGAGTAAAAACACGTGCGAGAGGATGCTTCCCGCAGGCTAGTCGAGTAAAAACACGTGCGAGAGGATGCATCCCGCAGGCTAGTCGAGTAAAAACACGTGCGAGAGGATGCATCCCGCAGGCTAGTCGAGCAAAAACACGTGCGAGAGGATGCATCCCGCAGGCTAGTCGAGCAAAAACACGTGCGAGAGGATGCATCCCGCAGGCTAGTCAAGTAAAAACACGTGCGAGAGGATGCATCCCGCAGGCTAGTCGAGCACAAACACGTGCGAGAGGATGCATCCCGCAGGCTAGTCGAGCAAATACACGTGCAAGAGGATGCATCCCGCAGTCTAGTCGAGCAAAAACACGTGCGAGAGGATGTATCCCGCAGGCTAGTCGATCAAAAACCCGTGCGAGAGGATGCATCCCGCAGACTAGTCGAGTAAAAACACGTGCGAGAGGATGCATCCCGCAGGCTAGTCGAGTAAAAACACGAGCGAGGTTTTGTGGGATGCGCATGCGCAGTTTTTTTGGATGCGCATGCGCAGGTTTTTTGGGATGCGCATGGCTAGTCGAGCAAAAACACGTGCGAGAGGATGCATCCCGCAGGCTAGTCGAGCAAAAACACGTGCGAGAGGATGCATCCCGCAGGCTAGTCGAGTAAAAACACGTGCGAGAGGTTGCATCCCGCAGGCTAGTCGAGTAAAAACACGTGCAAGAGGATGCTTCCCGCAGGCTAGTCGAGTAAAAACACGTGCGAGAGGATGCATCCCGCAGGCTAGTCGAGTAAAAACACGTGCGGGAGGATGCATCCCGCAGGCTAGTCAAGTAAAAACACGTACGAGAGGATGCATCCCGCAGGCTAGTCGAGCACAAACACGTGCGAGAGGATGCATCCCGCAGGCTAGTCGAGCAAATACACGTGCGAGAGGATGCATCCCGCAGGCTAGTCGAGCAAAAACACGTGCGAGAGGATGCATCCCGCAGGCTAGTCGAGCAAAAACACGTGCGAGAGGATGCATCCCGCAGGCTAGTCGAGTAAAAACACGTGCGAGAGGATGCATCCCGCAGGCTAGTCGAGTAAAAACACGTGCGGGAGGATGCATCCCGCAGGCTAGTCAAGTAAAAACACGTACGAGAGGATGCATCCCGCAGGCTAGTCGAGCACAAACACGTGCGAGAGGATGCATCCCGCAGGCTAGTCGAGTAAAAACACGTGCGAGAGGATGCATCCCGCAGGCTAGTCGAGTAAAAACACGTGCGAGGTTTTGTGGGATGCGCATGCGCAGGTTTTTTGGGATGCGCATGGCTAGTCGAGCAAAAACACGTGCGAGAGGATGCATCCCGCAGGGTAGTCGAGTAAAAACACGTGCGAGAGGATGCATCCCGCAGACTAGTCGATTAAAAACACGTGCGAGAGGATGCTTCCCGCAGGCTAGTCGAGTAAAAACACGTGCGAGAGGATGAATCCTGCAGGCTACTCGAGTAAAAACACGTGCGAGAGGATGCATCCCGCAGGCTAGTCGAGCAAAAACACGTGCGAGAGGATGCATCCCGCAGGCTAGTCGAGCAAAAACACGTGCGAGAGGATGCATCCCGCAGGCTAGTCGAGTAAAAACACGTGCGAGAGGATGCATCCCGCAGGCTAATCGAGTAAAAACACGTGCGAGAGGATGCATCCCGCAGGCTAGTCGAGCAAAAACACGTGCGAGAGGATGCATCCCGCAGACTAGTCGATTAAAAACACGTGCGAGAGGATGCTTCCCGCAGGCTAGTCGAGTAAAAACACGTGCGAGAGGATGAATCCTGCAGGCTACTCGAGTAAAAACACGTGCGAGAGGATGCATCCCGCAGGCTAGTCGAGCAAAAACACGTGCGAGAGGATGCATCCCGCAGGCTAGTCGAGCAAAAACACGTGCGAGAGGATGCATCCCGCAGGCTAGTCAAGTAAAAACACGTGCGAGAGGATGCATCCCGCAGGCTAGTCGAGCACAAACACGTGCGAGAGGATGCATCCCGCAGGCTAGTCGAGCAAATACACGTGCGAGAGGATGCATCCCGCAGGCTAGTCGAGCAAAAACACGTGCGAGAGGATGCATCCCGCAGGCTAGTCGAGCAAAAACACGTGCGAGAGGATGCATCCCGCAGGCTAGTCGAGTAAAAACACGTGCGAGAGGATGCTTCCCGCAGGCTAGTCGAGTAAAAACACGTGCGAGAGGATGCATCCCGCAGGCTAGTCGAGTAAAAACACGTGCGAGGTTTTGTGGGATGCGCATGCGCAGGTTTTTTGGGATGCGCATGGCTAGTCGAGCAAAAACACGTGCGAGAGGATGCATCCCGCAGGGTAGTCGAGTAAAAACACGTGCGAGAGGATGCATCCCGCAGGCTAGTCGAGTAAAAACACGTGCGAGAGGATGCTTCCCGCAGGCTAGCCGAGTAAAAACACGTGCGAGAGGATGCATCCCGCAGGCTAGTCGAGTAAAAACACGTGCGAGAGGATGCATCCCGCAGGCTAGTCGAGCAAAAACACGTGCGAGAGGATGCATCCCGCAGGCTAGTCGAGCAAAAACACGTGCGAGAGGATGCATCCCGCAGGCTAGTCGAGTAAAAACACGTGCGAGAGGATGCTTCCCGCAGGCTAGTCGAGTAAAAACACGTGCGAGAGGATGCATCCCGCAGGCTAGTCGAGTAAAAACACGTGCGAGAGGATGCATCCCGCAGGCTAGTCGAGCAAAAACACGTGCGAGAGGATGCATCCCGCAGGCTAGTCGAGCAAAAACACGTGCGAGAGGATGCATCCCGCAGGCTAGTCAAGTAAAAACACGTGCGAGAGGATGCATCCCGCAGGCTAGTCGAGCACAAACACGTGCGAGAGGATGCATCCCGCAGGCTAGTCGAGCAAATACACGTGCAAGAGGATGCATCCCGCAGTCTAGTCGAGCAAAAACACGTGCGAGAGGATGTATCCCGCAGGCTAGTCGATCAAAAACCCGTGCGAGAGGATGCATCCCGCAGACTAGTCGAGTAAAAACACGTGCGAGAGGATGCATCCCGCAGGCTAGTCGAGTAAAAACACGAGCGAGGTTTTGTGGGATGCGCATGCGCAGGTTTTTTTGGATGCGCATGCGCAGGTTTTTTGGGATGCGCATGGCTAGTCGAGCAAAAACACGTGCGAGAGGATGCATCCCGCAGGCTAGTCGAGCAAAAACACGTGCGAGAGGATGCATCCCGCAGGCTAGTCGAGTAAAAACACGTGCGAGAGGTTGCATCCCGCAGGCTAGTCGAGTAAAAACACGTGCAAGAGGATGCTTCCCGCAGGCTAGTCGAGTAAAAACACGTGCGAGAGGATGCATCCCGCAGGCTAGTCGAGTAAAAACACGTGCGGGAGGATGCATCCCGCAGGCTAGTCAAGTAAAAACACGTACGAGAGGATGCATCCCGCAGGCTAGTCGAGCACAAACACGTGCGAGAGGATGCATCCCGCAGGCTAGTCGAGCAAATACACGTGCGAGAGGATGCATCCCGCAGGCTAGTCGAGCAAAAACACGTGCGAGAGGATGCATCCCGCAGGCTAGTCGAGCAAAAACACGTGCGAGAGGATGCATCCCGCAGGCTAGTCGAGTAAAAACACGTGCGAGAGGATGCATCCCGCAGGCTAGTCGAGTAAAAACACGTGCGGGAGGATGCATCCCGCAGGCTAGTCAAGTAAAAACACGTACGAGAGGATGCATCCCGCAGGCTAGTCGAGCACAAACACGTGCGAGAGGATGCATCCCGCAGGCTAGTCGAGTAAAAACACGTGCGAGAGGATGCATCCCGCAGGCTAGTCGAGTAAAAACACGTGCGAGGTTTTGTGGGATGCGCATGCGCAGGTTTTTTGGGATGCGCATGGCTAGTCGAGCAAAAACACGTGCGAGAGGATGCATCCCGCAGGGTAGTCGAGTAAAAACACGTGCGAGAGGATGCATCCCGCAGGCTAGTCGAGTAAAAACACGTGCGAGAGGATGCATCCCGCAGGCTAGTCGAGCAAAAACACGTGCGAGAGGATGCATCCCGCAGGCTAGTCGAGCAAAAACACGTGCGAGAGGATGCATCCCGCAGACTAGTCGAGTAAAAACACGTGCGAGAGGATGCTTCCCGCAGGCTAGTCGAGTAAAAACACGTGCGAGAGGATGCATCCCGCAGGCTAGTCGAGTAAAAACACGTGCGAGAGGATGCATCCCGCAGGCTAGTCGAGTAAAAACACGTGCGAGAGCATGCATCCCGCAGGCTAGTCGAGTAAAAACACGTGCGAGAGAATGCATCCCGCAGGCTAGTCGAGTAAAAACACGTGCGAGGTTTTGTGGGATGCGCATGCGCAGGTTATTTGGGATGCGCATGCGCAGGTTTTTTGGGATGCGCATGGCTAGTCGAGTAAAAACACGTGCGAGAGGATGCATCCCGCAGGCTAGTCAAGTAAAAACACGTGCGAGAGGATGCATCCCGCAGGCTAGTCGAGCACAAACACGTGCGAGAGGATGCATCCCGCAGGCTAGTCGAGCAAATACACATGCGAGAGGATGCATCCCGCAGGCTAGTCGAGCAAAAACACGTGCGAGAGGATGCATCCCGCAGGCTAGTCGAGCAAAAACACGTGCGAGAGGATGCATCCCGCAGACTAGTCGATTAAAAACACGTGCGAGAGGATGCTTCCCGCAGGCTAGTCGAGTAAAAACACGTGCGAGAGGATGAATCCTGCAGGCTACTCGAGTAAAAACACGTGCGAGAGGATGCATCCCGCAGGCTAGTCGAGCAAAAACACGTGCGAGAGGATGCATCCCGCAGGCTAGTCGAGCAAAAACACGTGCGAGAGGATGCATCCCGCAGGCTAGTCGAGTAAAAACACGTGCGAGAGGATGCATCCCGCAGGCTAGTCGAGCAAAAACACGTGCGAGAGGATGCATCCCGCAGGCTAGTCGAGCAAAAACACGTGCGAGAGGATGCATCCCGCAGGCTAGTCAAGTAAAAACACGTGCGAGAGGATGCATCCCGCAGGCTAGTCGAGCACAAACACGTGCGAGAGGATGCATCCCGCAGGCTAGTCGAGCAAATACACGTGCAAGAGGATGCATCCCGCAGTCTAGTCGAGCAAAAACACGTGCGAGAGGATGTATCCCGCAGGCTAGTCGATCAAAAACCCGTGCGAGAGGATGCATCCCGCAGACTAGTCGAGTAAAAACACGTGCGAGAGGATGCATCCCGCAGGCTAGTCGAGTAAAAACACGAGCGAGGTTTTGTGGGATGCGCATGCGCAGGTTTTTTTGGATGCGCATGCGCAGGTTTTTTGGGATGCGCATGGCTAGTCGAGCAAAAACACGTGCGAGAGGATGCATCCCGCAGGCTAGTCGAGCAAAAACACGTGCGAGAGGATGCATCCCGCAGGCTAGTCGAGTAAAAACACGTGCGAGAGGTTGCATCCCGCAGGCTAGTCGAGTAAAAACACGTGCAAGAGGATGCTTCCCGCAGGCTAGTCGAGTAAAAACACGTGCGAGAGGATGCATCCCGCAGGCTAGTCGAGTAAAAACACGTGCGGGAGGATGCATCCCGCAGGCTAGTCAAGTAAAAACACGTACGAGAGGATGCATCCCGCAGGCTAGTCGAGCACAAACACGTGCGAGAGGATGCATCCCGCAGGCTAGTCGAGCAAATACACGTGCGAGAGGATGCATCCCGCAGGCTAGTCGAGCAAAAACACGTGCGAGAGGATGCATCCCGCAGGCTAGTCGAGCAAAAACACGTGCGAGAGGATGCATCCCGCAGGCTAGTCGAGTAAAAACACGTGCGAGAGGATGCATCCCGCAGGCTAGTCGAGTAAAAACACGTGCGGGAGGATGCATCCCGCAGGCTAGTCAAGTAAAAACACGTACGAGAGGATGCATCCCGCAGGCTAGTCGAGCACAAACACGTGCGAGAGGATGCATCCCGCAGGCTAGTCGAGTAAAAACACGTGCGAGAGGATGCATCCCGCAGGCTAGTCGAGTAAAAACACGTGCGAGGTTTTGTGGGATGCGCATGCGCAGGTTTTTTGGGATGCGCATGGCTAGTCGAGCAAAAACACGTGCGAGAGGATGCATCCCGCAGGGTAGTCGAGTAAAAACACGTGCGAGAGGATGCATCCCGCAGGCTAGTCGAGTAAAAACACGTGCGAGAGGATGCATCCCGCAGGCTAGTCGAGCAAAAACACGTGCGAGAGGATGCATCCCGCAGGCTAGTCGAGCAAAAACACGTGCGAGAGGATGCATCCCGCAGACTAGTCGAGTAAAAACACGTGCGAGAGGATGCTTCCCGCAGGCTAGTCGAGTAAAAACACGTGCGAGAGGATGCATCCCGCAGGCTAGTCGAGTAAAAACACGTGCGAGAGGATGCATCCCGCAGGCTAGTCGAGTAAAAACACGTGCGAGAGCATGCATCCCGCAGGCTAGTCGAGTAAAAACACGTGCGAGAGAATGCATCCCGCAGGCTAGTCGAGTAAAAACACGTGCGAGGTTTTGTGGGATGCGCATGCGCAGGTTATTTGGGATGCGCATGCGCAGGTTTTTTGGGATGCGCATGGCTAGTCGAGTAAAAACACGTGCGAGAGGATGCATCCCGCAGGCTAGTCAAGTAAAAACACGTGCGAGAGGATGCATCCCGCAGGCTAGTCGAGCACAAACACGTGCGAGAGGATGCATCCCGCAGGCTAGTCGAGCAAATACACATGCGAGAGGATGCATCCCGCAGGCTAGTCGAGCAAAAACACGTGCGAGAGGATGCATCCCGCAGGCTAGTCGAGCAAAAACACGTGCGAGAGGATGCATCCCGCAGACTAGTCGATTAAAAACACGTGCGAGAGGATGCTTCCCGCAGGCTAGTCGAGTAAAAACACGTGCGAGAGGATGAATCCTGCAGGCTACTCGAGTAAAAACACGTGCGAGAGGATGCATCCCGCAGGCTAGTCGAGCAAAAACACGTGCGAGAGGATGCATCCCGCAGGCTAGTCGAGCAAAAACACGTGCGAGAGGATGCATCCCGCAGGCTAGTCGAGTAAAAACACGTGCGAGAGGATGCATCCCGCAGGCTAATCGAGTAAAAACACGTGCGAGAGGATGCATCCCGCAGGCTAGTCGAGTAAAAACACGTGCGAAGTTTTGTGGGATGCGCATGCGCAGGTTTTTTGGGATGCGCATGGCTAGTCGAGTAAAAACACGTGCGAGAGGATGCATCCCGCAGGCTAGTCGAGCAAAAACACGTGCGAGAGGATGCATCCCGCAGGCTAGTCGAGCAAAAACACGTGCGAGAGGATGCATCCCGCAGGCTAGTCGAGTAAAAACACGTGCGAGAGGATGCATCCCGCAGGCTAGTCGAGTAAAAACACGTGCGAGAGGATGCATCCTGCAGGCTAGTCGAGTAAAAACACGTGCGAGAGGATGCATCCCGCAGGCTAGTCGAGTAAAAACACGTGCGAGAGGATGCATCCCGCAGGCTAGTCGAGTAAAAACACGTGCGAGAGGATGCATCCCGCAGGCTAGTCGAGTAAAAACACGTGCGAGGTTTTGTGGGATGCGCATGCGCAGGTTTTTTGGGATGCGCATGCGCAGGTTTTTTGGGATGCGCATGGCTAGTCGAGCAAAAGCACGTGCGAGAGGATGCATCCCGCAGGGTAGTCGAGTAAAAACACGTGCGAGAGGATGCATCCCGCAGGCTAGTCGAGTAAAAACACGTGCGAGAGGATGCATCCCGCAGGCTAGTCGAGCAAAAACACGTGCGAGAGGATGCATCCCGCAGGCTAGTCAAGTAAAAACACGTGCGAGAGGATGCATCCCGCAGGCTAGTCGAGCACAAACACGTGCGAGAGGATGCATCCCGCAGGCTAGTCGAGCAAATACACGTGCGAGAGGATGCATCCCGCAGGCTAGTCGAGCAAAAACACGTGCGAGAGGATGCATCCCGCAGGCTAGTCGAGCAAAAACACGTGCGAGAGGATGCATCCCGCAGGCTAGTCAAGTAAAAACACGTGCGAGAGGATGCATCCCGCAGGCTAGTCGAGCACAAACACGTGCGAGAGGATGCATCCCGCAGGTTAGTCGAGCAAATACACGTGCAAGAGGATGCATCCCGCAGACTAGTCGAGTAAAAACACGTGCGAGAGGATGCATCCCGCAGGCTAGTCGAGTAAAAACACGAGCGAGGTTTTGTGGGATGCGCATGCGCAGGTTTTTTGGGATGCGCATGCGCAGGTTTTTTGGGATGCGCATGGCTAGTCGAGCAAAAACACGTGCGAGAGGATGCATCCCGCAGGCTAGTCGAGCAAAAACACGTGCGAGAGGATGCATCCCGCAGGCTAGTCGAGTAAAAACACGTGCGAGAGGTTGCATCCCGCAGGCTAGTCGAGTAAAAACACGTGCAAGAGGATGCTTCCCGCAGGCTAGTCGAGTAAAAACACGTGCGGGAGGATGCTTCCCGCAGGCTAGTCGAGTAAAAACACGTGCGAGAGGATGCATCCCGCAGGCTAGTCGAGTAAAAACACGTGCGAGAGGATGCATCCCGCAGGCTAGTCGAGTAAAAACACGTGCGAGAGCATGCATCCCGCAGGCTAGTCGAGTAAAAACACGTGCGAGAGAATGCATCCCGCAGGCTAGTCGAGTAAAAACACGTGCGAGGTTTTGTGGGATGCGCATGCGCAGGTTTTGTGAGTTGCGCATGCGCAGGTTATTTGGGATGCGCATGCGCAGGTTTTTTGGGATGCGCATGGCTAGTCGAGTAAAAACACGTGCGAGAGGATGCATCCCGCAGGCTAGTCGAGCACAAACACGTGCGAGAGGATGCATCCCGCAGGCTAGTCGAGCAAATACACATGCGAGAGGATGCATCCCGCAGGCTAGTCGAGCAAAAACACGTGCGAGAGGATGCATCCCGCAGGCTAGTCGAGCAAAAACACGTGCGAGAGGATGCATCCCGCAGACTAGTCGATTAAAAACACGTGCGAGAGGATGCTTCCCGCAGGCTAGTCGAGTAAAAACACGTGCGAGAGGATGAATCCTGCAGGCTACTCGAGTAAAAACACGTGCGAGAGGATGCATCCCGCAGGCTAGTCGAGCAAAAACACGTGCGAGAGGATGCATCCCGCAGGCTAGTCGAGCAAAAACACGTGCGAGAGGATGCATCCCGCAGGCTAGTCGAGTAAAAACACGTGCGAGAGGATGCATCCCGCAGGCTAATCGAGTAAAAACACGTGCGAGAGGATGCATCCCGCAGGCTAGTCGAGCAAAAACACGTGCGAGAGGATGCATCCCGCAGACTAGTCGATTAAAAACACGTGCGAGAGGATGCTTCCCGCAGGCTAGTCGAGTAAAAACACGTGCGAGAGGATGAATCCTGCAGGCTACTCGAGTAAAAACACGTGCGAGAGGATGCATCCCGCAGGCTAGTCGAGCAAAAACACGTGCGAGAGGATGCATCCCGCAGGCTAGTCGAGCAAAAACACGTGCGAGAGGATGCATCCCGCAGGCTAGTCGAGTAAAAACACGTGCGAGAGGATGCATCCCGCAGGCTAGTCGAGTAAAAACACGTGCGAGAGGATGCATCCCGCAGGCTAGTCGAGTAAAAACACGTGCGAAGTTTTGTGGGATGCGCATGCGCAGGTTTTTTGGGATGCGCATGGCTAGTCGAGTAAAAACACGTGCGAGAGGATGCATCCCGCAGGCTAGTCGAGCAAAAACACGTGCGAGAGGATGCATCCCGCAGGCTAGTCGAGCAAAAACACGTGCGAGAGGATGCATCCCGCAGGCTAGTCAAGTAAAAACACGTGCGAGAGGATGCATCCCGCAGGCTAGTCGAGCACAAACACGTGCGAGAGGATGCATCCCGCAGGCTAGTCGAGCAAATACACGTGCGAGAGGATGCATCCCGCAGGCTAGTCGAGCAAAAACACGTGCGAGAGGATGCATCCCGCAGGCTAGTCGAGCAAAAACACGTGCGAGAGGATGCATCCCGCAGGCTAGTCGAGTAAAAACACGTGCGAGAGGATGCTTCCCGCAGGCTAGTCGAGTAAAAACACGTGCGAGAGGATGCATCCCGCAGGCTAGTCGAGTAAAAACACGTGCGAGGTTTTGTGGGATGCGCATGCGCAGGTTTTTTGGGATGCGCATGGCTAGTCGAGCAAAAACACGTGCGAGAGGATGCATCCCGCAGGGTAGTCGAGTAAAAACACGTGCGAGAGGATGCATCCCGCAGGCTAGTCGAGTAAAAACACGTGCGAGAGGATGCTTCCCGCAGGCTAGCCGAGTAAAAACACGTGCGAGAGGATGCATCCCGCAGGCTAGTCGAGTAAAAACACGTGCGAGAGGATGCATCCCGCAGGCTAGTCGAGCAAAAACACGTGCGAGAGGATGCATCCCGCAGGCTAGTCGAGCAAAAACACGTGCGAGAGGATGCATCCCGCAGGCTAGTCGAGTAAAAACACGTGCGAGAGGATGCTTCCCGCAGGCTAGTCGAGTAAAAACACGTGCGAGAGGATGCATCCCGCAGGCTAGTCGAGTAAAAACACGTGCGAGAGGATGCATCCCGCAGGCTAGTCGAGCAAAAACACGTGCGAGAGGATGCATCCCGCAGGCTAGTCGAGCAAAAACACGTGCGGGAGGATGCATCCCGCAGGCTAGTCAAGTAAAAACACGTACGAGAGGATGCATCCCGCAGGCTAGTCGAGCACAAACACGTGCGAGAGGATGCATCCCGCAGGCTAGTCGAGCAAATACACGTGCGAGAGGATGCATCCCGCAGGCTAGTCGAGCAAAAACACGTGCGAGAGGATGCATCCCGCAGGCTAGTCGAGCAAAAACACGTGCGAGAGGATGCATCCCGCAGGCTAGTCGAGTAAAAACACGTGCGAGAGGATGCATCCCGCAGGCTAGTCGAGTAAAAACACGTGCGGGAGGATGCATCCCGCAGGCTAGTCAAGTAAAAACACGTACGAGAGGATGCATCCCGCAGGCTAGTCGAGCACAAACACGTGCGAGAGGATGCATCCCGCAGGCTAGTCGAGTAAAAACACGTGCGAGAGGATGCATCCCGCAGGCTAGTCGAGTAAAAACACGTGCGAGGTTTTGTGGGATGCGCATGCGCAGGTTTTTTGGGATGCGCATGGCTAGTCGAGCAAAAACACGTGCGAGAGGATGCATCCCGCAGGGTAGTCGAGTAAAAACACGTGCGAGAGGATGCATCCCGCAGGCTAGTCGAGTAAAAACACGTGCGAGAGGATGCATCCCGCAGGCTAGTCGAGCAAAAACACGTGCGAGAGGATGCATCCCGCAGGCTAGTCGAGCAAAAACACGTGCGAGAGGATGCATCCCGCAGACTAGTCGAGTAAAAACACGTGCGAGAGGATGCTTCCCGCAGGCTAGTCGAGTAAAAACACGTGCGAGAGGATGCATCCCGCAGGCTAGTCGAGTAAAAACACGTGCGAGAGGATGCATCCCGCAGGCTAGTCGAGTAAAAACACGTGCGAGAGCATGCATCCCGCAGGCTAGTCGAGTAAAAACACGTGCGAGAGAATGCATCCCGCAGGCTAGTCGAGTAAAAACACGTGCGAGGTTTTGTGGGATGCGCATGCGCAGGTTATTTGGGATGCGCATGCGCAGGTTTTTTGGGATGCGCATGGCTAGTCGAGTAAAAACACGTGCGAGAGGATGCATCCCGCAGGCTAGTCAAGTAAAAACACGTGCGAGAGGATGCATCCCGCAGGCTAGTCGAGCACAAACACGTGCGAGAGGATGCATCCCGCAGGCTAGTCGAGCAAATACACATGCGAGAGGATGCATCCCGCAGGCTAGTCGAGCAAAAACACGTGCGAGAGGATGCATCCCGCAGGCTAGTCGAGCAAAAACACGTGCGAGAGGATGCATCCCGCAGACTAGTCGATTAAAAACACGTGCGAGAGGATGCTTCCCGCAGGCTAGTCGAGTAAAAACACGTGCGAGAGGATGAATCCTGCAGGCTACTCGAGTAAAAACACGTGCGAGAGGATGCATCCCGCAGGCTAGTCGAGCAAAAACACGTGCGAGAGGATGCATCCCGCAGGCTAGTCGAGCAAAAACACGTGCGAGAGGATGCATCCCGCAGGCTAGTCGAGTAAAAACACGTGCGAGAGGATGCATCCCGCAGGCTAATCGAGTAAAAACACGTGCGAGAGGATGCATCCCGCAGGCTAGTCGAGTAAAAACACGTGCGAAGTTTTGTGGGATGCGCATGCGCAGGTTTTTTGGGATGCGCATGGCTAGTCGAGTAAAAACACGTGCGAGAGGATGCATCCCGCAGGCTAGTCGAGCAAAAACACGTGCGAGAGGATGCATCCCGCAGGCTAGTCGAGCAAAAACACGTGCGAGAGGATGCATCCCGCAGGCTAGTCGAGTAAAAACACGTGCGAGAGGATGCATCCCGCAGGCTAGTCGAGTAAAAACACGTGCGAGAGGATGCATCCTGCAGGCTAGTCGAGTAAAAACACGTGCGAGAGGATGCATCCCGCAGGCTAGTCGAGTAAAAACACGTGCGAGAGGATGCATCCCGCAGGCTAGTCGAGTAAAAACACGTGCGAGAGGATGCATCCCGCAGGCTAGTCGAGTAAAAACACGTGCGAGGTTTTGTGGGATGCGCATGCGCAGGTTTTTTGGGATGCGCATGCGCAGGTTTTTTGGGATGCGCATGGCTAGTCGAGCAAAAGCACGTGCGAGAGGATGCATCCCGCAGGGTAGTCGAGTAAAAACACGTGCGAGAGGATGCATCCCGCAGGCTAGTCGAGTAAAAACACGTGCGAGAGGATGCATCCCGCAGGCTAGTCGAGCAAAAACACGTGCGAGAGGATGCATCCCGCAGGCTAGTCAAGTAAAAACACGTGCGAGAGGATGCATCCCGCAGGCTAGTCGAGCACAAACACGTGCGAGAGGATGCATCCCGCAGGCTAGTCGAGCAAATACACGTGCGAGAGGATGCATCCCGCAGGCTAGTCGAGCAAAAACACGTGCGAGAGGATGCATCCCGCAGGCTAGTCGAGCAAAAACACGTGCGAGAGGATGCTTCCCGCAGGCTAGTCGAGTAAAAACACGTGCGAGAGGATGCATCCCGCAGGCTAGTCGAGTAAAAACACGTGCGAGAGGATGCATCCCGCAGGCTAGTCGAGCAAAAACACGTGCGAGAGGATGCATCCCGCAGGCTAGTCGAGCAAAAACACGTGCGAGAGGATGCATCCCGCAGGCTAGTCAAGTAAAAACACGTGCGAGAGGATGCATCCCGCAGGCTAGTCGAGCACAAACACGTGCGAGAGGATGCATCCCGCAGGCTAGTCGAGCAAATGCACGTGCGAGAGGATGCATCCCGCAGGCTAGTCGAGCAAAAACACGTGCGAGAGGATGTATCCCGCAGGCTAGTCGAGCAAAAACCCGTGCGAGAGGATGCATCCCGGAGACTAGTCGAGTAAAAACACGTGCGAGAGGATGCATCCCGCAGGCTAGTAGAGTAAAAACACGAGCGAGGTTTTGTGGGATGCGCATGCGCAGGTTTTTTGGGATGCGCATGCGCAGGTTTTTTGGGATGCGCATGGCTAGTCGAGCAAAAACACGTGCGAGAGGATGCATCCCGCAGTCTAGTCGAGCAAAAACACGTGCGAGAGGATGCATCCCGCAGGCTAGTCGAGTAAAAACACGTGCGAGAGGTTGCATCCCGCAGGCTAGTCGAGTAAAAACACGTGCAAGAGGATGCTTCCCGCAGGCTAGTCGAGTATAAACACGTGCGAGAGGATGCATCCCGCAGGCTAGTCGAGTAAAAACACGTGCGGGAGGATGCATCCCGCAGGCTAGTCAAGTAAAAACACGTACGAGAGGATGCATCCCGCAGGCTAGTCGAGCACAAACACGTGCGAGAGGATGCATCCCGCAGGCTAGTCGAGCAAATACACGTGCGAGAGGATGCATCCCGCAGGCTAGTCGAGCAAAAACACGTGCGAGAGGATGCATCCCGCAGGCTAGTCGAGCAAAAACACGTGCGAGAGGATGCATCCCGCAGGCTAGTCGAGTAAAAACACGTGCGAGAGGATGCATCCTGCAGGCTAGTCGAGTAAAAACACGTGCGAGAGGATGCATCCCGCAGGCTAGTCGAGTAAAAACACGTGCGAGAGGATGCATCCCGCAGGCTAGTCGAGTAAAAACACGTGCGAGAGGATGCATCCCGCAGGCTAGTCGAGTAAAAACACGTGCGAGGTTTTGTGGGATGCGCATGCGCAGGTTTTTTGGGATGCGCATGCGCAGGTTTTTTGGGATGCGCATGCGCAGGTTTTTTGGGATGCGCATGGCTAGTCGAGCAAAAGCACGTGCGAGAGGATGCATCCCGCAGGGTAGTCGAGTAAAAACACGTGCGAGAGGATGCATCCCGCAGGCTAGTCGAGTAAAAACACGTGCGAGAGGATGCATCCCGCAGGCTAGTCGAGCAAAAACACGTGCGAGAGGATGCATCCCGCAGGCTAGTCGAGCAAAAACACGTGCGAGAGGATGCATCCCGCAGGCTAGTCGAGTAAAAACACGTGCGGGAGGATGCATCCCGCAGGCTAGTCAAGTAAAAACACGTACGAGAGGATGCATCCCGCAGGCTAGTCGAGTAAAAACACGTGCGAGAGGATGCATCCCGCAGGCTTGTCGAGTAAAAACACGTGCGGGAGGATGCATCCCGCAGGCTAGTCAAGTAAAAACACGTACGAGAGGATGCATCCCGCAGGCTAGTCGAGCACAAACACGTGCGAGAGGATGCATCCCGCAGGCTAGTCGAGCAAATACACGTGCGAGAGGATGCATCCCGCAGGCTAGTCGAGCAAAAACACGTGCGAGAGGATGCATCCCGCAGGCTAGTCGAGCAAAAACACGTGCGAGAGGATGCATCCCGCAGGCTAGTCGAGTAAAAACACGTGCGAGAGGATGCATCCTGCAGGCTAGTCGAGTAAAAACACGTGCGAGAGGATGCATCCCGCAGGCTAGTCGAGTAAAAACACGTGCGAGGTTTTGTGGGATGCGCATGCGCAGGTTTTTTGGGATGCGCATGCGCAGGTTTTTTGGGATGCGCATGGCTAGTCGAGCAAAAACACGTGCGAGAGGATGCATCCCGCAGGGTAGTCGAGTAAAAACACGTGCGAGAGGATGCATCCCGCAGGCTAGTCGAGTAAAAACACGTGCGAGAGGATGCATCCCGCAGGCTAGTCGAGCAAAAACACGTGCGAGAGGATGCATCCCGCAGGCTGGTCGAGCAAAAACACGTGCGAGAGGATGCATCCCGCAGACTAGTCGAGTAAAAACACGTGCGAGAGAATGCTTCCCGCAGGCTAGTCGAGTAAAAACACGTGCGAGAGGATGCATCCCGCAGGCTAGTCGAGTAAAAACACGTGCGAGAGGATGCATCCCGCAGGCTAGTCGAGTAAAAACACGTGCGAGAGCATGCATCCCGCAGGCTAGTCGAGTAAAAACACGTGCGAGAGAATGCATCCCGCAGGCTAGTCGAGTAAAAACACGTGCGAGGTTTTGTGGGATGCGCATGCGCAGGTTTTGTGAGATGCGCATGCGCAGGTTATTTGGGATGCGCATGCGCAGGTTTTTTGGGATGCGCATGGCTAGTCGAGTAAAAACACGTGCGAGAGGATGCATCCCGCAGGCTAGTCGAGCAAAAACACGTGCGAGAGGATGCATCCCGCAGGCTAGTCAAGTAAAAACACGTGCGAGAGGATGCATCCCGCAGGCTAGTCGAGCACAAACACGTGCGAGAGGATGCATCCCGCAGGCTAGTCGAGCAAATACACATGCGAGAGGATGCATCCCGCAGGCTAGTCGAGCAAAAACACGTGCGAGAGGATGCATCCCGCAGGCTAGTCGAGCAAAAACACGTGCGAGAGGATGCATCCCGCAGACTAGTCGATTAAAAACACGTGCGAGAGGATGCTTCCCGCAGGCTAGTCGAGTAAAAACACGTGCGAGAGGATGAATCCTGCAGGCTACTCGAGTAAAAACACGTGCGAGAGTATGCATCCCGCAGGCTAGTCGAGCAAAAACACGTGCGAGAGGATGCATCCCGCAGGCTAGTCGAGCAAAAACACGTGCGAGAGGATGCATCCCGCAGGCTAGTCGAGTAAAAACACGTGCGAGAGGATGTATCCCGCAGGCTAGTCGAGTAAAAACACGTGCGAGAGGATGCATCCCGCAGGCTAGTCGAGTAAAAACACGTGCGAAGTTTTGTGGGATGCGCATGCGCAGGTTTTTTGGGATGCGCATGGCTAGTCGAGTAAAAACACGTGCGAGAGGATGCATCCCGCAGGCTAGTCGAGCAAAAACACGTGCGAGAGGATGCATCCCGCAGGCTAGTCGAGCAAAAACACGTGCTAGAGGATGCATCCCGCAGGCTAGTCAATTAAAAACACGTGCGAGAGGATGCATCCCGCAGGCTAGTCGAGCACAAACACGTGCGAGAGGATGCATCCCGCAGGCTAGTCGAGCAAATACACGTGCGAGAGGATGCATCCCGCAGGCTAGTCGAGCAAAAACACGTGCGAGAGGATGCATCCCGCAGGCTAGTCGAGCAAAAACACGTGCGAGAGGATGCATCCCGCAGGCTAGTCGAGTAAAAACACGTGCGAGAGGATGCTTCCCGCAGGCTAGTCGAGTAAAAACACGTGCGAGAGGATGCATCCCGCAGGCTAGTCGAGTAAAAACACGTGCGAGAGGATGCATCCCGCAGGCTAGTCGAGCAAAAACACGTGCGAGAGGATGCATCCCGCAGGCTAGTCGAGCAAAAACACGTGCGAGAGGATGCATCCCGCAGGCTAGTCAAGTAAAAACACGTGCGAGAGGATGCGTCCCGCAGGCTAGTCGAGCACAAACACGTGCGAGAGGATGCATCCCGCAGGCTAGTCGAGCAAATGCACGTGCGAGAGGATGCATCCCGCAGGCTAGTCGAGCAAAAACACGTGCGAGAGGATGTATCCCGCAGGCTAGTCGAGCAAAAACCCGTGCGAGAGGATGCATCCCGCAGACTAGTCGAGTAAAAACACGTGCGAGAGGATGCATCCCGCAGGCTAGTAGAGTAAAAACACGAGCGAGGTTTTGTGGGATGCGCATGCGCAGGTTTTTTGGGATGCGCATGCGCAGGTTTTTTGGGATGCGCATGGCTAGTCGAGCAAAAACACGTGCGAGAGGATGCATCCCGCAGGCTAGTCGAGCAAAAACACGTGCGAGAGGATGCATCCCGCAGGCTAGTCGAGTAAAAACACGTGCGAGAGGTTGCATCCCGCAGGCTAGTCGAGTAAAAACACGTGCAAGAGGATGCTTCCCGCAGGCTAGTCGAGTAAAAACACGTGCGAGAGGATGCATCCCGCAGGCTAGTCGAGTAAAAACACGTGCGGGAGGATGCATCCCGCAGGCTAGTCAAGTAAAAACACGTGCGAGAGGATGCATCCCGCAGGCTAGTCGAGTAAAAACACGTGCGAGAGGATGCATCCCGCAGGCTAGTCGAGTAAAAACACGTGCGAGAGGATGCATCCCGCAGGCTAGTCGAGTAAAAACACGTGCGAGGTTTTGTGGGATGCGCATGCGCAGGTTTTTTGGGATGCGCATGCGCAGGTTTTTTGGGATGCGCATGGCTAGTCGAGCAAAAGCACGTGCGAGAGGATGCATCCCGCAGGGTAGTCGAATAAAAACACGTGCGAGAGGATGCATCCCGCAGGCTAGTCGAGCAAAAACACGTGCGAGAGGATGCATCCCGCAGGCTAGTCGAGCAAAAACACGTGCGAGAGGATGCATCCCGCAGGCTAGTCGAGTAAAAACACGTGCGAGAGGATGCATCCTGCAGGCTAGTCGAGTAAAAACACGTGCGAGAGGATGCATCCCGCAGGCTAGTCGAGTAAAAACACGTGCGAGCGGATGCTTCCCGCAGGCTAGTCGAGTAAAAACACGTGCGAGAGGATGCATCCCGCAGGCTAGTCGAGTAAAAACACGTGCGAGGTTTTGTGGGATGCGCATGCGCAGGTTTTTTGGGATGCGCATGCGCAGGTTTTTTGGGATGCGCATGCGCAGGTTTTTTGGGATGCGCATGGCTAGTCGAGCAAAAACACGTGCGAGAGGATGCATCCCGCAGGGTAGTCGAGTAAAAACACGTGCGAGAGGATGCATCCCGCAGGCTAGTCGAGTAAAAACACGTGCGAGAGGATGCATCCCGCAGGCTAGTCGAGCAAAAACACGTGCGAGAGGATGCATCCCGCAGGCTAGTCGAGCAAAAACACGTGCGAGAGGATGCATCCCGCAGACTAGTCGAGTAAAAACACGTGCGAGAGGATGCTTCCCGCAGGCTAGTCGAGTAAAAACACGTGCGAGAGGATGCATCCCGCAGGCTAGTCGAGTAAAAACACGTGCGAGAGGATGCATCCCGCAGGCTAGTCGAGTAAAAACACGTGCGAGAGCATGCATCCCGCAGGCTAGTCGAGTAAAAACACGTGCGAGAGAATGCATCCCGCAGGCTAGTCGAGTAAAAACACGTGCGAGGTTTTGTGGGATGCGCATGCGCAGGTTTTGTGAGATGCGCATGCGCAGGTTATTTGGGATGCGCATGCGCAGGTTTTTTGGGATGCGCATGGCTAGTCGAGTAAATACACGTGCGAGAGGATGCATCCCGCAGGCTAGTCGAGCAAAAACACGTGCGAGAGGATGCATCCCGCAGGCTAGTCAAGTAAAAACACGTGCGAGAGGATGCATCCCGCAGGCTAGTCGAGCACAAACACGTGCGAGAGGATGCATCCCGCAGGCTAGTCGAGCAAATACACATGCGAGAGGATGCATCCCGCAGGCTAGTCGAGCAAAAACACGTGCGAGAGGATGCATCCCGCAGGCTAGTCGAGCAAAAACACGTGCGAGAGGATGCATCCCGCAGACTAGTCGATTAAAAACACGTGCGAGAGGATGCTTCCCGCAGGATAGTCGAGTAAAAACACGTGCGAGAGGATGAATCCTGCAGGCTACTCGAGTAAAAACACGTGCGAGAGGATGCATCCCGCAGGCTAGTCGAGCAAAAACACGTGCGAGAGGATGCATCCCGCAGGCTAGTCGAGCAAAAACACGTGCGAGAGGATGCATCCCGCAGGCTAGTCGAGTAAAAACACGTGCGAGAGGATGCATCCCGCAGGCTAGTCGAGTAAAAACACGTGCGAGAGGATGCATCCCGCAGGCTAGTCGAGTAAAAACACGTGCGAAGTTTTGTGGGATGCGCATGCGCAGGTTTTTTGGGATGCGCATGGCTAGTCGAGTAAAAACACGTGCGAGAGGATGCATCCCGCAGGCTAGTCGAGCAAAAACACGTGCGAGAGGATGCATCCCGCAGGCTAGTCAAGTAAAAACACGTGCGAGAGGATGCATCCCGCAGGCTAGTCGAGCACAAACACGTGCGAGAGGATGCATCCCGCAGGCTAGTCGAGCAAATACACATGCGAGAGGATGCATCCCGCAGGCTAGTCGAGCAAAAACACGTGCGAGAGGATGCATCCCGCAGGCTAGTCGAGCAAAAACACGTGCGAGAGGATGCATCCCGCAGACTAGTCGATTAAAAACACGTGCGAGAGGATGCTTCCCGCAGGCTAGTCGAGTAAAAACACGTGCGAGAGGATGAATCCTGCAGGCTACTCGAGTAAAAACACGTGCGAGAGGATGCATCCCGCAGGCTAGTCGAGCAAAAACACATGCGAGAGGATGCATCCCGCAGGCTAGTCGAGCAAAAACACGTGCGAGAGGATGCATCCCGCAGGCTAGTCGAGTAAAAACACGTGCGAGAGGATGCATCCCGCAGGCTAGTCGAGTAAAAACACGTGCGAGAGGATGCATCCCGCAGGCTAGTCGAGTAAAAACACGTGCGAAGTTTTGTGGGATGCGCATGCGCAGGTTTTTTGGGATGCGCATGGCTAGTCGAGTAAAAACACGTGCGAGAGGATGCATCCCGCAGGCTAGTCGAGCAAAAACACGTGCGAGAGGATGCATCCCGCAGGCTAGTCGAGCAAAAACACGTGCGAGAGGATGCATCCCGCAGGCTAGTCAATTAAAAACACGTGCGAGAGGATGCATCCCGCAGGCTAGTCGAGCACAAACACGTGCGAGAGGATGCATCCCGCAGGCTAGTCGAGCAAATACACGTGCGAGAGGATGCATCCCGCAGGCTAGTCGAGCAAAAACACGTGCGAGAGGATGCATCCCGCAGGCTAGTCGAGCAAAAACACGTGCGAGAGGATGCATCCCGCAGGCTAGTCGAGTAAAAACACGTGCGAGAGGATGCTTCCCGCAGGCTAGTCGAGTAAAAACACGTGCGAGAGGATGCATCCCGCAGGCTAGTCGAGTAAAAACACGTGCGAGAGGATGCATCCCGCAGGCTAGTCGAGCAAAAACACGTGCGAGAGGATGCATCCCGCAGGCTAGTCGAGCAAAAACACGTGCGAGAGGATGCATCCCGCAGGCTAGTCAAGTAAAAACACGTGCGAGAGGATGCGTCCCGCAGGCTAGTCGAGCACAAACACGTGCGAGAGGATGCATCCCGCAGGCTAGTCGAGCAAATGCACGTGCGAGAGGATGCATCCCGCAGGCTAGTCGAGCAAAAACACGTGCGAGAGGATGTATCCCGCAGGCTAGTCGAGCAAAAACCCGTGCGAGAGGATGCATCCCGCAGACTAGTCGAGTAAAAACACGTGCGAGAGGATGCATCCCGCAGGCTAGTAGAGTAAAAACACGAGCGAGGTTTTGTGGGATGCGCATGCGCAGGTTTTTTGGGATGCGCATGCGCAGGTTTTTTGGGATGCGCATGGCTAGTCGAGCAAAAACACGTGCGAGAGGATGCATCCCGCAGGCTAGTCGAGCAAAAACACGTGCGAGAGGATGCATCCCGCAGGCTAGTCGAGTAAAAACACGTGCGAGAGGTTGCATCCCGCAGGCTAGTCGAGTAAAAACACGTGCAAGAGGATGCTTCCCGCAGGCTAGTCGAGTAAAAACACGTGCGAGAGGATGCATCCCGCAGGCTAGTCGAGTAAAAACACGTGCGAGGTTTTGTGGGATGCGCATGCGCAGGTTTTTTGGGATGCGCATGCGCAGGTTTTTTGGGATGCGCATGGCTAGTCGAGCAAAAGCACGTGCGAGAGGATGCATCCCGCAGGGTAGTCGAATAAAAACACGTGCGAGAGGATGCATCCCGCAGGCTAGTCGAGCAAAAACACGTGCGAGAGGATGCATCCCGCAGGCTAGTCGAGCAAAAACACGTGCGAGAGGATGCATCCCGCAGGCTAGTCGAGTAAAAACACGTGCGAGAGGATGCATCCTGCAGGCTAGTCGAGTAAAAACACGTGCGAGAGGATGCATCCCGCAGGCTAGTCGAGTAAAAACACGTGCGAGCGGATGCTTCCCGCAGGCTAGTCGAGTAAAAACACGTGCGAGAGGATGCATCCCGCAGGCTAGTCGAGTAAAAACACGTGCGAGGTTTTGTGGGATGCGCATGCGCAGGTTTTTTGGGATGCGCATGCGCAGGTTTTTTGGGATGCGCATGCGCAGGTTTTTTGGGATGCGCATGGCTAGTCGAGCAAAAACACGTGCGAGAGGATGCATCCCGCAGGGTAGTCGAGTAAAAACACGTGCGAGAGGATGCATCCCGCAGGGTAGTCGAGTAAAAACACGTGCGAGAGGATGCATCCCGCAGGCTAGTCGAGTAAAAACACGTGCGAGAGGATGCATCCCGCAGGCTAGTCGAGCAAAAACACGTGCGAGAGGATGCATCCCGCAGGCTAGTCGAGCAAAAACACGTGCGAGAGGATGCATCCCGCAGACTAGTCGAGTAAAAACACGTGCGAGAGGATGCTTCCCGCAGGCTAGTCGAGTAAAAACACGTGCGAGAGGATGCATCCCGCAGGCTAGTCGAGTAAAAACACGTGCGAGAGGATGCATCCCGCAGGCTAGTCGAGTAAAAACACGTGCGAGAGCATGCATCCCGCAGGCTAGTCGAGTAAAAACACGTGCGAGAGAATGCATCCCGCAGGCTAGTCGAGTAAAAACACGTGCGAGGTTTTGTGGGATGCGCATGCGCAGGTTTTGTGAGATGCGCATGCGCAGGTTATTTGGGATGCGCATGCGCAGGTTTTTTGGGATGCGCATGGCTAGTCGAGTAAATACACGTGCGAGAGGATGCATCCCGCAGGCTAGTCGAGCAAAAACACGTGCGAGAGGATGCATCCCGCAGGCTAGTCAAGTAAAAACACGTGCGAGAGGATGCATCCCGCAGGCTAGTCGAGCACAAACACGTGCGAGAGGATGCATCCCGCAGGCTAGTCGAGCAAATACACATGCGAGAGGATGCATCCCGCAGGCTAGTCGAGCAAAAACACGTGCGAGAGGATGCATCCCGCAGGCTAGTCGAGCAAAAACACGTGCGAGAGGATGCATCCCGCAGACTAGTCGATTAAAAACACGTGCGAGAGGATGCTTCCCGCAGGATAGTCGAGTAAAAACACGTGCGAGAGGATGAATCCTGCAGGCTACTCGAGTAAAAACACGTGCGAGAGGATGCATCCCGCAGGCTAGTCGAGCAAAAACACGTGCGAGAGGATGCATCCCGCAGGCTAGTCGAGCAAAAACACGTGCGAGAGGATGCATCCCGCAGGCTAGTCGAGTAAAAACACGTGCGAGAGGATGCATCCCGCAGGCTAGTCGAGTAAAAACACGTGCGAGAGGATGCATCCCGCAGGCTAGTCGAGTAAAAACACGTGCGAAGTTTTGTGGGATGCGCATGCGCAGGTTTTTTGGGATGCGCATGGCTAGTCGAGTAAAAACACGTGCGAGAGGATGCATCCCGCAGGCTAGTCGAGCAAAAACACGTGCGAGAGGATGCATCCCGCAGGCTAGTCAAGTAAAAACACGTGCGAGAGGATGCATCCCGCAGGCTAGTCGAGCACAAACACGTGCGAGAGGATGCATCCCGCAGGCTAGTCGAGCAAATACACATGCGAGAAGATGCATCCCGCAGGCTAGTCGAGCAAAAACACGTGCGAGAGGATGCATCCCGCAGGCTAGTCGAGCAAAAACACGTGCGAGAGGATGCATCCCGCAGACTAGTCGATTAAAAACACGTGCGAGAGGATGCTTCCCGCAGGCTAGTCGAGTAAAAACACGTGCGAGAGGATGAATCCTGCAGGCTACTCGAGTAAAAACACGTGCGAGAGGATGCATCCCGCAGGCTAGTCGAGCAAAAACACATGCGAGAGGATGCATCCCGCAGGCTAGTCGAGCAAAAACACGTGCGAGAGGATGCATCCCGCAGGCTAGTCGAGTAAAAACACGTGCGAGAGGATGCATCCCGCAGGCTAGTCGAGTAAAAACACGTGCGAGAGGATGCATCCCGCAGGCTAGTCGAGTAAAAACACGTGCGAAGTTTTGTGGGATGCGCATGCGCAGGTTTTTTGGGATGCGCATGGCTAGTCGAGTAAAAACACGTGCGAGAGGATGCATCCCGCAGGCTAGTCGAGCAAAAACACGTGCGAGAGGATGCATCCCGCAGGCTAGTCGAGCAAAAACACGTGCGAGAGGATGCATCCCGCAGGCTAGTCAATTAAAAACACGTGCGAGAGGATGCATCCCGCAGGCTAGTCGAGCACAAACACGTGCGAGAGGATGCATCCCGCAGGCTAGTCGAGCAAATACACGTGCGAGAGGATGCATCCCGCAGGCTAGTCGAGCAAAAACACGTGCGAGAGGATGCATCCCGCAGGCTAGTCGAGCAAAAACACGTGCGAGAGGATGCATCCCGCAGGCTAGTCGAGTAAAAACACGTGCGAGAGGATGCTTCCCGCAGGCTAGTCGAGTAAAAACACGTGCGAGAGGATGCATCCCGCAGGCTAGTCGAGTAAAAACACGTGCGAGAGGATGCATCCCGCAGGCTAGTCGAGCAAAAACACGTGCGAGAGGATGCATCCCGCAGGCTAGTCGAGCAAAAACACGTGCGAGAGGATGCATCCCGCAGGCTAGTCAAGTAAAAACACGTGCGAGAGGATGCGTCCCGCAGGCTAGTCGAGCACAAACACGTGCGAGAGGATGCATCCCGCAGGCTAGTCGAGCAAATGCACGTGCGAGAGGATGCATCCCGCAGGCTAGTCGAGCAAAAACACGTGCGAGAGGATGTATCCCGCAGGCTAGTCGAGCAAAAACCCGTGCGAGAGGATGCATCCCGCAGACTAGTCGAGTAAAAACACGTGCGAGAGGATGCATCCCGCAGGCTAGTAGAGTAAAAACACGAGCGAGGTTTTGTGGGATGCGCATGCGCAGGTTTTTTGGGATGCGCATGGCTAGTCGAGCAAAAACACGTGCGAGAGGATGCATCCCGCAGGCTAGTCGAGCAAAAACACGTGCGAGAGGATGCATCCCGCAGGCTAGTCGAGTAAAAACACGTGCGAGAGGTTGCATCCCGCAGGCTAGTCGAGTAAAAACACGTGCAAGAGGATGCTTCCCGCAGGCTAGTCGAGTAAAAACACGTGCGAGAGGATGCATCCCGCAGGCTAGTCGAGTAAAAACACGTGCGGGAGGATGCATCCCGCAGGCTAGTCAAGTAAAAACACGTGCGAGAGGATGCATCCCGCAGGCTAGTCGAGTAAAAACACGTGCGAGAGGATGCATCCCGCAGGCTAGTCGAGTAAAAACACGTGCGAGAGGATGCATCCCGCAGGCTAGTCGAGTAAAAACACGTGCGAGGTTTTGTGGGATGCGCATGCGCAGGTTTTTTGGGATGCGCATGCGCAGGTTTTTTGGGATGCGCATGGCTAGTCGAGCAAAAGCACGTGCGAGAGGATGCATCCCGCAGGGTAGTCGAATAAAAACACGTGCGAGAGGATGCATCCCGCAGGCTAGTCGAGCAAAAACACGTGCGAGAGGATGCATCCCGCAGGCTAGTCGAGCAAAAACACGTGCGAGAGGATGCATCCCGCAGGCTAGTCGAGTAAAAACACGTGCGAGAGGATGCATCCTGCAGGCTAGTCGAGTAAAAACACGTGCGAGAGGATGCATCCCGCAGGCTAGTCGAGTAAAAACACGTGCGAGCGGATGCTTCCCGCAGGCTAGTCGAGTAAAAACACGTGCGAGAGGATGCATCCCGCAGGCTAGTCGAGTAAAAACACGTGCGAGGTTTTGTGGGATGCGCATGCGCAGGTTTTTTGGGATGCGCATGCGCAGGTTTTTTGGGATGCGCATGGCTAGTCGAGCAAAAACACGTGCGAGAGGATGCATCCCGCAGGGTAGTCGAGTAAAAACACGTGCGAGAGGATGCATCCCGCAGGCTAGTCGAGTAAAAACACGTGCGAGAGGATGCATCCCGCAGGCTAGTCGAGCAAATACACGTGCGAGAGGATGCATCCCGCAGGCTAGTCGAGCAAAAACACGTGCGAGAGGATGCATCCCGCAGGCTAGTCGAGCAAAAACACGTGCGAGAGGATGCATCCCGCAGGCTAGTCGAGTAAAAACACGTGCGAGAGGTTGCATCCCGCAGGCTAGTCGAGTAAAAACACGTGCAAGAGGATGCTTCCCGCAGGCTAGTCGAGTAAAAACACGTGCGAGAGGATGCATCCCGCAGGCTAGTCGAGTAAAAACACGTGCGGGAGGATGCATCCCGCAGGCTAGTCAAGTAAAAACACGTGCGAGAGGATGCATCCCGCAGGCTAGTCGAGTAAAAACACGTGCGAGAGGATGCATCCCGCAGGCTAGTCGAGTAAAAACACGTGCGAGAGGATGCATCCCGCAGGCTAGTCGAGTAAAAACACGTGCGAGGTTTTGTGGGATGCGCATGCGCAGGTTTTTTGGGATGCGCATGCGCAGGTTTTTTGGGATGCGCATGGCTAGTCGAGCAAAAGCACGTGCGAGAGGATGCATCCCGCAGGGTAGTCGAATAAAAACACGTGCGAGAGGATGCATCCCGCAGGCTAGTCGAGCAAAAACACGTGCGAGAGGATGCATCCCGCAGGCTAGTCGAGCAAAAACACGTGCGAGAGGATGCATCCCGCAGGCTAGTCGAGTAAAAACACGTGCGAGAGGATGCATCCTGCAGGCTAGTCGAGTAAAAACACGTGCGAGAGGATGCATCCCGCAGGCTAGTCGAGTAAAAACACGTGCGAGCGGATGCTTCCCGCAGGCTAGTCGAGTAAAAACACGTGCGAGAGGATGCATCCCGCAGGCTAGTCGAGTAAAAACACGTGCGAGGTTTTGTGGGATGCGCATGCGCAGGTTTTTTGGGATGCGCATGCGCAGGTTTTTTTGGGATGCGCATGGCTAGTCGAGCAAAAACACGTGCGAGAGGATGCATCCCGCAGGGTAGTCGAGTAAAAACACGTGCGAGAGGATGCATCCCGCAGGCTAGTCGAGTAAAAACACGTGCGAGAGGATGCATCCCGCAGGCTAGTCGAGCAAAAACACGTGCGAGAGGATGCATCCCGCAGGCTAGTCGAGCAAAAACACGTGCGAGAGGATGCATCCCGCAGACTAGTCGAGTAAAAACACGTGCGAGAGGATGCTTCCCGCAGGCTAGTCGAGTAAAAACACGTGCGAGAGGATGCATCCCGCAGGCTAGTCGAGTAAAAACACGTGCGAGAGGATGCATCCCGCAGGCTAGTCGAGTAAAAACACGTGCGAGAGCATGCATCCCGCAGGCTAGTCGTGTAAAAACACGTGCGAGAGAATGCATCCCGCAGGCTAGTCGAGTAAAAACACGTGCGAGGTTTTGTGGGATGCGCATGCGCAGGTTTTGTATGATGCGCATGCGCAGGTTATTTGGGATGCGCATGCGCAGGTTTTTTGGGATGCGCATGGCTAGTCGAGTAAAAACACGTGCGAGAGGATGCATCCCGCAGGCTAGTCGAGCAAAAACACGTGCGAGAGGATGCATCCCGCAGGCTAGTCAAGTAAAAACACGTGCGAGAGGATGCATCCCGCAGGCTAGTCGAGCACAAACACGTGCGAGAGGATGCATCCCGCAGGCTAGTCGAGCAAATACACATGCGAGAGGATGCATCCCGCAGGCTAGTCGAGCAAAAACACGTGCGAGAGGATGCATCCCGCAGGCTAGTCGAGCAAAAACACGTGCGAGAGGATGCATCCCGCAGACTAGTCGATTAAAAACACGTGCGAGAGGATGCTTCCCGCAGGATAGTCGAGTAAAAACACGTGCGAGAGGATGAATCCTGCAGGCTACTCGAGTAAAAACACGTGCGAGAGGATGCATCCCGCAGGCTAGTCGAGCAAAAACACGTGCGAGAGGATGCATCCCGCAGGCTAGTCGAGCAAAAACACGTGCGAGAGGATGCATCCCGCAGGCTAGTCGAGTAAAAACACGTGCGAGAGGATGCATCCCGCAGGCTAGTCGAGTAAAAACACGTGCGAGAGGATGCATCCCGCAGGCTAGTCGAGTAAAAACACGTGCGAAGTTTTGTGGGATGCGCATGCGCAGGTTTTTTGGGATGCGCATGGCTAGTCGAGTAAAAACACGTGCGAGAGGATGCATCCCGCAGGCTAGTCGAGCAAAAACACGTGCGAGAGGATGCATCCCGCAGGCTAGTCGAGCAAAAACACGTGCGAGAGGATGCATCCCGCAGGCTAGTCAAGTAAAAACACGTGCGAGAGGATGCATCCCGCAGGCTAGTCGAGCACAAACACGTGCGAGAGGATGCATCCCGCAGGCTAGTCGAGCAAATACACGTGCGAGAGGATGCATCCCGCAGGCTAGTCGAGCAAAAACACGTGCGAGAGGATGCATCCCGCAGGCTAGTCGAGCAAAAACACGTGCGAGAGGATGCATCCCGCAGGCTAGTCGAGTAAAAACACGTGCGAGAGGATGCTTCCCGCAGGCTAGTCGAGTAAAAACACGTGCGAGAGGATGCATCCCGCAGGCTAGTCGAGTAAAAACACGTGCGAGAGGATGCATCCCGCAGGCTAGTCGAGCAAAAACACGTGCGAGAGGATGCATCCCGCAGGCTAGTCGAGCACAAACACGTGCGAGAGGATGCATCCCGCAGGCTAGTCGAGCAAATGCACGTGCGAGAGGATGCATCCCGCAGGCTAGTCGAGCAAAAACACGTGCGAGAGGATGTATCCCGCAGGCTAGTCGAGCAAAAACCCGTGCGAGAGGATGCATCCCGCAGACTAGTCGAGTAAAAACACGTGCGAGAGGATGCATCCCGCAGGCTAGTAGAGTAAAAACACGAGCGAGGTTTTGTGGGATGCGCATGCGCAGGTTTTTTGGGATGCGCATGCGCAGGTTTTTTGGGATGCGCATGGCTAGTCGAGCAAAAACACGTGCGAGAGGATGCATCCCGCAGGCTAGTCGAGCAAAAACACGTGCAAGAGGATGCTTCCCGCAGGCTAGTCGAGTAAAAACACGTGCGAGAGGATGCATCCCGCAGGCTAGTCGAGTAAAAACACGTGCGGGAGGATGCATCCCGCAGGCTAGTCAAGTAAAAACACGTGCGAGAGGATGCATCCCGCAGGCTAGTCGAGTAAAAACACGTGCGAGAGGATGCATCCCGCAGGCTAGTCGAGTAAAAACACGTGCGAGAGGATGCATCCCGCAGGCTAGTCGAGTAAAAACACGTGCGAGGTTTTGTGGGATGCGCATGCGCAGGTTTTTTGGGATGCGCATGCGCAGGTTTTTTGGGATGCGCATGGCTAGTCGAGCAAAAGCACGTGCGAGAGGATGCATCCCGCAGGGTAGTCGAGTAAAAACACGTGCGAGAGGATGCATCCCGCAGGCTAGTCGAGCAAAAACACGTGCGAGAGGATGCATCCCGCAGGCTAGTCGAGCAAAAACACGTGCGAGAGGATGCATCCCGCAGGCTAGTCGAGTAAAAACACGTGCGAGAGGATGCATCCTGCAGGCTAGTCGAGTAAAAACACGTGCGAGAGGATGCATCCCGCAGGCTAGTCGAGTAAAAACACGTGCGAGAGGATGCATCCCGTAGGCTAGTCGAGTAAAACCACGTGCGAGAGGATGCATCCCGCAGGCTAGTCGAGTAAAAACACGTGCGAGGTTTTGTGGGATGCGCATGCGCAGGTTTTTTGGGATGCGCATGCGCAGGTTTTTTGGGATGCGCATGGCTAGTCGAGCAAAAACACGTGCGAGAGGATGCATCCCGCAGGGTAGTCGAGTAAAAACACGTGCGAGAGGATGCATCCCGCAGGCTAGTCGAGTAAAAACACGTGCGAGAGGATGCATCCCGCAGGCTAGTCGAGCAAAAACACGTGCGAGAGGATGCATCCCGCAGGCTAGTCGAGCAAAAACACGTGCGAGAGGATGCATCCCGCAGACTAGTCGAGTAAAAACACGTGCGAGAGGATGCTTCCCGCAGGCTAGTCGAGTAAAAACACGTGCGAGAGGATGCATCCCGCAGGCTAGTCGAGTAAAAACACGTGCGAGAGGATGCATCCCGCAGGCTAGTCGAGTAAAAACACGTGCGAGAGCATGCATCCCGCAGGCTAGTCGAGTAAAAACACGTGCGAGAGAATGCATCCCGCAGGCTAGTCGAGTAAAAACACGTGCGAGGTTTTGTGGGATGCGCATGCGCAGGTTTTGTGAGATGCGCATGCGCAGGTTATTTGGGATGCGCATGCGCAGGTTTTTTGGGATGCGCATGGCTAGTCGAGTAAAAACACGTGCGAGAGGATGCATCCCGCAGGCTAGTCGAGCAAAAACACGTGCGAGAGGATGCATCCCGCAGGCTAGTCAAGTAAAAACACGTGCGAGAGGATGCATCCCGCAGGCTAGTCGAGCACAAACACGTGCGAGAGGATGCATCCCGCAGGCTAGTCGAGCAAATACACATGCGAGAGGATGCATCCCGCAGGCTAGTCGAGCAAAAACACGTGCGAGAGGATGCATCCCGCAGGCTAGTCGAGCAAAAACACGTGCGAGAGGATGCATCCCGCAGACTAGTCGATTAAAAACACGTGCGAGAGGATGCTTCCCGCAGGCTAGTCGAGCAAAAACACGTGCGAGAGGATGAATCCTGCAGGCTACTCGAGTAAAAACACGTGCGAGAGGATGCATCCCGCAGGCTAGTCGAGCAAAAACACGTGCGAGAGGATGCATCCCGCAGGCTAGTCGAGCAAAAACACGTGCGAGAGGATGCATCCCGCAGGCTAGTCAAGTAAAAACACGTGCGAGAGGATGCATCCCGCAGGCTAGTCGAGCACAAACACGTGCGAGAGGATGCATCCCGCAGGCTAGTCGAGCAAATGCACGTGCGAGAGGATGCATCCCGCAGGCTAGTCGAGCAAAAACACGTGCGAGAGGATGTATCCCGCAGGCTAGTCGAGCAAAAACCCGTGCGAGAGGATGCATCCCGCAGACTAGTCGAGTAAAAACACGTGCGAGAGGATGCATCCCGCAGGCTAGTAGAGTAAAAACACGAGCGAGGTTTTCTGGGATGCGCATGCGCAGGTTTTTTGGGATGCGCATGCGCAGGTTTTTTGGGATGCGCATGGCTAGTCGAGCAAAAACACGTGCGAGAGGATGCATCCCGCAGGCTGGTCGAGCAAAAACACGTGCGAGAGGATGCATCCCGCAGGCTAGTCGAGTAAAAACACGTGCGAGAGGTTGCATCCCGCAGGCTAGTCGAGTAAAAACACGTGCAAGAGGATGCTTCCCGCAGGCTAGTCGAGTATAAACACGTGCGAGAGGATGCATCCCGCAGGCTAGTCGAGTAAAAACACGTGCGGGAGGATGCATCCCTCAGGCTAGTCAAGTAAAAACACGTACGAGAGGATGCATCCCGCAGGCTAGTCGAGCACAAACACGTGCGAGAGGATGCATCCCGCAGGCTAGTCGAGCAAATACACGTGCGAGGTTTTGTGGGATGCGCATGCGCAGGTTTTTTGGGATGCGCATGCGCAGGTTTTTTGGGATGCGCATGGCTAGTCGAGCAAAAGCACGTGCGAGAGGATGCATCCCGCAGGGTAGTCGAGTAAAAACACGTGCGAGAGGATGCATCCCGCAGGCTAGTCGAGCAAATACACGTGCGAGAGGATGCATCCCGCAGGGTAGTCGAGTAAAAACACGTGCGAGAGGATGCATCCCGCAGGCTAGTCGAGTAAAAACACGTGCGAGAGGATGTATCCCGCAGGCTAGTCGAGCAAAAACCCGTGCGAGAGGATGCATCCCGCAGACTAGTCGAGTAAAAACACGTGCGAGAGGATGCATCCCGCAGGCTAGTAGAGTAAAAACACGAGCGAGGTTTTCTGGGATGCGCATGCGCAGGTTTTTTGGGATGCGCATGCGCAGGTTTTTTGGGATGCGCATGGCTAGTCGAGCAAAAACACGTGCGAGAGGATGCATCCCGCAGGCTGGTCGAGCAAAAACACGTGCGAGAGGATGCATCCCGCAGGCTAGTCGAGTAAAAACACGTGCGAGAGGTTGCATCCCGCAGGCTAGTCGAGTAAAAACACGTGCAAGAGGATGCTTCCCGCAGGCTAGTCGAGTATAAACACGTGCGAGAGGATGCATCCCGCAGGCTAGTCGAGTAAAAACACGTACGAGAGGATGCATCCCGCAGGCTAGTCGAGCACAAACACGTGCGAGAGGATGCATCCCGCAGGCTAGTCGAGCAAATACACGTGCGAGGTTTTGTGGGATGCGCATGCGCAGGTTTTTTGGGATGCGCATGCGCAGGTTTTTTGGGATGCGCATGCGCAGGTTTTTTGGGATGCGCATGGCTAGTCGAGTAAAAACACGTGCGAGAGGATGCATCCCGCAGGCTAGTCGAGCAAAAACACGTGCGAGAGGATGCATCCCGCAGGCTAGTCAAGTAAAAACACGTGCGAGAGGATGCATCCCGCAGGCTAGTCGAGCACAAACACGTGCGAGAGGATGCATCCCGCAGGCTAGTCGAGTAAAAACACGTGCGAGAGGATGCATCCCGCAGGCTAGTCGAGTAAAAACACGTGCGAGGTTTTGTGGGATGCGCATGCGCAGGTTTTTTGGGATGCGCATGCGCAGGTTTTTTGGGATGCGCATGGCTAGTCGAGCAAAAGCACGTGCGAGAGGATGCATCCCGCAGGGTAGTCGAGTAAAAACACGTGCGAGAGGATGCATCCCGCAGGCTAGTCGAGCAAAAACACGTGCGAGAGGATGCATCCCGCAGGCTAGTCGAGCAAAAACAGGTGCGAGAGGATGCATCCCGCAGGCTAGTCGAGTAAAAACACGTGCGAGAGGATGCATCCTGCAGGCTAGTCGAGTAAAAACACGTGCGAGAGGATGCATCCCGCAGGCTAGTCGAGTAAAAACACGTGCGAGAGGATGCATCCCGTAGGCTAGTCGAGTAAAAACACGTGCGAGAGGATGCATCCCGCAGGCTAGTCGAGTAAAAACACGTGCGAGGTTTTGTGGGATGCGCATGCGCAGGTTTTTTGGGATGCGCATGCGCAGGTTTTTTGGGATGCGCATGGCTAGTCGAGCAAAAACACGTGCGAGAGGATGCATCCCGCAGGGTAGTCGAGTAAAAACACGTGCGAGAGGATGCATCCCGCAGGCTAGTCGAGTAAAAACACGTGCGAGAGGATGCATCCCGCAGGCTAGTCGAGCAAAAACACGTGCGAGAGGATGCATCCCGCAGGCTAGTCGAGCAAAAACACGTGCGAGAGGATGCATCCCGCAGACTAGTCGAGTAAAAACACGTGCGAGAGGATGCTTCCCGCAGGCTAGTCGAGTAAAAACACGTGCGAGAGGATGCATCCCGCAGGCTAGTCGAGTAAAAACACGTGCGAGAGGATGCATCCCGCAGGCTAGTCGAGTAAAAACACGTGCGAGAGCATGCATCCCGCAGGCTAGTCGAGTAAAAACACGTGCGAGAGAATGCATCCCGCAGGCTAGTCGAGTAAAAACACGTGCGAGGTTTTGTGGGATGCGCATGCGCAGGTTTTGTGAGATGCGCATGCGCAGGTTATTTGGGATGCGCATGCGCAGGTTTTTTGGGATGCGCATGGCTAGTCGAGTAAAAACACGTGCGAGAGGATGCATCCCGCAGGCTAGTCGAGCAAAAACACGTGCGAGAGGATGCATCCCGCAGGCTAGTCAAGTAAAAACACGTGCGAGAGGATGCATCCCGCAGGCTAGTCGAGCACAAACACGTGCGAGAGGATGCATCCCGCAGGCTAGTCGAGCAAATACACATGCGAGAGGATGCATCCCGCAGGCTAGTCGAGCAAAAACACGTGCGAGAGGATGCATCCCGCAGGCTAGTCGAGCAAAAACACGTGCGAGAGGATGCATCCCGCAGACTAGTCGATTAAAAACACGTGCGAGAGGATGCATCCCGCAGGCTAGTAGAGTAAAAACACGAGCGAGGTTTTCTGGGATGCGCATGCGCAGGTTTTTTGGGATGCGCATGCGCAGGTTTTTTGGGATGCGCATGGCTAGTCGAGCAAAAACACGTGCGAGAGGATGCATCCCGCAGGCTGGTCGAGCAAAAACACGTGCGAGAGGATGCATCCCGCAGGCTAGTCGAGTAAAAACACGTGCGAGAGGTTGCATCCCGCAGGCTAGTCGAGTAAAAACACGTGCAAGAGGATGCTTCCCGCAGGCTAGTCGAGTATAAACACGTGCGAGAGGATGCATCCCGCAGGCTAGTCGAGTAAAAACACGTGCGGGAGGATGCATCCCTCAGGCTAGTCAAGTAAAAACACGTACGAGAGGATGCATCCCGCAGGCTAGTCGAGCACAAACACGTGCGAGAGGATGCATCCCGCAGGCTAGTCGAGCAAATACACGTGCGAGGTTTTGTGGGATGCGCATGCGCAGGTTTTTTGGGATGCGCATGCGCAGGTTTTTTGGGATGCGCATGGCTAGTCGAGCAAAAGCACGTGCGAGAGGATGCATCCCGCAGGGTAGTCGAGTAAAAACACGTGCGAGAGGATGCATCCCGCAGGCTAGTCGAGCAAATACACGTGCGAGAGGATGCATCCCGCAGGGTAGTCGAGTAAAAACACGTGCGAGAGGATGCATCCCGCAGGCTAGTCGAGTAAAAACACGTGCGAGAGGATGTATCCCGCAGGCTAGTCGAGCAAAAACCCGTGCGAGAGGATGCATCCCGCAGACTAGTCGAGTAAAAACACGTGCGAGAGGATGCATCCCGCAGGCTAGTAGAGTAAAAACACGAGCGAGGTTTTCTGGGATGCGCATGCGCAGGTTTTTTGGGATGCGCATGCGCAGGTTTTTTGGGATGCGCATGGCTAGTCGAGCAAAAACACGTGCGAGAGGATGCATCCCGCAGGCTGGTCGAGCAAAAACACGTGCGAGAGGATGCATCCCGCAGGCTAGTCGAGTAAAAACACGTGCGAGAGGTTGCATCCCGCAGGCTAGTCGAGTAAAAACACGTGCAAGAGGATGCTTCCCGCAGGCTAGTCGAGTATAAACACGTGCGAGAGGATGCATCCCGCAGGCTAGTCGAGTAAAAACACGTGCGGGAGGATGCATCCCGCAGGCTAGTCAAGTAAAAACACGTACGAGAGGATGCATCCCGCAGGCTAGTCGAGCACAAACACGTGCGAGAGGATGCATCCCGCAGGCTAGTCGAGCAAATACACGTGCGAGGTTTTGTGGGATGCGCATGCGCAGGTTTTTTGGGATGCGCATGCGCAGGTTTTTTGGGATGCGCATGCGCAGGTTTTTTGGGATGCGCATGGCTAGTCGAGTAAAAACACGTGCGAGAGGATGCATCCCGCAGGCTAGTCGAGCAAAAACACGTGCGAGAGGATGCATCCCGCAGGCTAGTCAAGTAAAAACACGTGCGAGAGGATGCATCCCGCAGGCTAGTCGAGCACAAACACGTGCGAGAGGATGCATCCCGCAGGCTAGTCGAGCAAATACACATGCGAGAGGATGCATCCCGCAGGCTAGTCGAGCAAAAACACGTGCGAGAGGATGCATCCCGCAGGCTAGTCGAGCAAAAACACGTGCGAGAGGATGCATCCCGCAGACTAGTCGATTAAAAACACGTGCGAGAGGATGCTTCCCGCAGGATAGTCGGGTAAAAACACGTGCGAGAGGATGAATCCTGCAGGCTACTCGAGTAAAAACACGTGCGAGAGGATGCATCCCGCAGGCTAGTCGAGCAAAAACACGTGCGAGAGGATGCATCCCGCAGGCTAGTCGAGCAAAAACACGTGCGAGAGGATGCATCCCGCAGGCTAGTCGAGTAAAAACACGTGCGAGAGGATGCATCCCGCAGGCTAGTCGAGTAAAAACACGTGCGAGAGGATGCATCCCGCAGGCTAGTCGAGTAAAAACACGTGCGAAGTTTTGTGGGATGCGCATGCGCAGGTTTTTTGGGATGCGCATGGCTAGTCGAGTAAAAACACGTGCGAGAGGATGCATCCCGCAGGCTAGTCGAGCAAAAACACGTGCGAGAGGATGCATCCCGCAGGCTAGTCGAGCAAAAACACGTGCGAGAGGATGCATCCCGCAGGCTAGTCAAGTAAAAACACGTGCGAGAGGATGCATCCCGCAGGCTAGTCGAGCACAAACACGTGCGAGAGGATGCATCCCGCAGGCTAGTCGAGCAAATACACGTGCGAGAGGATGCATCCCGCAGGCTAGTCGAGCAAAAACACGTGCGAGAGGATGCATCCCGCAGGCTAGTCGAGCAAAAACACGTGCGAGAGGATGCATCCCGCAGGCTAGTCGAGTAAAAACACGTGCGGGAGGTTGCATCCCGCAGGCTAGTCGAGTAAAAACACGTGCAAGAGGATGCTTCCCGCAGGCTAGTCGAGTAAAAACACGTGCGAGAGGATGCATCCCGCAGGCTAGTCGAGTAAAAACACGTGCGGGAGGATGCATCCCGCAGGCTAGTCAAGTAAAAACACGTGCGAGAGGATGCATCCCGCAGGCTAGTCGAGTAAAAACACGTGCGAGAGGATGCATCCCGCAGGCTAGTCGAGTAAAAACACGTGCGAGAGGATGCATCCCGCAGGCTAGTCGAGTAAAAACACGTGCGAGGTTTTGTGGGATGCGCATGGCTAGTCGAGCAAAAGCACGTGCGAGAGGATGCATCCCGCAGGGTAGTCGAGTAAAAACACGTGCGAGAGGATGCATCCCGCAGGCTAGTCGAGCAAAAACACGTGCGAGAGGATGCATCCCGCAGGCTAGTCGAGCAAAAACACGTGCGAGAGGATGCATCCCGCAGGCTAGTCGAGTAAAAACAAGTGCGAGAGGATGCATCCTGCAGGCTAGTCGAGTAAAAACACGTGCGAGAGGATGCATCCCGCAGGCTAGTAGAGTAAAAACACGAGCGAGGTTTTCTGGGATGCGCATGCGCAGGTTTTTTGGGATGCGCATACGCAGGTTTTTTGGGATGCGCATGGCTAGTCGAGCAAAAACACGTGCGAGAGGATGCATCCCGCAGGCTGGTCGAGCAAAAACACGTGCGAGAGGATGCATCCCGCAGGCTAGTCGAGTAAAAACACGTGCGAGAGGTTGCATCCCGCAGGCTAGTCGAGTAAAAACACGTGCAAGAGGATGCTTCCCGCAGGCTAGTCGAGTATAAACACGTGCGAGAGGATGCATCCCGCAGGCTAGTCGAGTAAAAACACGTGCGGGAGGATGCATCCCGCAGGCTAGTCAAGTAAAAACACGTACGAGAGGATGCATCCCGCAGGCTAGTCGAGCACAAACACGTGCGAGAGGATGGATCCCGCAGGCTAGTCGAGCAAATACACGTGCGAGGTTTTGTGGGATGCGCATGCGCAGGTTTTTTGGGATGCGCATGCGCAGGTTTTTTGGGATGCGCATGCGCAGGTTTTTTGGGATGCGCATGGCTAGTCGAGTAAAAACACGTGCGAGAGGATGCATCCCGCAGGCTAGTCGAGCAAAAACACGTGCGAGAGGATGCATCCCGCAGGCTAGTCAAGTAAAAACACGTGCGAGAGGATGCATCCCGCAGGCTAGTCGAGCACAAACACGTGCGAGAGGATGCATCCCGCAGGCTAGTCGAGCAAATACACATGCGAGAGGATGCATCCCGCAGGCTAGTCGAGCAAAAACACGTGCGAGAGGATGCATCCCGCAGGCTAGTCGAGCAAAAACACGTGCGAGAGGATGCATCCCGCAGACTAGTCGATTAAAAACACGTGCGAGAGGATGCTTCCCGCAGGATAGTCGAGTAAAAACACGTGCGAGAGGATGAATCCTGCAGGCTACTCGAGTAAAAACACGTGCGAGAGGATGCATCCCGCAGGCTAGTCGAGCAAAAACACGTGCGAGAGGATGCATCCCGCAGGCTAGTCGAGCAAAAACACGTGCGAGAGGATGCATCCCGCAGGCTAGTCGAGTAAAAACACGTGCGAGAGGATGCATCCCGCAGGCTAGTCGAGTAAAAACACGTGCGAGAGGATGCATCCCGCAGGCTAGTCGAGTAAAAACACGTGCGAAGTTTTGTGGGATGCGCATGCGCAGGTTTTTTGGGATGCGCATGGCTAGTCGAGTAAAAACACGTGCGAGAGGATGCATCCCGCAGGCTAGTCGAGCAAAAACACGTGCGAGAGGATGCATCCCGCAGGCTAGTCGAGCAAAAACACGTGCGAGAGGATGCATCCCGCAGGCTAGTCAAGTAAAAACACGTGCGAGAGGATGCATCCCGCAGGCTAGTCGAGCACAAACACGTGCGAGAGGATGCATCCCGCAGGCTAGTCGAGCAAATACACGTGCGAGAGGATGCATCCCGCAGGCTAGTCGAGCAAAAACACGTGCGAGAGGATGCATCCCGCAGGCTAGTCGAGCAAAAACACGTGCGAGAGGATGCATCCCGCAGGCTAGTCGAGTAAAAACAGGTGCGAGAGGATGCTTCCCGCAGGCTAGTCGAGTAAAAACACGTGCGAGAGGATGCATCCCGCAGGCTAGTCGAGTAAAAACACGTGCGAGAGGATGCATCCCGCAGGCTAGTCGAGCAAAAACACGTGCGAGAGGATGCATCCCGCAGGCTAGTCGAGCACAAACACGTGCGAGAGGATGCATCCCGCAGGCTAGTCGAGCAAATGCACGTGCGAGAGGATGCATCCCGCAGGCTAGTCGAGCAAAAACACGTGCGAGAGGATGTATCCCGCAGGCTAGTCGAGCAAAAACCCGTGCGAGAGGATGCATCCCGCAGACTAGTCGAGTAAAAACACGTGCGAGAGGATGCATCCCGCAGGCTAGTAGAGTAAAAACACGAGCGAGGTTTTGTGGGATGCGCATGCGCAGGTTTTTTGAGATGCGCATGCGCAGGTTTTTTGGGATGCGCATGGCTAGTCGAGCAAAAACACGTGCGAGAGGATGCATCCCGCAGGCTAGTCGAGCAAAAACACGTGCGAGAGGATGCATCCCGCAGGCTAGTCGAGTAAAAACACGTGCGGGAGGTTGCATCCCGCAGGCTAGTCGAGTAAAAACACGTGCAAGAGGATGCTTCCCGCAGGCTAGTCGAGTAAAAACACGTGCGAGAGGATGCATCCCGCAGGCTAGTCGAGTAAAAACACGTGCGGGAGGATGCATCCCGCAGGCTAGTCAAGTAAAAACACGTGCGAGAGGATGCATCCCGCAGGCTAGTCGAGTAAAAACACGTGCGAGAGGATGCATCCCGCAGGCTAGTCGAGTAAAAACACGTGCGAGAGGATGCATCCCGCAGGCTAGTCGAGTAAAAACACGTGCGAGGTTTTGTGGGATGCGCATGGCTAGTCGAGCAAAAGCACGTGCGAGAGGATGCATCCCGCAGGGTAGTCGAGTAAAAACACGTGCGAGAGGATGCATCCCGCAGGCTAGTCGAGCAAAAACACGTGCGAGAGGATGCATCCCGCAGGCTAGTCGAGCAAAAACACGTGCGAGAGGATGCATCCCGCAGGCTAGTCGAGTAAAAACACGTGCGAGAGGATGCATCCTGCAGGCTAGTCGAGTAAAAACACGTGCGAGAGGATGCATCCCGCAGGCTAGTCGAGTAAAAACACGTGCGAGAGGATGCGTCCCGTAGGCTAGTCGAGTAAAAACACGTGCGAGAGGATGCATCCCGCAGGCTAGTCGAGTAAAAACACGTGCGAGGTTTTGTGGGATGCGCATGCGCAGGTTTTTTGGGATGCGCATGCGCAGGTTTTTTGGGATGCGCATGGCTAGTCGAGCAAAAACACGTGCGAGAGGATGCATCCCGCAGGGTAGTCGAGTAAAAACACGTGCGAGAGGATGCATCCCGCAGGCTAGTCGAGTAAAAACACGTGCGAGAGGATGCATCCCGCAGGCTAGTCGAGCAAAAACACGTGCGAGAGGATGCATCCCGCAGGCTAGTCGAGCAAAAACACGTGCGAGAGGATGCATCCCGCAGACTAGTCGAGTAAAAACACGTGCGAGAGGATGCTTCCCGCAGGCTAGTCGAGTAAAAACACGTGCGAGAGGATGCATCCCGCAGGCTAGTCGAGTAAAAACACGTGCGAGAGGATGCATCCCGCAGGCTAGTCGAGTAAAAACACGTGCGAGAGCATGCATCCCGCAGGCTAGTCGAGTAAAAACACGTGCGAGAGAATGCATCCCGCAGGCTAGTCGAGTAAAAACACGTGCGAGGTTTTGTGGGATGCGCATGCGCAGGTTTTGTGAGATGCGCATGCGCAGGTTATTTGGGATGCGCATGCGCAGGTTTTTTGGGATGCGCATGGCTAGTCGAGTAAAAACACGTGCGAGAGGATGCATCCCGCAGGCTAGTCGAGCAAAAACACGTGCGAGAGGATGCATCCCGCAGGCTAGTCAAGTAAAAACACGTGCGAGAGGATGCATCCCGCAGGCTAGTCGAGCACAAACACGTGCGAGAGGATGCATCCCGCAGGCTAGTCGAGCAAATACACATGCGAGAGGATGCATCCCGCAGGCTAGTCGAGCAAAAACACGTGCGAGAGGATGCATCCCGCAGGCTAGTCGAGCAAAAACACGTGCGAGAGGATGCATCCCGCAGACTAGTCGATTAAAAACACGTGCGAGAGGATGCTTCCCGCAGGCTAGTCGAGCAAAAACACGTGCGAGAGGATGAATCCTGCAGGCTACTCGAGTAAAAACACGTGCGAGAGGATGCATCCCGCAGGCTAGTCGAGCAAAAACACGTGCGAGAGGATGCATCCCGCAGGCTAGTCGAGCAAAAACACGTGCGAGAGGATGCATCCCGCAGGCTAGTCAAGTAAAAACACGTGCGAGAGGATGCATCCCGCAGGCTAGTCGAGCACAAACACGTGCGAGAGGATGCATCCCGCAGGCTAGTCGAGCAAATGCACGTGCGAGAGGATGCATCCCGCAGGCTAGTCGAGCAAAAACACGTGCGAGAGGATGTATCCCGCAGGCTAGTCGAGCAAAAGCCCGTGCGAGAGGATGCATCCCGCAGACTAGTCGAGTAAAAACACGTGCGAGAGGATGCATCCCGCAGGCTAGTAGAGTAAAAACACGAGCGAGGTTTTCTGGGATGCGCATGCGCAGGTTTTTTGGGATGCGCATGCGCAGGTTTTTTGGGATGCGCATGGCTAGTCGAGCAAAAACACGTGCGAGAGGATGCATCCCGCAGGCTGGTCGAGCAAAAACACGTGCGAGAGGATGCATCCCGCAGGCTAGTCGAGTAAAAACACGTGCGAGAGGTTGCATCCCGCAGGCTAGTCGAGTAAAAACACGTGCAAGAGGATGCTTCCCGCAGGCTAGTCGAGTATAAACACGTGCGAGAGGATGCATCCCGCAGGCTAGTCGAGTAAAAACACGTGCGGGAGGATGCATCCCGCAGGCTAGTCAAGTAAAAACACGTACGAGAGGATGCATCCCGCAGGCTAGTCGAGCACAAACACGTGCGAGAGGATGCATCCCGCAGGCTAGTCGAGCAAATACACGTGCGAGGTTTTGTGGGATGCGCATGCGCAGGTTTTTTGGGATGCGCATGCGCAGGTTTTTTGGGATGCGCATGGCTAGTCGAGCAAAAGCACGTGCGAGAGGATGCATCCCGCAGGGTAGTCGAGTAAAAACACGTGCGAGAGGATGCATCCCGCAGGCTAGTCGAGCAAATACACGTGCGAGAGGATGCATCCCGCAGGGTAGTCGAGTAAAAACACGTGCGAGAGGATGCATCCCGCAGGCTAGTCGAGTAAAAACACGTGCGAGAGGATGTATCCCGCAGGCTAGTCGAGCAAAAACCCGTGCGAGAGGATGCATCCCGCAGACTAGTCGAGTAAAAACACGTGCGAGAGGATGCATCCCGCAGGCTAGTAGAGTAAAAACACGAGCGAGGTTTTCTGGGATGCGCATGCGCAGGTTTTTTGGGATGCGCATGCGCAGGTTTTTTGGGATGCGCATGGCTAGTCGAGCAAAAACACGTGCGAGAGGATGCATCCCGCAGGCTGGTCGAGCAAAAACACGTGCGAGAGGATGCATCCCGCAGGCTAGTCGAGTAAAAACACGTGCGAGAGGTTGCATCCCGCAGGCTAGTCGAGTAAAAACACGTGCAAGAGGATGCTTCCCGCAGGCTAGTCGAGTATAAACACGTGCGAGAGGATGCATCCCGCAGGCTAGTCGAGTAAAAACACGTGCGGGAGGATGCATCCCGCAGGCTAGTCAAGTAAAAACACGTACGAGAGGATGCATCCCGCAGGCTAGTCGAGCACAAACACGTGCGAGAGGATGCATCCCGCAGGCTAGTCGAGCAAATACACGTGCGAGGTTTTGCGGGATGCGCATGCGCAGGTTTTTTGGGATGCGCATGCGCAGGTTTTTTGGGATGCGCATGGCTAGTCGAGCAAAAGCACGTGCGAGAGGATGCATCCCGCAGGGTAGTCGAGTAAAAACACGTGCGAGAGGATGCATCCCGCAGGCTAGTCGAGCAAATACACGTGCGAGAGGATGCATCCCGCAGGGTAGTCGAGTAAAAACACGTGCGAGAGGATGCATCCCGCAGGCTAGTCGAGTAAAAACACGTGCGAGAGGATGTATCCCGCAGGCTAGTCGAGCAAAAACCCGTGCGAGAGGATGCATCCCGCAGACTAGTCGAGTAAAAACACGTGCGAGAGGATGCATCCCGCAGGCTAGTAGAGTAAAAACACGAGCGAGGTTTTCTGGGATGCGCATGCGCAGGTTTTTTGGGATGCGCATGCGCAGGTTTTTTGGGATGCGCATGGCTAGTCGAGCAAAAACACGTGCGAGAGGATGCATCCCGCAGGCTGGTCGAGCAAAAACACGTGCGAGAGGATGCATCCCGCAGGCTAGTCGAGTAAAAACACGTGCGAGAGGTTGCATCCCGCAGGCTAGTCGAGTAAAAACACGTGCAAGAGGATGCTTCCCGCAGGCTAGTCGAGTATAAACACGTGCGAGAGGATGCATCCCGCAGGCTAGTCGAGTAAAAACACGTGCGGGAGGATGCATCCCGCAGGCTAGTCAAGTAAAAACACGTACGAGAGGATGCATCCCGCAGGCTAGTCGAGCACAAACACGTGCGAGAGGATGCATCCCGCAGGCTAGTCGAGCAAATACACGTGCGAGGTTTTGTGGGATGCGCATGCGCAGGTTTTTTGGGATGCGCATGGCTAGTCGAGCAAAAGCACGTGCGAGAGGATGCATCCCGCAGGGTAGTCGAGTAAAAACACGTGCGAGAGGATGCATCCCGCAGGCTAGTCGAGCAAATACACGTGCGAGAGGATGCATCCCGCAGGGTAGTCGAGTAAAAACACGTGCGAGAGGATGCATCCCGCAGGCTAGTCGAGTAAAAACACGTGCGAGAGGATGCATCCCGCAGGCTAGTCGAGCAAAAACACGTGCGAGAGGATGCATCCCGCAGGCTAGTCGAGCAAAAACACGTGCGAGAGGATGCATCCCGCAGGCTAGTCGAGTAAAAACACGTGCGGGAGGATGCATCCCGCAGGCTAGTCAAGTAAAAACACGTACGAGAGGATGCATCCCGCAGGCTAGTCGAGTAAAAACACGTGCGAGAGGATGCATCCCGCAGGCTAGTCGAGTAAAAACACGTGCGGGAGGATGCATCCCGCAGGCTAGTCAAGTAAAAACACGTACGAGAGGATGCATCCCGCAGGCTAGTCGAGCACAAACACGTGCGAGAGGATGCATCCCGCAGGCTAGTCGAGCAAATACACGTGCGAGAGGATGCATCCCGCAGGCTAGTCGAGCAAAAACACGTGCGAGAGGATGCATCCCGCAGGCTAGTCGAGCAAAAACACGTGCGAGAGGATGCATCCCGCAGGCTAGTCGAGTAAAAACACGTGCGAGAGGATGCATCCTGCAGGCTAGTCGAGTAAAAACACGTGCGAGAGGATGCATCCCGCAGGCTAGTCGAGTAAAAACACGTGCGAGGTTTTGTGGGATGCGCATGCGCAGGTTTTTTGGGATGCGCATGGCTAGTCGAGCAAAAACACGTGCGAGAGGATGCATCCCGCAGGGTAGTCGAGTAAAAACACGTGCGAGAGGATGCATCCCGCAGGCTAGTCGAGTAAAAACACGTGCGAGAGGATGCATCCCGCAGGCTTGTCGAGCAAAAACACGTGCGAGAGGATGCATCCCGCAGGCTAGTCGAGCAAAAACACGTGCGAGAGGATGCATCCCGCAGACTAGTCGAGTAAAAACACGTGCGAGAGTATGCTTCCCGCAGGCTAGTCGAGTAAAAACACGTGCGAGAGGATGCATCCCGCAGGCTAGTCGAGTAAAAACACGTGCGAGAGGATGCATCCCGCAGGCTAGTCGAGTAAAAACACGTGCGAGAGCATGCATCCCGCAGGCTAGTCGAGTAAAAACACGTGCGAGAGAATGCATCCCGCAGGCTAGTCGAGTAAAAACACGTGCGAGGTTTTGTGGGATGCGCATGCGCAGGTTTTGTGAGATGCGCATGCGCAGGTTATTTGGGATGCGCATGCGCAGGTTTTTTGGGATGCGCATGGCTAGTCGAGTAAAAACACGTGCGAGAGGATGCATCCCGCAGGCTAGTCGAGCAAAAACACGTGCGAGAGGATGCATCCCGCAGGCTAGTCAAGTAAAAACACGTGCGAGAGGATGCATCCCGCAGGCTAGTCGAGCACAAACACGTGCGAGAGGATGCATCCCGCAGGCTAGTCGAGCAAATACACATGCGAGAGGATGCATCCCGCAGGCTAGTCGAGCAAAAACACGTGCGAGAGGATGCATCCCGCAGGCTAGTCGAGCAAAAACACGTGCGAGAGGATGCATCCCGCAGACTAGTCGATTAAAAACACGTGCGAGAGGATGCTTCCCGCAGGCTAGTCGAGTAAAAACACGTGCGAGAGGATGAATCCTGCAGGCTACTCGAGTAAAAACACGTGCGAGAGGATGCATCCCGCAGGCTAGTCGAGCAAAAACACGTGCGAGAGGATGCATCCCGCAGGCTAGTCGAGTAAAAACACGTGCGAAGTTTTGTGGGATGCGCATGCGCAGGTTTTTTGGGATGCGCATGGCTAGTCGAGTAAAAACACGTGCGAGAGGATGCATCCCGCAGGCTAGTCGAGCAAAAACACGTGCGAGAGGATGCATCCCGCAGGCTAGTCGAGCAAAAACACGTGCGAGAGGATGCATCCCGCAGGCTAGTCAAGTAAAAACACGTGCGAGAGGATGCATCCCGCAGGCTAGTCGAGCACAAACACGTGCGAGAGGATGCATCCCGCAGGCTAGTCGAGCAAATACACGTGCGAGAGGATGCATCCCGCAGGCTAGTCGAGCAAAAACACGTGCGAGAGGATGCATCCCGCAGGCTAGTCGAGCAAAAACACGTGCGAGAGGATGCATCCCGCAGGCTAGTCGAGTAAAAACACGTGCGAGAGGATGCTTCCCGCAGGCTACTCGAGTAAAAACACGTGCGAGAGGATGCATCCCGCAGGCTAGTCGAGTAAAAACACGTGCGAGAGGATGCATCCCGCAGGCTAGTCGAGCAAAAACACGTGCGAGAGGATGCATCCCGCAGGCTAGTGGAGCAAAAACACGTGCGAGAGGATGCATCCCGCAGGCTAGTCAAGTAAAAACACGTGCGAGGGGATGCATCCCGCAGGCTAGTCGAGCACAAACACGTGCGAGAGGATGCATCCCGCAGGCTAGTCGAGCAAATGCACGTGCGAGAGGATGCATCCCGCAGGCTAGTCGAGCAAAAACACGTGCGAGAGGATGTATCCCGCAGGCTAGTCGAGCAAAAACCCGTGCGAGAGGATGCATCCCGCAGACTAGTCGAGTAAAAACACGTGCGAGAGGATGCATCCCGCAGGCTAGTAGAGTAAAAACACGAGCGAGGTTTTGTGGGATGCGCATGCGCAGGTTTTTTGGGATGCGCATGCGCAGGTTTTTTGGGATGCGCATGGCTAGTCGAGCAAAAACACGTGCGAGAGGATGCATCCCGCAGGCTAGTCGAGCAAAAACACGTGCGAGAGGATGCATCCCGCAGGCTAGTCGAGTAAAAACACGTGCGAGAGGTTGCATCCCGCAGGCTAGTCGAGTAAAAACACGTGCAAGAGGATGCTTCCCGCAGGCTAGTCGAGTAAAAACACGTGCGAGAGGATGCATCCCGCAGGCTAGTCTAGTAAAAACACGTGCGGGAGGATGCATCCCGCAGGCTAGTCAAGTAAAAACACGTACGAGAGGATGCATCCCGCAGGCTAGTCGAGCACAAACACGTGCGAGAGGATGCATCCCGCAGGCTAGTCGAGCAAATACACGTGCGAGAGGATGCATCCCGCAGGCTAGTCGAGCAAAAACACGTGCGAGAGGATGCATCCCGCAGGCTAGTCGAGTAAAAACACGTGCGGGAGGATGGATCCCGCAGGCTAGTCAAGTAAAAACACGTACGAGAGGATGCATCCCGCAGGCTAGTCGAGTAAAAACACGTGCGAGAGGATGCATCCCGCAGGCTAGTCGAGTAAAAACACGTGCGGGAGGATGCATCCCGCAGGCTAGTCAAGTAAAAACACGTACGAGAGGATGCATCCCGCAGGCTAGTCGAGCACAAACACGTGCGAGAGGATGCATCCCGCAGGCTAGTCGAGCAAATACACGTGCGAGAGGATGCATCCCGCAGGCTAGTCGAGCAAAAACACGTGCGAGAGGATGCATCCCGCAGGCTAGTCGAGCAAAAACACGTGCGAGAGGATGCATCCCGCAGGCTAGTCGAGTAAAAACACGTGCGAGAGGATGCATCCCGCAGGCTAGTCGAGCAAAAACACGTGCGAGAGGATGCATCCCGCAGGCTAGTCGAGCAAAAACACGTGCGAGAGGATGCATCCCGCAGGCTAGTCGAGTAAAAACACGTGCGGGAGGATGCATCCCGCAGGCTAGTCAAGTAAAAACACGTACGAGAGGATGCATCCCGCAGGCTAGTCGAGTAAAAACACGTGCGAGAGGATGCATCCCGCAGGCTAGTCGAGTAAAAACACGTGCGGGAGGATGCATCCCGCAGGCTAGTCAAGTAAAAACACGTACGAGAGGATGCATCCCGCAGGCTAGTCGAGCACAAACACGTGCGAGAGGATGCATCCCGCAGGCTAGTCGAGCAAATACACGTGCGAGAGGATGCATCCCGCAGGCTAGTCGAGCAAAAACACGTGCGAGAGGATGCATCCCGCAGGCTAGTCGAGCAAAAACACGTGCGAGAGGATGCATCCCGCAGGCTAGTCGAGTAAAAACACGTGCGAGAGGATGCATCCTGAAGGCTAGTCGAGTAAAAACACGTGCGAGAGGATGCATCCCGCAGGCTAGTCGAGTAAAAACACGTGCGAGGTTTTGTGGGATGCGCATGCGCAGGTTTTTTGGGATGCGCATGGCTAGTCGAGTAAAAACACGTGCGAGAGGATGCATCCCGCAGGCTAGTCGAGCAAAAACACGTGCGAGAGGATGCATCCCGCAGGCTAGTCAAGTAAAAACACGTGCGAGAGGATGCATCCCGCAGGCTAGTCGAGCACAAACACGTGCGAGAGGATGCATCCCGCAGGCTAGTCGAGCAAATACACATGCGAGACGATGCATCCCGCAGGCTAGTCGAGCAAAAACACGTGCGAGAGGATGCATCCCGCAGGCTAGTCGAGCAAAAACACGTGCGAGAGGATGCATCCCGCAGACTAGTCGATTAAAAACACGTGCGAGAGGATGCTTCCCGCAGGCTAGTCGAGTAAAAACACGTGCGAGAGGATGAATCCTGCAGGCTACTCGAGTAAAAACACGTGCGAGAGGATGCATCCCGCAGGCTAGTCGAGCAAAAACACGTGCGAGAGGATGCATCCCGCAGGCTAGTCGAGTAAAAACACGTGCGAAGTTTTGTGGGATGCGCATGCGCAGGTTTTTTGGGATGCGCATGGCTAGTCGAGTAAAAACACGTGCGAGAGGATGCATCCCGCAGGCTAGTCGAGCAAAAACACGTGCGAGAGGATGCATCCCGCAGGCTAGTCGAGCAAAAACACGTGCGAGAGGATGCATCCCGCAGACTAGTCGAGTAAAAACACGTGCGAGAGTATGCTTCCCGCAGGCTAGTCGAGTAAAAACACGTGCGAGAGGATGCATCCCGCAGGCTAGTCGAGTAAAAACACGTGCGAGAGGATGCATCCCGCAGGCTAGTCGAGTAAAAACACGTGCGAGAGCATGCATCCCGCAGGCTAGTCGAGTAAAAACACGTGCGAGAGAATGCATCCCGCAGGCTAGTCGAGTAAAAACACGTGCGAGGTTTTGTGGGATGCGCATGCGCAGGTTTTGTGAGATGCGCATGCGCAGGTTATTTGGGATGCGCATGCGCAGGTTTTTTGGGATGCGCATGGCTAGTCGAGTAAAAACACGTGCGAGAGGATGCATCCCGCAGGCTAGTCGAGCAAAAACACGTGCGAGAGGATGCATCCCGCAGGCTAGTCAAGTAAAAACACGTGCGAGAGGATGCATCCCGCAGGCTAGTCGAGCACAAACACGTGCGAGAGGATGCATCCCGCAGGCTAGTCGAGCAAATACACATGCGAGAGGATGCATCCCGCAGGCTAGTCGAGCAAAAACACGTGCGAGAGGATGCATCCCGCAGGCTAGTCGAGCAAAAACACGTGCGAGAGGATGCATCCCGCAGACTAGTCGATTAAAAACACGTGCGAGAGGATGCTTCCCGCAGGCTAGTCGAGTAAAAACACGTGCGAGAGGATGAATCCTGCAGGCTACTCGAGTAAAAACACGTGCGAGAGGATGCATCCCGCAGGCTAGTCGAGCAAAAACACGTGCGAGAGGATGCATCCCGCAGGCTAGTCGAGTAAAAACACGTGCGAAGTTTTGTGGGATGCGCATGCGCAGGTTTTTTGGGATGCGCATGGCTAGCCGAGTAAAAACACGTGCGAGAGGATGCATCCCGCAGGCTAGTCGAGCAAAAACACGTGCGAGAGGATGCATCCCGCAGGCTAGTCGAGCAAAAACACGTGCGAGAGGATGCATCCCGCAGGCTAGTCAAGTAAAAACACGTGCGAGAGGATGCATCCCGCAGGCTAGTCGAGCACAAACACGTGCGAGAGGATGCATCCCGCAGGCTAGTCGAGCAAATACACGTGCGAGAGGATGCATCCCGCAGGCTAGTCGAGCAAAAACACGTGCGAGAGGATGCATCCCGCAGGCTAGTCGAGCAAAAACACGTGCGAGAGGATGCATCCCGCAGGCTAGTCGAGTAAAAACACGTGCGAGAGGATGCTTCCCGCAGGCTACTCGAGTAAAAACACGTGCGAGAGGATGCATCCCGCAGGCTAGTCGAGTAAAAACACGTGCGAGAGGATGCATCCCGCAGGCTAGTCGAGCAAAAACACGTGCGAGAGGATGCATCCCGCAGGCTAGTGGAGCAAAAACACGTGCGAGAGGATGCATCCCGCAGGCTAGTCAAGTAAAAACACGTGCGAGAGGATGCATCCCGCAGGCTAGTCGAGCACAAACACGTGCGAGAGGATGCATCCCGCAGGCTAGTCGAGCAAATGCACGTGCGAGAGGATGCATCCCGCAGGCTAGTCGAGCAAAAACACGTGCGAGAGGATGTATCCCGCAGGCTAGTCGAGCAAAAACCCGTGCGAGAGGATGCATCCCGCAGACTAGTCGAGTAAAAACACGTGCGAGAGGATGCATCCCGCAGGCTAGTAGAGTAAAAACACGAGCGAGGTTTTGTGGGATGCGCATGCGCAGGTTTTTTGGGATGCGCATGCGCAGGTTTTTTGGGATGCGCATGGCTAGTCGAGCAAAAACACGTGCGAGAGGATGCATCCCGCAGGCTAGTCGAGCAAAAACACGTGCGAGAGGATGCATCCCGCAGGCTAGTCGAGTAAAAACACGTGCGAGAGGTTGCATCCCGCAGGCTAGTCGAGTAAAAACACGTGCAAGAGGATGCTTCCCGCAGGCTAGTCGAGTAAAAACACGTGCGAGAGGATGCATCCCGCAGGCTAGTCTAGTAAAAACACGTGCGGGAGGATGCATCCCGCAGGCTAGTCAAGTAAAAACACGTACGAGAGGATGCATCCCGCAGGCTAGTCGAGCACAAACACGTGCGAGAGGATGCATCCCGCAGGCTAGTCGAGCAAATACACGTGCGAGAGGATGCATCCCGCAGGCTAGTCGAGCAAAAACACGTGCGAGAGGATGCATCCCGCAGGCTAGTCGAGTAAAAACACGTGCGGGAGGATGGATCCCGCAGGCTAGTCAAGTAAAAACACGTACGAGAGGATGCATCCCGCAGGCTAGTCGAGTAAAAACACGTGCGAGAGGATGCATCCCGCAGGCTAGTCGAGTAAAAACACGTGCGGGAGGATGCATCCCGCAGGCTAGTCAAGTAAAAACACGTACGAGAGGATGCATCCCGCAGGCTAGTCGAGCACAAACACGTGCGAGAGGATGCATCCCGCAGGCTAGTCGAGCAAATACACGTGCGAGAGGATGCATCCCGCAGGCTAGTCGAGCAAAAACACGTGCGAGAGGATGCATCCCGCAGGCTAGTCGAGCAAAAACACGTGCGAGAGGATGCATCCCGCAGGCTAGTCGAGTAAAAACACGTGCGAGAGGATGCATCCCGCAGGCTAGTCGAGCAAAAACACGTGCGAGAGGATGCATCCCGCAGGCTAGTCGAGCAAAAACACGTGCGAGAGGATGCATCCCGCAGGCTAGTCGAGTAAAAACACGTGCGGGAGGATGCATCCCGCAGGCTAGTCAAGTAAAAACACGTACGAGAGGATGCATCCCGCAGGCTAGTCGAGTAAAAACACGTGCGAGAGGATGCATCCCGCAGGCTAGTCGAGTAAAAACACGTGCGGGAGGATGCATCCCGCAGGCTAGTCAAGTAAAAACACGTACGAGAGGATGCATCCCGCAGGCTAGTCGAGCACAAACACGTGCGAGAGGATGCATCCCGCAGGCTAGTCGAGCAAATACACGTGCGAGAGGATGCATCCCGCAGGCTAGTCGAGCAAAAACACGTGCGAGAGGATGCATCCCGCAGGCTAGTCGAGCAAAAACACGTGCGAGAGGATGCATCCCGCAGGCTAGTCGAGTAAAAACACGTGCGAGAGGATGCATCCTGAAGGCTAGTCGAGTAAAAACACGTGCGAGAGGATGCATCCCGCAGGCTAGTCGAGTAAAAACACGTGCGAGGTTTTGTGGGATGCGCATGCGCAGGTTTTTTGGGATGCGCATGGCTAGTCGAGTAAAAACACGTGCGAGAGGATGCATCCCGCAGGCTAGTCGAGCAAAAACACGTGCGAGAGGATGCATCCCGCAGGCTAGTCAAGTAAAAACACGTGCGAGAGGATGCATCCCGCAGGCTAGTCGAGCACAAACACGTGCGAGAGGATGCATCCCGCAGGCTAGTCGAGCAAATACACATGCGAGACGATGCATCCCGCAGGCTAGTCGAGCAAAAACACGTGCGAGAGGATGCATCCCGCAGGCTAGTCGAGCAAAAACACGTGCGAGAGGATGCATCCCGCAGACTAGTCGATTAAAAACACGTGCGAGAGGATGCTTCCCGCAGGCTAGTCGAGTAAAAACACGTGCGAGAGGATGAATCCTGCAGGCTACTCGAGTAAAAACACGTGCGAGAGGATGCATCCCGCAGGCTAGTCGAGCAAAAACACGTGCGAGAGGATGCATCCCGCAGGCTAGTCGAGTAAAAACACGTGCGAAGTTTTGTGGGATGCGCATGCGCAGGTTTTTTGGGATGCGCATGGCTAGTCGAGTAAAAACACGTGCGAGAGGATGCATCCCGCAGGCTAGTCGAGCAAAAACACGTGCGAGAGGATTCATCCCGCAGGCTAGTCGAGCAAAAACACGTGCGAGAGGATGCATCCCGCAGACTAGTCGAGTAAAAACACGTGCGAGAGTATGCTTCCCGCAGGCTAGTCGAGTAAAAACACGTGCGAGAGGATGCATCCCGCAGGCTAGTCGAGTAAAAACACGTGCGAGAGGATGCATCCCGCAGGCTAGTCGAGTAAAAACACGTGCGAGAGCATGCATCCCGCAGGCTAGTCGAGTAAAAACACGTGCGAGAGAATGCATCCCGCAGGCTAGTCGAGTAAAAACACGTGCGAGGTTTTGTGGGATGCGCATGCGCAGGTTTTGTGAGATGCGCATGCGCAGGTTATTTGGGATGCGCATGCGCAGGTTTTTTGGGATGCGCATGGCTAGTCGAGTAAAAACACGTGCGAGAGGATGCATCCCGCAGGCTAGTCGAGCAAAAACACGTGCGAGAGGATGCATCCCGCAGGCTAGTCAAGTAAAAACACGTGCGAGAGGATGCATCCCGCAGGCTAGTCGAGCACAAACACGTGCGAGAGGATGCATCCCGCAGGCTAGTCGAGCAAATACACATGCGAGAGGATGCATCCCGCAGGCTAGTCGAGCAAAAACACGTGCGAGAGGATGCATCCCGCAGGCTAGTCGAGCAAAAACACGTGCGAGAGGATGCATCCCGCAGACTAGTCGATTAAAAACACGTGCGAGAGGATGCTTCCCGCAGGCTAGTCGAGTAAAAACACGTGCGAGAGGATGAATCCTGCAGGCTACTCGAGTAAAAACACGTGCGAGAGGATGCATCCCGCAGGCTAGTCGAGCAAAAACACGTGCGAGAGGATGCATCCCGCAGGCTAGTCGAGTAAAAACACGTGCGAAGTTTTGTGGGATGCGCATGCGCAGGTTTTTTGGGATGCGCATGGCTAGTCGAGTAAAAACACGTGCGAGAGGATGCATCCCGCAGGCTAGTCGAGCAAAAACACGTGCGAGAGGATGCATCCCGCAGGCTAGTCGAGCAAAAACACGTGCGAGAGGATGCATCCCGCAGGCTAGTCAAGTAAAAACACGTGCGAGAGGATGCATCCCGCAGGCTAGTCGAGCACAAACACGTGCGAGAGGATGCATCCCGCAGGCTAGTCGAGCAAATACACGTGCGAGAGGATGCATCCCGCAGGCTAGTCGAGCAAAAACACGTGCGAGAGGATGCATCCCGCAGGCTAGTCGAGCAAAAACACGTGCGAGAGGATGCATCCCGCAGGCTAGTCGAGTAAAAACACGTGCGAGAGGATGCTTCCCGCAGGCTACTCGAGTAAAAACACGTGCGAGAGGATGCATCCCGCAGGCTAGTCGAGTAAAAACACGTGCGAGAGGATGCATCCCGCAGGCTAGTCGAGCAAAAACACGTGCGAGAGGATGCATCCCGCAGGCTAGTGGAGCAAAAACACGTGCGAGAGGATGCATCCCGCAGGCTAGTCAAGTAAAAACACGTGCGAGAGGATGCATCCCGCAGGCTAGTCGAGCACAAACACGTGCGAGAGGATGCATCCCGCAGGCTAGTCGAGCAAATGCACGTGCGAGAGGATGCATCCCGCAGGCTAGTCGAGCAAAAACACGTGCGAGAGGATGTATCCCGCAGGCTAGTCGAGCAAAAACCCGTGCGAGAGGATGCATCCCGCAGACTAGTCGAGTAAAAACACGTGCGAGAGGATGCATCCCGCAGGCTAGTAGAGTAAAAACACGAGCGAGGTTTTGTGGGATGCGCATGCGCAGGTTTTTTGGGATGCGCATGCGCAGGTTTTTTGGGATGCGCATGGCTAGTCGAGCAAAAACACGTGCGAGAGGATGCATCCCGCAGGCTAGTCGAGCAAAAACACGTGCGAGAGGATGCATCCCGCAGGCTAGTCGAGTAAAAACACGTGCGAGAGGTTGCATCCCGCAGGCTAGTCGAGTAAAAACACGTGCAAGAGGATGCTTCCCGCAGGCTAGTCGAGTAAAAACACGTGCGAGAGGATGCATCCCGCAGGCTAGTCTAGTAAAAACACGTGCGGGAGGATGCATCCCGCAGGCTAGTCAAGTAAAAACACGTACGAGAGGATGCATCCCGCAGGCTAGTCGAGCACAAACACGTGCGAGAGGATGCATCCCGCAGGCTAGTCGAGCAAATACACGTGCGAGAGGATGCATCCCGCAGGCTAGTCGAGCAAAAACACGTGCGAGAGGATGCATCCCGCAGGCTAGTCGAGTAAAAACACGTGCGGGAGGATGGATCCCGCAGGCTAGTCAAGTAAAAACACGTACGAGAGGATGCATCCCGCAGGCTAGTCGAGTAAAAACACGTGCGAGAGGATGCATCCCGCAGGCTAGTCGAGTAAAAACACGTGCGGGAGGATGCATCCCGCAGGCTAGTCAAGTAAAAACACGTACGAGAGGATGCATCCCGCAGGCTAGTCGAGCACAAACACGTGCGAGAGGATGCATCCCGCAGGCTAGTCGAGCAAATACACGTGCGAGAGGATGCATCCCGCAGGCTAGTCGAGCAAAAACACGTGCGAGAGGATGCATCCCGCAGGCTAGTCGAGCAAAAACACGTGCGAGAGGATGCATCCCGCAGGCTAGTCGAGTAAAAACACGTGCGAGAGGATGCATCCCGCAGGCTAGTCGAGCAAAAACACGTGCGAGAGGATGCATCCCGCAGGCTAGTCGAGCAAAAACACGTGCGAGAGGATGCATCCCGCAGGCTAGTCGAGTAAAAACACGTGCGGGAGGATGCATCCCGCAGGCTAGTCAAGTAAAAACACGTACGAGAGGATGCATCCCGCAGGCTAGTCGAGTAAAAACACGTGCGAGAGGATGCATCCCGCAGGCTAGTCGAGTAAAAACACGTGCGGGAGGATGCATCCCGCAGGCTAGTCAAGTAAAAACACGTACGAGAGGATGCATCCCGCAGGCTAGTCGAGCACAAACACGTGCGAGAGGATGCATCCCGCAGGCTAGTCGAGCAAATACACGTGCGAGAGGATGCATCCCGCAGGCTAGTCGAGCAAAAACACGTGCGAGAGGATGCATCCCGCAGGCTAGTCGAGCAAAAACACGTGCGAGAGGATGCATCCCGCAGGCTAGTCGAGTAAAAACACGTGCGAGAGGATGCATCCTGAAGGCTAGTCGAGTAAAAACACGTGCGAGAGGATGCATCCCGCAGGCTAGTCGAGTAAAAACACGTGCGAGGTTTTGTGGGATGCGCATGCGCAGGTTTTTTGGGATGCGCATGGCTAGTCGAGTAAAAACACGTGCGAGAGGATGCATCCCGCAGGCTAGTCGAGCAAAAACACGTGCGAGAGGATGCATCCCGCAGGCTAGTCAAGTAAAAACACGTGCGAGAGGATGCATCCCGCAGGCTAGTCGAGCACAAACACGTGCGAGAGGATGCATCCCGCAGGCTAGTCGAGCAAATACACATGCGAGACGATGCATCCCGCAGGCTAGTCGAGCAAAAACACGTGCGAGAGGATGCATCCCGCAGGCTAGTCGAGCAAAAACACGTGCGAGAGGATGCATCCCGCAGACTAGTCGATTAAAAACACGTGCGAGAGGATGCTTCCCGCAGGCTAGTCGAGTAAAAACACGTGCGAGAGGATGAATCCTGCAGGCTACTCGAGTAAAAACACGTGCGAGAGGATGCATCCCGCAGGCTAGTCGAGCAAAAACACGTGCGAGAGGATGCATCCCGCAGGCTAGTCGAGTAAAAACACGTGCGAAGTTTTGTGGGATGCGCATGCGCAGGTTTTTTGGGATGCGCATGGCTAGTCGAGTAAAAACACGTGCGAGAGGATGCATCCCGCAGGCTAGTCGAGCAAAAACACGTGCGAGAGGATGCATCCCGCAGGCTAGTCGAGCAAAAACACGTGCGAGAGGATGCATCCCGCAGACTAGTCGAGTAAAAACACGTGCGAGAGTATGCTTCCCGCAGGCTAGTCGAGTAAAAACACGTGCGAGAGGATGCATCCCGCAGGCTAGTCGAGTAAAAACACGTGCGAGAGGATGCATCCCGCAGGCTAGTCGAGTAAAAACACGTGCGAGAGCATGCATCCCGCAGGCTAGTCGAGTAAAAACACGTGCGAGAGAATGCATCCCGCAGGCTAGTCGAGTAAAAACACGTGCGAGGTTTTGTGGGATGCGCATGCGCAGGTTTTGTGAGATGCGCATGCGCAGGTTATTTGGGATGCGCATGCGCAGGTTTTTTGGGATGCGCATGGCTAGTCGAGTAAAAACACGTGCGAGAGGATGCATCCCGCAGGCTAGTCGAGCAAAAACACGTGCGAGAGGATGCATCCCGCAGGCTAGTCAAGTAAAAACACGTGCGAGAGGATGCATCCCGCAGGCTAGTCGAGCACAAACACGTGCGAGAGGATGCATCCCGCAGGCTAGTCGAGCAAATACACATGCGAGAGGATGCATCCCGCAGGCTAGTCGAGCAAAAACACGTGCGAGAGGATGCATCCCGCAGGCTAGTCGAGCAAAAACACGTGCGAGAGGATGCATCCCGCAGACTAGTCGATTAAAAACACGTGCGAGAGGATGCTTCCCGCAGGCTAGTCGAGTAAAAACACGTGCGAGAGGATGAATCCTGCAGGCTACTCGAGTAAAAACACGTGCGAGAGGATGCATCCCGCAGGCTAGTCGAGCAAAAACACGTGCGAGAGGATGCATCCCGCAGGCTAGTCGACTAAAAACACGTGCGAAGTTTTGTGGGATGCGCATGCGCAGGTTTTTTGGGATGCGCATGGCTAGTCGAGTAAAAACACGTGCGAGAGGATGCATCCCGCAGGCTAGTCGAGCAAAAACACGTGCGAGAGGATGCATCCCGCAGGCTAGTCGAGCAAAAACACGTGCGAGAGGATGCATCCCGCAGGCTAGTCAAGTAAAAACACGTGCGAGAGGATGCATCCCGCAGGCTAGTCGAGCACAAACACGTGCGAGAGGATGCATCCCGCAGGCTAGTCGAGCAAATACACGTGCGAGAGGATGCATCCCGCAGGCTAGTCGAGCAAAAACACGTGCGAGAGGATGCATCCCGCAGGCTAGTCGAGCAAAAACACGTGCGAGAGGATGCATCCCGCAGGCTAGTCGAGTAAAAACACGTGCGAGAGGATGCTTCCCGCAGGCTACTCGAGTAAAAACACGTGCGAGAGGATGCATCCCGCAGGCTAGTCGAGTAAAAACACGTGCGAGAGGATGCATCCCGCAGGCTAGTCGAGCAAAAACACGTGCGAGAGGATGCATCCCGCAGGCTAGTGGAGCAAAAACACGTGCGAGAGGATGCATCCCGCAGGCTAGTCAAGTAAAAACACGTGCGAGAGGATGCATCCCGCAGGCTAGTCGAGCACAAACACGTGCGAGAGGATGCATCCCGCAGGCTAGTCGAGCAAATGCACGTGCGAGAGGATGCATCCCGCAGGCTAGTCGAGCAAAAACACGTGCGAGAGGATGTATCCCGCAGGCTAGTCGAGCAAAAACCCGTGCGAGAGGATGCATCCCGCAGACTAGTCGAGTAAAAACACGTGCGAGAGGATGCATCCCGCAGGCTAGTAGAGTAAAAACACGAGCGAGGTTTTGTGGGATGCGCATGCGCAGGTTTTTTGGGATGCGCATGCGCAGGTTTTTTGGGATGCGCATGGCTAGTCGAGCAAAAACACGTGCGAGAGGATGCATCCCGCAGGCTAGTCGAGCAAAAACACGTGCGAGAGGATGCATCCCGCAGGCTAGTCGAGTAAAAACACGTGCGAGAGGTTGCATCCCGCAGGCTAGTCGAGTAAAAACACGTGCAAGAGGATGCTTCCCGCAGGCTAGTCGAGTAAAAACACGTGCGAGAGGATGCATCCCGCAGGCTAGTCTAGTAAAAACACGTGCGGGAGGATGCATCCCGCAGGCTAGTCAAGTAAAAACACGTACGAGAGGATGCATCCCGCAGGCTAGTCGAGCACAAACACGTGCGAGAGGATGCATCCCGCAGGCTAGTCGAGCAAATACACTTGCGAGAGGATGCATCCCGCAGGCTAGTCGAGCAAAAACACGTGCGAGAGGATGCATCCCGCAGGCTAGTCGAGTAAAAACACGTGCGGGAGGATGGATCCCGCAGGCTAGTCAAGTAAAAACACGTACGAGAGGATGCATCCCGCAGGCTAGTCGAGTAAAAACACGTGCGAGAGGATGCATCCCGCAGGCTAGTCGAGTAAAAACACGTGCGGGAGGATGCATCCCGCAGGCTAGTCAAGTAAAAACACGTACGAGAGGATGCATCCCGCAGGCTAGTCGAGCACAAACACGTGCGAGAGGATGCATCCCGCAGGCTAGTCGAGCAAATACACGTGCGAGAGGATGCATCCCGCAGGCTAGTCGAGCAAAAACACGTGCGAGAGGATGCATCCCGCAGGCTAGTCGAGCAAAAACACGTGCGAGAGGATGCATCCCGCAGGCTAGTCGAGTAAAAACACGTGCGAGAGGATGCATCCCGCAGGCTAGTCGAGCAAAAACACGTGCGAGAGGATGCATCCCGCAGGCTAGTCGAGCAAAAACACGTGCGAGAGGATGCATCCCGCAGGCTAGTCGAGTAAAAACACGTGCGGGAGGATGCATCCCGCAGGCTAGTCAAGTAAAAACACGTACGAGAGGATGCATCCCGCAGGCTAGTCGAGTAAAAACACGTGCGAGAGGATGCATCCCGCAGGCTAGTCGAGTAAAAACACGTGCGGGAGGATGCATCCCGCAGGCTAGTCAAGTAAAAACACGTACGAGAGGATGCATCCCGCAGGCTAGTCGAGCACAAACACGTGCGAGAGGATGCATCCCGCAGGCTAGTCGAGCAAATACACGTGCGAGAGGATGCATCCCGCAGGCTAGTCGAGCAAAAACACGTGCGAGAGGATGCATCCCGCAGGCTAGTCGAGCAAAAACACGTGCGAGAGGATGCATCCCGCAGGCTAGTCGAGTAAAAACACGTGCGAGAGGATGCATCCTGAAGGCTAGTCGAGTAAAAACACGTGCGAGAGGATGCATCCCGCAGGCTAGTCGAGCAAAAACACGTGCGAGAGGATGCATCCCGCAGACTAGTCGATTAAAAACACGTGCGAGAGGATGCTTCCCGCAGGCTAGTCGAGTAAAAACACGTGCGAGAGGATGAATCCTGCAGGCTACTCGAGTAAAAACACGTGCGAGAGGATGCATCCCGCAGGCTAGTCGAGCAAAAACACGTGCGAGAGGATGCATCCCGCAGGCTAGTCGAGTAAAAACACGTGCGAAGTTTTGTGGGATGCGCATGCGCAGGTTTTTTGGGATGCGCATGGCTAGTCGAGTAAAAACACGTGCGAGAGGATGCATCCCGCAGGCTAGTCGAGCAAAAACACGTGCGAGAGGATGCATCCCGCAGGCTAGTCGAGCAAAAACACGTGCGAGAGGATGCATCCCGCAGACTAGTCGAGTAAAAACACGTGCGAGAGTATGCTTCCCGCAGGCTAGTCGAGTAAAAACACGTGCGAGAGGATGCATCCCGCAGGCTAGTCGAGTAAAAACACGTGCGAGAGGATGCATCCCGCAGGCTAGTCGAGTAAAAACACGTGCGAGAGCATGCATCCCGCAGGCTAGTCGAGTAAAAACACGTGCGAGAGAATGCATCCCGCAGGCTAGTCGAGTAAAAACACGTGCGAGGTTTTGTGGGATGCGCATGCGCAGGTTTTGTGAGATGCGCATGCGCAGGTTATTTGGGATGCGCATGCGCAGGTTTTTTGGGATGCGCATGGCTAGTCGAGTAAAAACACGTGCGAGAGGATGCATCCCGCAGGCTAGTCGAGCAAAAACACGTGCGAGAGGATGCATCCCGCAGGCTAGTCAAGTAAAAACACGTGCGAGAGGATGCATCCCGCAGGCTAGTCGAGCACAAACACGTGCGAGAGGATGCATCCCGCAGGCTAGTCGAGCAAATACACATGCGAGAGGATGCATCCCGCAGGCTAGTCGAGCAAAAACACGTGCGAGAGGATGCATCCCGCAGGCTAGTCGAGCAAAAACACGTGCGAGAGGATGCATCCCGCAGACTAGTCGATTAAAAACACGTGCGAGAGGATGCTTCCCGCAGGCTAGTCGAGTAAAAACACGTGCGAGAGGATGAATCCTGCAGGCTACTCGAGTAAAAACACGTGCGAGAGGATGCATCCCGCAGGCTAGTCGAGCAAAAACACGTGCGAGAGGATGCATCCCGCAGGCTAGTCGAGTAAAAACACGTGCGAAGTTTTGTGGGATGCGCATGCGCAGGTTTTTTGGGATGCGCATGGCTAGTCGAGTAAAAACACGTGCGAGAGGATGCATCCCGCAGGCTAGTCGAGCTAAAACACGTGCGAGAGGATGCATCCCGCAGGCTAGTCGAGCAAAAACACGTGCGAGAGGATGCATCCCGCAGGCTAGTCAAGTAAAAACACGTGCGAGAGGATGCATCCCGCAGGCTAGTCGAGCACAAACACGTGCGAGAGGATGCATCCCGCAGGCTAGTCGAGCAAATACACGTGCGAGAGGATGCATCCCGCAGGCTAGTCGAGCAAAAACACGTGCGAGAGGATGCATCCCGCAGGCTAGTCGAGCAAAAACACGTGCGAGAGGATGCATCCCGCAGGCTAGTCGAGTAAAAACACGTGCGAGAGGATGCTTCCCGCAGGCTACTCGAGTAAAAACACGTGCGAGAGGATGCATCCCGCAGGCTAGTCGAGTAAAAACACGTGCGAGAGGATGCATCCCGCAGGCTAGTCGAGCAAAAACACGTGCGAGAGGATGCATCCCGCAGGCTAGTGGAGCAAAAACACGTGCGAGAGGATGCATCCCGCAGGCTAGTCAAGTAAAAACACGTGCGAGAGGATGCATCCCGCAGGCTAGTCGAGCACAAACACGTGCGAGAGGATGCATCCCGCAGGCTAGTCGAGCAAATGCACGTGCGAGAGGATGCATCCCGCAGGCTAGTCGAGCAAAAACACGTGCGAGAGGATGTATCCCGCAGGCTAGTCGAGCAAAAACCCGTGCGAGAGGATGCATCCCGCAGACTAGTCGAGTAAAAACACGTGCGAGAGGATGCATCCCGCAGGCTAGTAGAGTAAAAACACGAGCGAGGTTTTGTGGGATGCGCATGCGCAGGTTTTTTGGGATGCGCATGCGCAGGTTTTTTGGGATGCGCATGGCTAGTCGAGCAAAAACACGTGCGAGAGGATGCATCCCGCAGGCTAGTCGAGCAAAAACACGTGCGAGAGGATGCATCCCGCAGGCTAGTCGAGTAAAAACACGTGCGAGAGGTTGCATCCCGCAGGCTAGTCGAGTAAAAACACGTGCAAGAGGATGCTTCCCGCAGGCTAGTCGAGTAAAAACACGTGCGAGAGGATGCATCCCGCAGGCTAGTCTAGTAAAAACACGTGCGGGAGGATGCATCCCGCAGGCTAGTCAAGTAAAAACACGTACGAGAGGATGCATCCCGCAGGCTAGTCGAGCACAAACACGTGCGAGAGGATGCATCCCGCAGGCTAGTCGAGCAAATACACGTGCGAGAGGATGCATCCCGCAGGCTAGTCGAGCAAAAACACGTGCGAGAGGATGCATCCCGCAGGCTAGTCGAGTAAAAACACGTGCGGGAGGATGGATCCCGCAGGCTAGTCAAGTAAAAACACGTACGAGAGGATGCATCCCGCAGGCTAGTCGAGTAAAAACACGTGCGAGAGGATGCATCCCGCAGGCTAGTCGAGTAAAAACACGTGCGGGAGGATGCATCCCGCAGGCTAGTCAAGTAAAAACACGTACGAGAGGATGCATCCCGCAGGCTAGTCGAGCACAAACACGTGCGAGAGGATGCATCCCGCAGGCTAGTCGAGCAAATACACGTGCGAGAGGATGCATCCCGCAGGCTAGTCGAGCAAAAACACGTGCGAGAGGATGCATCCCGCAGGCTAGTCGAGCAAAAACACGTGCGAGAGGATGCATCCCGCAGGCTAGTCGAGTAAAAACACGTGCGAGAGGATGCATCCCGCAGGCTAGTCGAGCAAAAACACGTGCGAGAGGATGCATCCCGCAGGCTAGTCGAGCAAAAACACGTGCGAGAGGATGCATCCCGCAGGCTAGTCGAGTAAAAACACGTGCGGGAGGATGCATCCCGCAGGCTAGTCAAGTAAAAACACGTACGAGAGGATGCATCCCGCAGGCTAGTCGAGTAAAAACACGTGCGAGAGGATGCATCCCGCAGGCTAGTCGAGTAAAAACACGTGCGGGAGGATGCATCCCGCAGGCTAGTCAAGTAAAAACACGTACGAGAGGATGCATCCCGCAGGCTAGTCGAGCACAAACACGTGCGAGAGGATGCATCCCGCAGGCTAGTCGAGCAAATACACGTGCGAGAGGATGCATCCCGCAGGCTAGTCGAGCAAAAACACGTGCGAGAGGATGCATCCCGCAGGCTAGTCGAGCAAAAACACGTGCGAGAGGATGCATCCCGCAGGCTAGTCGAGTAAAAACACGTGCGAGAGGATGCATCCTGAAGGCTAGTCGAGTAAAAACACGTGCGAGAGGATGCATCCCGCAGGCTAGTCGAGTAAAAACACGTGCGAGGTTTTGTGGGATGCGCATGCGCAGGTTTTTTGGGATGCGCATGGCTAGTCGAGTAAAAACACGTGCGAGAGGATGCATCCCGCAGGCTAGTCGAGCAAAAACACGTGCGAGAGGATGCATCCCGCAGGCTAGTCAAGTAAAAACACGTGCGAGAGGATGCATCCCGCAGGCTAGTCGAGCACAAACACGTGCGAGAGGATGCATCCCGCAGGCTAGTCGAGCAAATACACATGCGAGACGATGCATCCCGCAGGCTAGTCGAGCAAAAACACGTGCGAGAGGATGCATCCCGCAGGCTAGTCGAGCAAAAACACGTGCGAGAGGATGCATCCCGCAGACTAGTCGATTAAAAACACGTGCGAGAGGATGCTTCCCGCAGGCTAGTCGAGTAAAAACACGTGCGAGAGGATGAATCCTGCAGGCTACTCGAGTAAAAACACGTGCGAGAGGATGCATCCCGCAGGCTAGTCGAGCAAAAACACGTGCGAGAGGATGCATCCCGCAGGCTAGTCGAGTAAAAACACGTGCGAAGTTTTGTGGGATGCGCATGCGCAGGTTTTTTGGGATGCGCATGGCTAGTCGAGTAAAAACACGTGCGAGAGGATGCATCCCGCAGGCTAGTCGAGCAAAAACACGTGCGAGAGGATGCATCCCGCAGGCTAGTCGAGCAAAAACACGTGCGAGAGGATGCATCCCGCAGGCTAGTCAAGTAAAAACACGTGCGAGAGGATGCATCCCGCAGGCTAGTCGAGCACAAACACGTGCGAGAGGATGCATCCCGCAGGCTAGTCGAGCAAATACACGTGCGAGAGGATGCATCCCGCAGGCTAGTCGAGCAAAAACACGTGCGAGAGGATGCATCCCGCAGGCTAGTCGAGCAAAAACACGTGCGAGAGGATGCATCCCGCAGGCTAGTCGAGTAAAAACACGTGCGAGAGGATGCTTCCCGCAGGCTACTCGAGTAAAAACACGTGCGAGAGGATGCATCCCGCAGGCTAGTCGAGTAAAAACACGTGCGAGAGGATGCATCCCGCAGGCTAGTCGAGCAAAAACACGTGCGAGAGGATGCATCCCGCAGGCTAGTGGAGCAAAAACACGTGCGAGAGGATGCATCCCGCAGGCTAGTCAAGTAAAAACACGTGCGAGAGGATGCATCCCGCAGGCTAGTCGAGCACAAACACGTGCGAGAGGATGCATCCCGCAGGCTAGTCGAGCAAATGCACGTGCGAGAGGATGCATCCCGCAGGCTAGTCGAGCAAAAACACGTGCGAGAGGATGTATCCCGCAGGCTAGTCGAGCAAAAACCCGTGCGAGAGGATGCATCCCGCAGACTAGTCGAGTAAAAACACGTGCGAGAGGATGCATCCCGCAGGCTAGTAGAGTAAAAACACGAGCGAGGTTTTGTGGGATGCGCATGCGCAGGTTTTTTTGGGATGCGCATGCGCAGGTTTTTTGGGATGCGCATGGCTAGTCGAGCAAAAACACGTGCGAGAGGATGCATCCCGCAGGCTAGTCGAGCAAAAACACGTGCGAGAGGATGCATCCCGCAGGCTAGTCGAGTAAAAACACGTGCGAGAGGTTGCATCCCGCAGGCTAGTCGAGTAAAAACACGTGCAAGAGGATGCTTCCCGCAGGCTAGTCGAGTAAAAACACGTGCGAGAGGATGCATCCCGCAGGCTAGTCTAGTAAAAACACGTGCGGGAGGATGCATCCCGCAGGCTAGTCAAGTAAAAACACGTACGAGAGGATGCATCCCGCAGGCTAGTCGAGCACAAACACGTGCGAGAGGATGCATCCCGCAGGCTAGTCGAGCAAATACACGTGCGAGAGGATGCATCCCGCAGGCTAGTCGAGCAAAAACACGTGCGAGAGGATGCATCCCGCAGGCTAGTCGAGTAAAAACACGTGCGGGAGGATGGATCCCGCAGGCTAGTCAAGTAAAAACACGTACGAGAGGATGCATCCCGCAGGCTAGTCGAGTAAAAACACGTGCGAGAGGATGCATCCCGCAGGCTAGTCGAGTAAAAACACGTGCGGGAGGATGCATCCCGCAGGCTAGTCAAGTAAAAACACGTACGAGAGGATGCATCCCGCAGGCTAGTCGAGCACAAACACGTGCGAGAGGATGCATCCCGCAGGCTAGTCGAGCAAATACACGTGCGAGAGGATGCATCCCGCAGGCTAGTCGAGCAAAAACACGTGCGAGAGGATGCATCCCGCAGGCTAGTCGAGCAAAAACACGTGCGAGAGGATGCATCCCGCAGGCTAGTCGAGTAAAAACACGTGCGAGAGGATGCATCCCGCAGGCTAGTCGAGCAAAAACACGTGCGAGAGGATGCATCCCGCAGGCTAGTCGAGCAAAAACACGTGCGAGAGGATGCATCCCGCAGGCTAGTCGAGTAAAAACACGTGCGGGAGGATGCATCCCGCAGGCTAGTCAAGTAAAAACACGTACGAGAGGATGCATCCCGCAGGCTAGTCGAGTAAAAACACGTGCGAGAGGATGCATCCCGCAGGCTAGTCGAGTAAAAACACGTGCGGGAGGATGCATCCCGCAGGCTAGTCAAGTAAAAACACGTACGAGAGGATGCATCCCGCAGGCTAGTCGAGCACAAACACGTGCGAGAGGATGCATCCCGCAGGCTAGTCGAGCAAATACACGTGCGAGAGGATGCATCCCGCAGGCTAGTCGAGCAAAAACACGTGCGAGAGGATGCATCCCGCAGGCTAGTCGAGCAAAAACACGTGCGAGAGGATGCATCCCGCAGGCTAGTCGAGTAAAAACACGTGCGAGAGGATGCATCCTGAAGGCTAGTCGAGTAAAAACACGTGCGAGAGGATGCATCCCGCAGGCTAGTCGAGTAAAAACACGTGCGAGGTTTTGTGGGATGCGCATGCGCAGGTTTTTTGGGATGCGCATGGCTAGTCGAGTAAAAACACGTGCGAGAGGATGCATCCCGCAGGCTAGTCGAGCAAAAACACGTGCGAGAGGATGCATCCCGCAGGCTAGTCAAGTAAAAACACGTGCGAGAGGATGCATCCCGCAGGCTAGTCGAGCACAAACACGTGCGAGAGGATGCATCCCGCAGGCTAGTCGAGCAAATACACATGCGAGACGATGCATCCCGCAGGCTAGTCGAGCAAAAACACGTGCGAGAGGATGCATCCCGCAGGCTAGTCGAGCAAAAACACGTGCGAGAGGATGCATCCCGCAGACTAGTCGATTAAAAACACGTGCGAGAGGATGCTTCCCGCAGGCTAGTCGAGTAAAAACACGTGCGAGAGGATGAATCCTGCAGGCTACTCGAGTAAAAACACGTGCGAGAGGATGCATCCCGCAGGCTAGTCGAGCAAAAACACGTGCGAGAGGATGCATCCCGCAGGCTAGTCGAGTAAAAACACGTGCGAAGTTTTGTGGGATGCGCATGCGCAGGTTTTTTGGGATGCGCATGGCTAGTCGAGTAAAAACACGTGCGAGAGGATGCATCCCGCAGGCTAGTCGAGCAAAAACACGTGCGAGAGGATGCATCCCGCAGGCTAGTCGAGCAAAAACACGTGCGAGAGGATGCATCCCGCAGACTAGTCGAGTAAAAACACGTGCGAGAGTATGCTTCCCGCAGGCTAGTCGAGTAAAAACACGTGCGAGAGGATGCATCCCGCAGGCTAGTCGAGTAAAAACACGTGCGAGAGGATGCATCCCGCAGGCTAGTCGAGTAAAAACACGTGCGAGAGCATGCATCCCGCAGGCTAGTCGAGTAAAAACACGTGCGAGAGGATGCATCCCGCAGGCTAGTCGAGCACAAACACGTGCGAGAGGATGCATCCCGCAGGCTAGTCGAGCAAAAACACGTGCGAGAGGATGCATCCCGCAGGCTAGTCGAGTAAAAACACGTGCGAGAGGATGCATCCCGCAGGCTAGTGGAGCAAAAACACGTGCGAGAGGATGCATCCCGCAGGCTAGTCAAGTAAAAACACGTGCGAGAGGATGCATCCCGCAGGCTAGTCGAGCACAAACACGTGCGAGAGGATGCATCCCGCAGGCTAGTCGAGCAAATGCACGTGCGAGAGGATGCATCCCGCAGGCTAGTCGAGCAAAAACACGTGCGAGAGGATGTATCCCGCAGGCTAGTCGAGCAAAAACCCGTGCGAGAGGATGCATCCCGCAGACTAGTCGAGTAAAAACACGTGCGAGAGGATGCATCCCGCAGGCTAGTAGAGTAAAAACACGAGCGAGGTTTTGTGGGATGCGCATGCGCAGGTTTTTTGGGATGCGCATGCGCAGGTTTTTTGGGATGCGCATGGCTAGTCGAGCAAAAACACGTGCGAGAGGATGCATCCCGCAGGCTAGTCGAGCAAAAACACGTGCGAGAGGATGCATCCCGCAGGCTAGTCGAGTAAAAACACGTGCGAGAGGTTGCATCCCGCAGGCTAGTCGAGTAAAAACACGTGCAAGAGGATGCTTCCCGCAGGCTAGTCGAGTAAAAACACGTGCGAGAGGATGCATCCCGCAGGCTAGTCTAGTAAAAACACGTGCGGGAGGATGCATCCCGCAGGCTAGTCAAGTAAAAACACGTACGAGAGGATGCATCCCGCAGGCTAGTCGAGCACAAACACGTGCGAGAGGATGCATCCCGCAGGCTAGTCGAGCAAATACACGTGCGAGAGGATGCATCCCGCAGGCTAGTCGAGCAAAAACACGTGCGAGAGGATGCATCCCGCAGGCTAGTCGAGTAAAAACACGTGCGGGAGGATGGATCCCGCAGGCTAGTCAAGTAAAAACACGTACGAGAGGATGCATCCCGCAGGCTAGTCGAGTAAAAACACGTGCGAGAGGATGCATCCCGCAGGCTAGTCGAGTAAAAACACGTGCGGGAGGATGCATCCCGCAGGCTAGTCAAGTAAAAACACGTACGAGAGGATGCATCCCGCAGGCTAGTCGAGCACAAACACGTGCGAGAGGATGCATCCCGCAGGCTAGTCGAGCAAATACACGTGCGAGAGGATGCATCCCGCAGGCTAGTCGAGCAAAAACACGTGCGAGAGGATGCATCCCGCAGGCTAGTCGAGCAAAAACACGTGCGAGAGGATGCATCCCGCAGGCTAGTCGAGTAAAAACACGTGCGAGAGGATGCATCCCGCAGGCTAGTCGAGCAAAAACACGTGCGAGAGGATGCATCCCGCAGGCTAGTCGAGCAAAAACACGTGCGAGAGGATGCATCCCGCAGGCTAGTCGAGTAAAAACACGTGCGGGAGGATGCATCCCGCAGGCTAGTCAAGTAAAAACACGTACGAGAGGATGCATCCCGCAGGCTAGTCGAGTAAAAACACGTGCGAGAGGATGCATCCCGCAGGCTAGTCGAGTAAAAACACGTGCGGGAGGATGCATCCCGCAGGCTAGTCAAGTAAAAACACGTACGAGAGGATGCATCCCGCAGGCTAGTCGAGCACAAACACGTGCGAGAGGATGCATCCCGCAGGCTAGTCGAGCAAATACACGTGCGAGAGGATGCATCCCGCAGGCTAGTCGAGCAAAAACACGTGCGAGAGGATGCATCCCGCAGGCTAGTCGAGCAAAAACACGTGCGAGAGGATGCATCCCGCAGGCTAGTCGAGTAAAAACACGTGCGAGAGGATGCATCCTGAAGGCTAGTCGAGTAAAAACACGTGCGAGAGGATGCATCCCGCAGGCTAGTCGAGTAAAAACACGTGCGAGGTTTTGTGGGATGCGCATGCGCAGGTTTTTTGGGATGCGCATGGCTAGTCGAGTAAAAACACGTGCGAGAGGATGCATCCCGCAGGCTAGTCGAGCAAAAACACGTGCGAGAGGATGCATCCCGCAGGCTAGTCAAGTAAAAACACGTGCGAGAGGATGCATCCCGCAGGCTAGTCGAGCACAAACACGTGCGAGAGGATGCATCCCGCAGGCTAGTCGAGCAAATACACATGCGAGACGATGCATCCCGCAGGCTAGTCGAGCAAAAACACGTGCGAGAGGATGCATCCCGCAGGCTAGTCGAGCAAAAACACGTGCGAGAGGATGCATCCCGCAGACTAGTCGATTAAAAACACGTGCGAGAGGATGCTTCCCGCAGGCTAGTCGAGTAAAAACACGTGCGAGAGGATGAATCCTGCAGGCTACTCGAGTAAAAACACGTGCGAGAGGATGCATCCCGCAGGCTAGTCGAGCAAAAACACGTGCGAGAGGATGCATCCCGCAGGCTAGTCGAGTAAAAACACGTGCGAAGTTTTGTGGGATGCGCATGCGCAGGTTTTTTGGGATGCGCATGGCTAGTCGAGTAAAAACACGTGCGAGAGGATGCATCCCGCAGGCTAGTCGAGCAAAAACACGTGCGAGAGGATGCATCCCGCAGGCTAGTCGAGCAAAAACACGTGCGAGAGGATGCATCCCGCAGACTAGTCGAGTAGAAACACGTGCGAGAGTATGCTTCCCGCAGGCTAGTCGAGTAAAAACACGTGCGAGAGGATGCATCCCGCAGGCTAGTCGAGTAAAAACACGTGCGAGAGGATGCATCCCGCAGGCTAGTCGAGTAAAAACACGTGCGAGAGCATGCATCCCGCAGGCTAGTCGAGTAAAAACACGTGCGAGAGAATGCATCCCGCAGGCTAGTCGAGTAAAAACACGTGCGAGGTTTTGTGGGATGCGCATGCGCAGGTTTTGTGAGATGCGCATGCGCAGGTTATTTGGGATGCGCATGCGCAGGTTTTTTGGGATGCGCATGGCTAGTCGAGTAAAAACACGTGCGAGAGGATGCATCCCGCAGGCTAGTCGAGCAAAAACACGTGCGAGAGGATGCATCCCGCAGGCTAGTCAAGTAAAAACACGTGCGAGAGGATGCATCCCGCAGGCTAGTCGAGCACAAACACGTGCGAGAGGATGCATCCCGCAGGCTAGTCGAGCAAATACACATGCGAGAGGATGCATCCCGCAGGCTAGTCGAGCAAAAACACGTGCGAGAGGATGCATCCCGCAGGCTAGTCGAGCAAAAACACGTGCGAGAGGATGCATCCCGCAGACTAGTCGATTAAAAACACGTGCGAGAGGATGCTTCCCGCAGGCTAGTCGAGTAAAAACACGTGCGAGAGGATGAATCCTGCAGGCTACTCGAGTAAAAACACGTGCGAGAGGATGCATCCCGCAGGCTAGTCGAGCAAAAACACGTGCGAGAGGATGCATCCCGCAGGCTAGTCGAGTAAAAACACGTGCGAAGTTTTGTGGGATGCGCATGCGCAGGTTTTTTGGGATGCGCATGGCTAGTCGAGTAAAAACACGTGCGAGAGGATGCATCCCGCAGGCTAGTCGAGCAAAAACACGTGCGAGAGGATGCATCCCGCAGGCTAGTCGAGCAAAAACACGTGCGAGAGGATGCATCCCGCAGGCTAGTCAAGTAAAAACACGTGCGAGAGGATGCATCCCGCAGGCTAGTCGAGCACAAACACGTGCGAGAGGATGCATCCCGCAGGCTAGTCGAGCAAATACACGTGCGAGAGGATGCATCCCGCAGGCTAGTCGAGCAAAAACACGTGCGAGAGGATGCATCCCGCAGGCTAGTCGAGCAAAAACACGTGCGAGAGGATGCATCCCGCAGGCTAGTCGAGTAAAAACACGTGCGAGAGGATGCTTCCCGCAGGCTACTCGAGTAAAAACACGTGCGAGAGGATGCATCCCGCAGGCTAGTCGAGTAAAAACACGTGCGAGAGGATGCATCCCGCAGGCTAGTCGAGCACAAACACGTGCGAGAGGATGCATCCCGCAGGCTAGTGGAGCAAATGCACGTGCGAGAGGATGCATCCCGCAGGCTAGTCGAGCAAAAACACGTGCGAGAGGATGTATCCCGCAGGCTAGTCGAGCAAAAACCCGTGCGAGAGGATGCATCCCGCAGACTAGTCGAGTAAAAACACGTGCGAGAGGATGCATCCCGCAGGCTAGTAGAGTAAAAACACGAGCGAGGTTTTGTGGGATGCGCATGCGCAGGTTTTTTGGGATGCGCATGCGCAGGTTTTTTGGGATGCGCATGGCTAGTCGAGCAAAAACACGTGCGAGAGGATGCATCCCGCAGGCTAGTCGAGCAAAAACACGTGCGAGAGGATGCATCCCGCAGGCTAGTCGAGTAAAAACACGTGCGAGAGGTTGCATCCCGCAGGCTAGTCGAGTAAAAACACGTGCAAGAGGATGCTTCCCGCAGGCTAGTCGAGTAAAAACACGTGCGAGAGGATGCATCCCGCAGGCTAGTCTAGTAAAAACACGTGCGGGAGGATGCATCCCGCAGGCTAGTCAAGTAAAAACACGTACGAGAGGATGCATCCCGCAGGCTAGTCGAGCACAAACACGTGCGAGAGGATGCATCCCGCAGGCTAGTCGAGCAAATACACGTGCGAGAGGATGCATCCCGCAGGCTAGTCGAGCAAAAACACGTGCGAGAGGATGCATCCCGCAGGCTAGTCGAGTAAAAACACGTGCGGGAGGATGGATCCCGCAGGCTAGTCAAGTAAAAACACGTACGAGAGGATGCATCCCGCAGGCTAGTCGAGTAAAAACACGTGCGAGAGGATGCATCCCGCAGGCTAGTCGAGTAAAAACACGTGCGGGAGGATGCATCCCGCAGGCTAGTCAAGTAAAAACACGTACGAGAGGATGCATCCCGCAGGCTAGTCGAGCACAAACACGTGCGAGAGGATGCATCCCGCAGGCTAGTCGAGCAAATACACGTGCGAGAGGATGCATCCCGCAGGCTAGTCGAGCAAAAACACGTGCGAGAGGATGCATCCCGCAGGCTAGTCGAGCAAAAACACGTGCGAGAGGATGCATCCCGCAGGCTAGTCGAGTAAAAACACGTGCGAGAGGATGCATCCCGCAGGCTAGTCGAGCAAAAACACGTGCGAGAGGATGCATCCCGCAGGCTAGTCGAGCAAAAACACGTGCGAGAGGATGCATCCCGCAGGCTAGTCGAGTAAAAACACGTGCGGGAGGATGCATCCCGCAGGCTAGTCAAGTAAAAACACGTACGAGAGGATGCATCCCGCAGGCTAGTCGAGTAAAAACACGTGCGAGAGGATGCATCCCGCAGGCTAGTCGAGTAAAAACACGTGCGGGAGGATGCATCCCGCAGGCTAGTCAAGTAAAAACACGTACGAGAGGATGCATCCCGCAGGCTAGTCGAGCACAAACACGTGCGAGAGGATGCATCCCGCAGGCTAGTCGAGCAAATACACGTGCGAGAGGATGCATCCCGCAGGCTAGTCGAGCAAAAACACGTGCGAGAGGATGCATCCCGCAGGCTAGTCGAGCAAAAACACGTGCGAGAGGATGCATCCCGCAGGCTAGTCGAGTAAAAACACGTGCGAGAGGATGCATCCTGAAGGCTAGTCGAGTAAAAACACGTGCGAGAGGATGCATCCCGCAGGCTAGTCGAGTAAAAACACGTGCGAGGTTTTGTGGGATGCGCATGCGCAGGTTTTTTGGGATGCGCATGGCTAGTCGAGTAAAAACACGTGCGAGAGGATGCATCCCGCAGGCTAGTCGAGCAAAAACACGTGCGAGAGGATGCATCCCGCAGGCTAGTCAAGTAAAAACACGTGCGAGAGGATGCATCCCGCAGGCTAGTCGAGCACAAACACGTGCGAGAGGATGCATCCCGCAGGCTAGTCGAGCAAATACACATGCGAGACGATGCATCCCGCAGGCTAGTCGAGCAAAAACACGTGCGAGAGGATGCATCCCGCAGGCTAGTCGAGCAAAAACACGTGCGAGAGGATGCATCCCGCAGACTAGTCGATTAAAAACACGTGCGAGAGGATGCTTCCCGCAGGCTAGTCGAGTAAAAACACGTGCGAGAGGATGAATCCTGCAGGCTACTCGAGTAAAAACACGTGCGAGAGGATGCATCCCGCAGGCTAGTCGAGCAAAAACACGTGCGAGAGGATGCATCCCGCAGGCTAGTCGAGTAAAAACACGTGCGAAGTTTTGTGGGATGCGCATGCGCAGGTTTTTTGGGATGCGCATGGCTAGTCGAGTAAAAACACGTGCGAGAGGATGCATCCCGCAGGCTAGTCGAGCAAAAACACGTGCGAGAGGATGCATCCCGCAGGCTAGTCGAGCAAAAACACGTGCGAGAGGATGCATCCCGCAGACTAGTCGAGTAAAAACACGTGCGAGAGTATGCTTCCCGCAGGCTAGTCGAGTAAAAACACGTGCGAGAGGATGCATCCCGCAGGCTAGTCGAGTAAAAACACGTGCGAGAGGATGCATCCCGCAGGCTAGTCGAGTAAAAACACGTGCGAGAGCATGCATCCCGCAGGCTAGTCGAGTAAAAACACGTGCGAGAGAATGCATCCCGCAGGCTAGTCGAGTAAAAACACGTGCGAGGTTTTGTGGGATGCGCATGCGCAGGTTTTGTGAGATGCGCATGCGCAGGTTATTTGGGATGCGCATGCGCAGGTTTTTTGGGATGCGCATGGCTAGTCGAGTAAAAACACGTGCGAGAGGATGCATCCCGCAGGCTAGTCGAGCAAAAACACGTGCGAGAGGATGCATCCCGCAGGCTAGTCAAGTAAAAACACGTGCGAGAGGATGCATCCCGCAGGCTAGTCGAGCACAAACACGTGCGAGAGGATGCATCCCGCAGGCTAGTCGAGCAAATACACATGCGAGAGGATGCATCCCGCAGGCTAGTCGAGCAAAAACACGTGCGAGAGGATGCATCCCGCAGGCTAGTCGAGCAAAAACACGTGCGAGAGGATGCATCCCGCAGACTAGTCGATTAAAAACACGTGCGAGAGGATGCTTCCCGCAGGCTAGTCGAGTAAAAACACGTGCGAGAGGATGAATCCTGCAGGCTACTCGAGTAAAAACACGTGCGAGAGGATGCATCCCGCAGGCTAGTCGAGCAAAAACACGTGCGAGAGGATGCATCCCGCAGGCTAGTCGAGTAAAAACACGTGCGAAGTTTTGTGGGATGCGCATGCGCAGGTTTTTTGGGATGCGCATGGCTAGTCGAGTAAAAACACGTGCGAGAGGATGCATCCCGCAGGCTAGTCGAGCAAAAACACGTGCGAGAGGATGCATCCCGCAGGCTAGTCGAGCAAAAACACGTGCGAGAGGATGCATCCCGCAGGCTAGTCAAGTAAAAACACGTGCGAGAGGATGCATCCCGCAGGCTAGTCGAGCACAAACACGTGCGAGAGGATGCATCCCGCAGGCTAGTCGAGCAAATACACGTGCGAGAGGATGCATCCCGCAGGCTAGTCGAGCAAAAACACGTGCGAGAGGATGCATCCCGCAGGCTAGTCGAGCAAAAACACGTGCGAGAGGATGCATCCCGCAGGCTAGTCGAGTAAAAACACGTGCGAGAGGATGCTTCCCGCAGGCTACTCGAGTAAAAACACGTGCGAGAGGATGCATCCCGCAGGCTAGTCGAGTAAAAACACGTGCGAGAGGATGCATCCCGCAGGCTAGTCGAGCAAAAACACGTGCGAGAGGATGCATCCCGCAGGCTAGTGGAGCAAAAACACGTGCGAGAGGATGCATCCCGCAGGCTAGTCAAGTAAAAACACGTGCGAGAGGATGCATCCCGCAGGCTAGTCGAGCACAAACACGTGCGAGAGGATGCATCCCGCAGGCTAGTCGAGCAAATGCACGTGCGAGAGGATGCATCCCGCAGGCTAGTCGAGCAAAAACACGTGCGAGAGGATGTATCCCGCAGGCTAGTCGAGCAAAAACCCGTGCGAGAGGATGCATCCCGCAGACTAGTCGAGTAAAAACACGTGCGAGAGGATGCATCCCGCAGGCTAGTAGAGTAAAAACACGAGCGAGGTTTTGTGGGATGCGCATGCGCAGGTTTTTTGGGATGCGCATGGCTAGTCGAGCAAAAACACGTGCGAGAGGATGCATCCCGCAGGCTAGTCGAGCAAAAACACGTGCGAGAGGATGCATCCCGCAGGCTAGTCGAGTAAAAACACGTGCGAGAGGTTGCATCCCGCAGGCTAGTCGAGTAAAAACACGTGCAAGAGGATGCTTCCCGCAGGCTAGTCGAGTAAAAACACGTGCGAGAGGATGCATCCCGCAGGCTAGTCTAGTAACAACACGTGCGGGAGGATGCATCCCGCAGGCTAGTCAAGTAAAAACACGTACGAGAGGATGCATCCCGCAGGCTAGTCGAGCACAAACACGTGCGAGAGGATGCATCCCGCAGGCTAGTCGAGCAAATACACGTGCGAGAGGATGCATCCCGCAGGCTAGTCGAGCAAAAACACGTGCGAGAGGATGCATCCCGCAGGCTAGTCGAGTAAAAACACGTGCGGGAGGATGGATCCCGCAGGCTAGTCAAGTAAAAACACGTACGAGAGGATGCATCCCGCAGGCTAGTCGAGTAAAAACACGTGCGAGAGGATGCATCCCGCAGGCTAGTCGAGTAAAAACACGTGCGGGAGGATGCATCCCGCAGGCTAGTCAAGTAAAAACACGTACGAGAGGATGCATCCCGCAGGCTAGTCGAGCACAAACACGTGCGAGAGGATGCATCCCGCAGGCTAGTCGAGCAAATACACGTGCGAGAGGATGCATCCCGCAGGCTAGTCGAGCAAAAACACGTGCGAGAGGATGCATCCCGCAGGCTAGTCGAGCAAAAACACGTGCGAGAGGATGCATCCCGCAGGCTAGTCGAGTAAAAACACGTGCGAGAGGATGCATCCCGCAGGCTAGTCGAGCAAAAACACGTGCGAGAGGATGCATCCCGCAGGCTAGTCGAGCAAAAACACGTGCGAGAGGATGCATCCCGCAGGCTAGTCGAGTAAAAACACGTGCGGGAGGATGCATCCCGCAGGCTAGTCAAGTAAAAACACGTACGAGAGGATGCATCCCGCAGGCTAGTCGAGTAAAAACACGTGCGAGAGGATGCATCCCGCAGGCTAGTCGAGTAAAAACACGTGCGGGAGGATGCATCCCGCAGGCTAGTCAAGTAAAAACACGTACGAGAGGATGCATCCCGCTGGCTAGTCGAGCACAAACACGTGCGAGAGGATGCATCCCGCAGGCTAGTCGAGCAAATACACGTGCGAGAGGATGCATCCCGCAGGCTAGTCGACCAAAAACACGTGCGAGAGGATGCATCCCGCAGGCTAGTCGAGCAAAAACACGTGCGAGAGGATGCATCCCGCAGGCTAGTCGAGTAAAAACACGTGCGAGAGGATGCATCCTGAAGGCTAGTCGAGTAAAAACACGTGCGAGAGGATGCATCCCGCAGGCTAGTCGAGTAAAAACACGTGCGAGGTTTTGTGGGATGCGCATGCGCAGGTTTTTTGGGATGCGCATGGCTAGTCGAGTAAAAACACGTGCGAGAGGATGCATCCCGCAGGCTAGTCGAGCAAAAACACGTGCGAGAGGATGCATCCCGCAGGCTAGTCAAGTAAAAACACGTGCGAGAGGATGCATCCCGCAGGCTAGTCGAGCACAAACACGTGCGAGAGGATGCATCCCGCAGGCTAGTCGAGCAAATACACATGCGAGACGATGCATCCCGCAGGCTAGTCGAGCAAAAACACGTGCGAGAGGATGCATCCCGCAGGCTAGTCGAGCAAAAACACGTGCGAGAGGATGCATCCCGCAGACTAGTCGATTAAAAACACGTGCGAGAGGATGCTTCCCGCAGGCTAGTCGAGTAAAAACACGTGCGAGAGGATGAATCCTGCAGGCTACTCGAGTAAAAACACGTGCGAGAGGATGCATCCCGCAGGCTAGTCGAGCAAAAACACGTGCGAGAGGATGCATCCCGCAGGCTAGTCGAGTAAAAACACGTGCGAAGTTTTGTGGGATGCGCATGCGCAGGTTTTTTGGGATGCGCATGGCTAGTCGAGTAAAAACACGTGCGAGAGGATGCATCCCGCAGGCTAGTCGAGCAAAAACACGTGCGAGAGGATGCATCCCGCAGGCTAGTCGAGCAAAAACACGTGCGAGAGGATGCATCCCGCAGACTAGTCGAGTAAAAACACGTGCGAGAGTATGCTTCCCGCAGGCTAGTCGAGTAAAAACACGTGCGAGAGGATGCATCCCGCAGGCTAGTCGAGTAAAAACACGTGCGAGAGGATGCATCCCGCAGGCTAGTCGAGTAAAAACACGTGCGAGAGCATGCATCCCGCAGGCTAGTCGAGTAAAAACACGTGCGAGAGAATGCATCCCGCAGGCTAGTCGAGTAAAAACACGTGCGAGGTTTTGTGGGATGCGCATGCGCAGGTTTTGTGAGATGCGCATGCGCAGGTTATTTGGGATGCGCATGCGCAGGTTTTTTGGGATGCGCATGGCTAGTCGAGTAAAAACACGTGCGAGAGGATGCATCCCGCAGGCTAGTCGAGCAAAAACACGTGCGAGAGGATGCATCCCGCAGGCTAGTCAAGTAAAAACACGTGCGAGAGGATGCATCCCGCAGGCTAGTCGAGCACAAACACGTGCGAGAGGATGCATCCCGCAGGCTAGTCGAGCAAATACACATGCGAGAGGATGCATCCCGCAGGCTAGTCGAGCAAAAACACGTGCGAGAGGATGCATCCCGCAGGCTAGTCGAGCAAAAACACGTGCGAGAGGATGCATCCCGCAGACTAGTCGATTAAAAACACGTGCGAGAGGATGCTTCCCGCAGGCTAGTCGAGTAAAAACACGTGCGAGAGGATGAATCCTGCAGGCTACTCGAGTAAAAACACGTGCGAGAGGATGCATCCCGCAGGCTAGTCGAGCAAAAACACGTGCGAGAGGATGCATCCCGCAGGCTAGTCGAGTAAAAACACGTGCGAAGTTTTGTGGGATGCGCATGCGCAGGTTTTTTGGGATGCGCATGGCTAGTCGAGTAAAAACACGTGCGAGAGGATGCATCCCGCAGGCTAGTCGAGCAAAAACACGTGCGAGAGGATGCATCCCGCAGGCTAGTCGAGCAAAAACACGTGCGAGAGGATGCATCCCGCAGGCTAGTCAAGTAAAAACACGTGCGAGAGGATGCATCCCGCAGGCTAGTCGAGCACAAACACGTGCGAGAGGATGCATCCCGCAGGCTAGTCGAGCAAATACACGTGCGAGAGGATGCATCCCGCAGGCTAGTCGAGCAAAAACACGTGCGAGAGGATGCATCCCGCAGGCTAGTCGAGCAAAAACACGTGCGAGAGGATGCATCCCGCAGGCTAGTCGAGTAAAAACACGTGCGAGAGGATGCTTCCCGCAGGCTACTCGAGTAAAAACACGTGCGAGAGGATGCATCCCGCAGGCTAGTCGAGTAAAAACACGTGCGAGAGGATGCATCCCGCAGGCTAGTCGAGCAAAAACACGTGCGAGAGGATGCATCCCGCAGGCTAGTGGAGCAAAAACACGTGCGAGAGGATGCATCCCGCAGGCTAGTCAAGTAAAAACACGTGCGAGAGGATGCATCCCGCAGGCTAGTCGAGCACAAACACGTGCGAGAGGATGCATCCCGCAGGCTAGTCGAGCAAATGCACGTGCGAGAGGATGCATCCCGCAGGCTAGTCGAGCAAAAACACGTGCGAGAGGATGTATCCCGCAGGCTAGTCGAGCAAAAACCCGTGCGAGAGGATGCATCCCGCAGACTAGTCGAGTAAAAACACGTGCGAGAGGATGCATCCCGCAGGCTAGTAGAGTAAAAACACGAGCGAGGTTTTGTGGGATGCGCATGCGCAGGTTTTTTGGGATGCGCATGCGCAGGTTTTTTGGGATGCGCATGGCTAGTCGAGCAAAAACACGTGCGAGAGGATGCATCCCGCAGGCTAGTCGAGCAAAAACACGTGCGAGAGGATGCATCCCGCAGGCTAGTCGAGTAAAAACACGTGCGAGAGGTTGCATCCCGCAGGCTAGTCGAGTAAAAACACGTGCAAGAGGATGCTTCCCGCAGGCTAGTCGAGTAAAAACACGTGCGAGAGGATGCATCCCGCAGGCTAGTCGAGTAAAAACACGTGCGGGAGGATGGATCCCGCAGGCTAGTCAAGTAAAAACACGTACGAGAGGATGCATCCCGCAGGCTAGTCGAGTAAAAACACGTGCGAGAGGATGCATCCCGCAGGCTAGTCGAGTAAAAACACGTGCGGGAGGATGCATCCCGCAGGCTAGTCAAGTAAAAACACGTACGAGAGGATGCATCCCGCAGGCTAGTCGAGCACAAACACGTGCGAGAGGATGCATCCCGCAGGCTAGTCGAGCAAATACACGTGCGAGAGGATGCATCCCGCAGGCTAGTCGAGCAAAAACACGTGCGAGAGGATGCATCCCGCAGGCTAGTCGAGCAAAAACACGTGCGAGAGGATGCATCCCGCAGGCTAGTCGAGTAAAAACACGTGCGAGAGGATGCATCCCGCAGGCTAGTCGAGCAAAAACACGTGCGAGAGGATGCATCCCGCAGGCTAGTCGAGCAAAAACACGTGCGAGAGGATGCATCCCGCAGGCTAGTCGAGTAAAAACACGTGCGGGAGGATGCATCCCGCAGGCTAGTCAAGTAAAAACACGTACGAGAGGATGCATCCCGCAGGCTAGTCGAGTAAAAACACGTGCGAGAGGATGCATCCCGCAGGCTAGTCGAGTAAAAACACGTGCGGGAGGATGCATCCCGCAGGCTAGTCAAGTAAAAACACGTACGAGAGGATGCATCCCGCAGGCTAGTCGAGCACAAACACGTGCGAGAGGATGCATCCCGCAGGCTAGTCGAGCAAATACACGTGCGAGAGGATGCATCCCGCAGGCTAGTCGAGCAAAAACACGTGCGAGAGGATGCATCCCGCAGGCTAGTCGAGCAAAAACACGTGCGAGAGGATGCATCCCGCAGGCTAGTCGAGTAAAAACACGTGCGAGAGGATGCATCCTGAAGGCTAGTCGAGTAAAAACACGTGCGAGAGGATGCATCCCGCAGGCTAGTCGAGTAAAAACACGTGCGAGGTTTTGTGGGATGCGCATGCGCAGGTTTTTTGGGATGCGCATGGCTAGTCGAGTAAAAACACGTGCGAGAGGATGCATCCCGCAGGCTAGTCGAGCAAAAACACGTGCGAGAGGATGCATCCCGCAGGCTAGTCAAGTAAAAACACGTGCGAGAGGATGCATCCCGCAGGCTAGTCGAGCACAAACACGTGCGAGAGGATGCATCCCGCAGGCTAGTCGAGCAAATACACATGCGAGACGATGCATCCCGCAGGCTAGTCGAGCAAAAACACGTGCGAGAGGATGCATCCCGCAGGCTAGTCGAGCAAAAACACGTGCGAGAGGATGCATCCCGCAGACTAGTCGATTAAAAACACGTGCGAGAGGATGCTTCCCGCAGGCTAGTCGAGTAAAAACACGTGCGAGAGGATGAATCCTGCAGGCTACTCGAGTAAAAACACGTGCGAGAGGATGCATCCCGCAGGCTAGTCGAGCAAAAACACGTGCGAGAGGATGCATCCCGCAGGCTAGTCGAGTAAAAACACGTGCGAAGTTTTGTGGGATGCGCATGCGCAGGTGAGGATGCATCCCGCAGGCTAGTCGAGTAAAAACACGTGCGAGAGGATGCATCCCGCAGGCTTGTCGAGCAAAAACACGTGCGAGAGGATGCATCCCGCAGGCTAGTCGAGCAAAAACACGTGCGAGAGGATGCATCCCGCAGACTAGTCGAGTAAAAACACGTGCGAGAGGATGCTTCCCGCAGGCTAGTCGAGTAAAAACACGTGCGAGAGGATGCATCCCGCAGGCTAGTCGAGTAAAAACACGTGCGAGAGGATGCATCCCGCAGGCTAGTCGAGTAAAAACACGTGCGAGAGCATGCATCCCGCAGGCTAGTCGAGTAAAAACACGTGCGAGAGAATGCATCCCGCAGGCTAGTCGAGTAAAAACACGTGCGAGGTTTTGTGGGATGCGCATGCGCAGGTTTTGTGAGATGCGCATGCGCAGGTTATTTGGGATGCGCATGCGCAGGTTTTTTGGGATGCGCATGGCTAGTCGAGTAAAAACACGTGCGAGAGGATGCATCCCGCAGGCTAGTCGAGCAAAAACACGTGCGAGAGGATGCATCCCGCAGGCTAGTCAAGTAAAAACACGTGCGAGAGGATGCACCCCGCAGGCTAGTCGAGCACAAACACGTGCGAGAGGATGCATCCCGCAGGCTAGTCGAGCAAATACACATGCGAGAGGATGCATCCCGCAGGCTAGTCGAGCAAAAACACGTGCGAGAGGATGCATCCCGCAGGCTAGTCGAGCAAAAACACGTGCGAGAGGATGCATCCCGCAGACTAGTCGATTAAAAACACGTGCGAGAGGATGCTTCCCGCAGGCTAGTCGAGTAAAAACACGTGCGAGAGGATGAATCCTGCAGGCTACTCGAGTAAAAACACGTGCGAGAGGATGCATCCCGCAGGCTAGTCGAGCAAAAACACGTGCGAGAGGATGCATCCCGCAGGCTAGTCGAGTAAAAACACGTGCGAAGTTTTGTGGGATGCGCATGCGCAGGTTTTTTGGGATGCGCATGGCTAGTCGAGTAAAAACACGTGCGAGAGGATGCATCCCGCAGGCTAGTCGAGCAAAAACACGTGCGAGAGGATGCATCCCGCAGGCTAGTCGAGCAAAAACACGTGCGAGAGGATGCATCCCGCAGGCTAGTCAAGTAAAAACACGTGCGAGAGGATGCATCCCGCAGGCTAGTCGAGCACAAACACGTGCGAGAGGATGCATCCCGCAGGCTAGTCGAGCAAATACACGTGCGAGAGGATGCATCCCGCAGGCTAGTCGAGCAAAAACACGTGCGAGAGGATGCATCCCGCAGGCTAGTCGAGCAAAAACACGTGCGAGAGGATGCATCCCGCAGGCTAGTCGAGTAAAAACACGTGCGAGAGGATGCTTCCCGCAGGCTACTCGAGTAAAAACACGTGCGAGAGGATGCATCCCGCAGGCTAGTCGAGTAAAAACACGTGCGAGAGGATGCATCCCGCAGGCTAGTCGAGCAAAAACACGTGCGAGAGGATGCATCCCGCAGGCTAGTGGAGCAAAAACACGTGCGAGAGGATGCATCCCGCAGGCTAGTCAAGTAAAAACACGTGCGAGAGGATGCATCCCGCAGGCTAGTCGAGCACAAACACGTGCGAGAGGATGCATCCCGCAGGCTAGTCGAGCAAATGCACGTGCGAGAGGATGCATCCCGCAGGCTAGTCGAGCAAAAACACGTGCGAGAGGATGTATCCCGCAGGCTAGTCGAGCAAAAACCCGTGCGAGAGGATGCATCCCGCAGACTAGTCGAGTAAAAACACGTGCGAGAGGATGCATCCCGCAGGCTAGTAGAGTAAAAACACGAGCGAGGTTTTGTGGGATGCGCATGCGCAGGTTTTTTGGGATGCGCATGCGCAGGTTTTTTGGGATGCGCATGGCTAGTCGAGCAAAAACACGTGCGAGAGGATGCATCCCGCAGGCTAGTCGAGCAAAAACACGTGCGAGAGGATGCATCCCGCAATCTAGTCGAGTAAAAACACGTGCGAGAGGTTGCATCCCGCAGGCTAGTCGAGTAAAAACACGTGCAAGAGGATGCTTCCCGCAGGCTAGTCGAGTAAAAACACGTGCGAGAGGATGCATCCCGCAGGCTAGTCTAGTAAAAACACGTGCGGGAGGATGCATCCCGCAGGCTAGTCAAGTAAAAACACGTACGAGAGGATGCATCCCGCAGGCTAGTCGAGCACAAACACGTGCGAGAGGATGCATCCTGCAGGCTAGTCGAGCAAATACACGTGCGAGAGGATGCATCCCGCAGGCTAGTCGAGCAAAAACACGTGCGAGAGGATGCATCCCGCAGGCTAGTCGAGTAAAAACACGTGCGGGAGGATGGATCCCGCAGGCTAGTCAAGTAAAAACACGTACGAGAGGATGCATCCCGCAGGCTAGTCGAGTAAAAACACGTGCGAGAGGATGCATCCCGCAGGCTAGTCGAGTAAAAACACGTGCGGGAGGATGCATCCCGCAGGCTAGTCAAGTAAAAACACGTACGAGAGGATGCATCCCGCAGGCTAGTCGAGCACAAACACGTGCGAGAGGATGCATCCCGCAGGCTAGTCGAGCAAATACACGTGCGAGAGGATGCATCCCGCAGGCTAGTCGAGCAAAAACACGTGCGAGAGGATGCATCCCGCAGGCTAGTCGAGCAAAAACACGTGCGAGAGGATGCATCCCGCAGGCTAGTCGAGTAAAAACACGTGCGAGAGGATGCATCCCGCAGGCTAGTCGAGCAAAAACACGTGCGAGAGGATGCATCCCGCAGGCTAGTCGAGCAAAAACACGTGCGAGAGGATGCATCCCGCAGGCTAGTCGAGTAAAAACACGTGCGGGAGGATGCATCCCGCAGGCTAGTCAAGTAAAAACACGTACGAGAGGATGCATCCCGCAGGCTAGTCGAGTAAAAACACGTGCGAGAGGATGCATCCCGCAGGCTAGTCGAGTAAAAACACGTGCGGGAGGATGCATCCCGCAGGCTAGTCAAGTAAAAACACGTACGAGAGGATGCATCCCGCAGGCTAGTCGAGCACAAACACGTGCGAGAGGATGCATCCCGCAGGCTAGTCGAGCAAATACACGTGCGAGAGGATGCATCCCGCAGGCTAGTCGAGCAAAAACACGTGCGAGAGGATGCATCCCGCAGGCTAGTCGAGCAAAAACACGTGCGAGAGGATGCATCCCGCAGGCTAGTCGAGTAAAAACACGTGCGAGAGGATGCATCCTGAAGGCTAGTCGAGTAAAAACACGTGCGAGAGGATGCATCCCGCAGGCTAGTCGAGTAAAAACACGTGCGAGGTTTTGTGGGATGCGCATGCGCAGGTTTTTTGGGATGCGCATGGCTAGTCGAGCAAAAACACGTGCGAGAGGATGCATCCCGCAGGGTAGTCGAGTAAAAACACGTGCGAGAGGATGCATCCCGCAGGCTAGTCGAGTAAAAACACGTGCGAGAGGATGCATCCCGCAGGCTAGTCGAGCAAAAACACGTGCGAGAGGATGCATCCCGCAGGCTAGTCGAGCAAAAACACGTGCGAGAGGATGCATCCCGCAGACTAGTCGAGTAAAAACACGTGCGAGAGGATGCTTCCCGCAGGCTAGTCGAGTAAAAACACGTGCGAGAGGATGCATCCCGCAGGCTAGTCGAGTAAAAACACGTGCGAGAGGATGCATCCCGCAGGCTAGTCGAGTAAAAACACGTGCGAGAGCATGCATCCCGCAGGCTAGTCGAGTAAAAACACGTGCGAGAGAATGCATCCCGCAGGCTAGTCGAGTAAAAACACGTGCGAGGTTTTGTGGGATGCGCATGCGCAGGTTTTGTGAGATGCGCATGCGCAGGTTATTTGGGATGCGCATGCGCAGGTTTTTTGGGATGCGCATGGCTAGTCGAGTAAAAACACGTGCGAGAGGATGCATCCCGCAGGCTAGTCGAGCAAAAACACGTGCGAGAGGATGCATCCCGCAGGCTAGTCAAGTAAAAACACGTGCGAGAGGATGCATCCCGCAGGCTAGTCGAGCACAAACACGTGCGAGAGGATGCATCCCGCAGGCTAGTCGAGCAAATACACATGCGAGACGATGCATCCCGCAGGCTAGTCGAGCAAAAACACGTGCGAGAGGATGCATCCCGCAGGCTAGTCGAGCACAAACACGTGCGAGAGGATGCATCCCGCAGGCTAGTCGAGCAAATACACGTGCGAGAGGATGCATCCCGCAGGCTAGTCGAGCAAAAACACGTGCGAGAGGATGCATCCCGCAGGCTAGTCGAGCAAAAACACGTGCGAGAGGATGCATCCCGCAGGCTAGTCGAGTAAAAACACGTGCGAGAGGATGCTTCCCGCAGGCTAGTCGAGTAAAAACACGTGCGAGAGGATGCATCCCGCAGGCTAGTCGAGCACAAACACGTGCGAGAGGATGCATCCCGCAGGCTAGTCGAGCAAATACACGTGCGAGAGGATGCATCCCGCAGGCTAGTCGAGCAAAAACACGTGCGAGAGGATGCATCCCGCAGGCTAGTCGAGCAAAAACACGTGCGAGAGGATGCATCCCGCAGGCTAGTCGAGTAAAAACACGTGCGAGAGGATGCTTCCCGCAGGCTAGTCGAGTAAAAACACGTGCGAGAGGATGCATCCCGCAGGCTAGTCGAGTAAAAACACGTGCGAGAGGATGCATCCCGCAGGCTAGTCGAGCAAAAACACGTGCGAGAGGATGCATCCCGCAGGCTAGTCGAGCAAAAACACGTGCGAGAGGATGCATCCCGCAGGCTAGTCAAGTAAAAACACGTGCGAGAAGATGCATCCCGCAGGCTAGTCGAGCACAAACACGTGCGAGAGGATGCATCCCGCAGGCTAGTCGAGCAAATGCACGTGCGAGAGGATGCATCCCGCAGGCTAGTCGAGCAAAAACACGTGCGAGAGGATGTATCCCGCAGGCTAGTCGAGCAAAAACCCGTGCGAGAGGATGCATCCCGCAGACTAGTCGAGTAAAAACACGTGCGAGAGGATGCATCCCGCAGGCTAGTAGAGTAAAAACACGAGCGAGGTTTTGTGGGATGCGCATGCGCTGGTTTTTTGGGATGCGCATGCGCAGGTTTTTTGGGATGCGCATGGCTAGTCGAGCAAAAACACGTGCGAGAGGATGCATCCCGCAGGCTAGTCGAGCAAAAACACGTGCGAGAGGATGCATCCCGCAGGCTAGTCGAGTAAAAACACGTGCGAGAGGTTGCATCCCGCAGGCTAGTCGAGTAAAAACACGTGCAAGAGGATGCTTCCCGCAGGCTAGTCGAGCAAAAACACGTGCGAGAGGATGCATCCCGCAGGCTAGTCGAGCAAAAACACGTGCGAGAGGATGCATCCCGCAGGCTAGTCGAGTAAAAACACGTGCGAGAGGTTGCATCCCGCAGGCTAGTCGAGTAAAAACACGTGCAAGAGGATGCTTCCCGCAGGCTAGTCGAGTAAAAACACGTGCGAGAGGATGCATCCCGCAGGCTAGTCGAGTAAAAACACGTGCGGGAGGATGCATCCCGCAGGCTAGTCAAGTAAAAACACGTACGAGAGGATGCATCCCGCAGGCTAGTCGAGCACAAACACGTGCGAGAGGATGCATCCCGCAGGCTAGTCGAGCAAATACACGTGCGAGAGGATGCATCCCGCAGGCTAGTCGAGCAAAAACACGTGCGAGAGGATGCATCCCGCAGGCTAGTCGAGTAAAAACACGTGCGAGAGGTTGCATCCCGCAGGCTAGTCGAGTAAAAACACGTGCAAGAGGATGCTTCCCGCAGGCTAGTCGAGTAAAAACACGTGCGAGAGGATGCATCCCGCAGGCTAGTCGAGTAAAAACACGTGCGGGAGGATGCATCCCGCAGGCTAGTCAAGTAAAAACACGTACGAGAGGATGCATCCCGCAGGCTAGTCGAGCACAAACACGTGCGAGAGGATGCATCCCGCAGGCTAGTCGAGCAAATACACGTGCGAGAGGATGCATCCCGCAGGCTAGTCGAGCAAAAACACGTGCGAGAGGATGCATCCCGCAGGCTAGTCGAGCAAAAACACGTGCGAGAGGATGCATCCCGCAGGCTAGTCGAGTAAAAACACGTGCGAGAGGATGCATCCTGCAGGCTAGTCGAGTAAAAACACGTGCGAGAGGATGCATCCCGCAGGCTAGTCGAGTAAAAACACGTGCGAGAGGATGCATCCCGCAGGCTAGTCGAGTAAAAACACGTGCGAGAGGATGCATCCCGCAGGCTAGTCGAGTAAAAACACGTGCGAGGTTTTGTGGGATGCGCATGCGCAGGTTTTTTGGGATGCGCATGCGCAGGTTTTTTGGGATGCGCATGGCTAGTCGAGCAAAAACACGTGCGAGAGGATGCATCCCGCAGGGTAGTCGAGTAAAAACACGTGCGAGAGGATGCATCCCGCAGGCTAGTCGAGTAAAAACACGTGCGAGAGGATGCATCCCGCAGGCTAGTCGAGCAAAAACACGTGCGAGAGGATGCATCCCGCAGGCTAGTCGAGCAAAAACACGTGCGAGAGGATGCATCCCGCAGGCTAGTCGAGTAAAAACACGTGCGGGAGGATGGATCCCGCAGGCAAGTCAAGTAAAAACACGTACGAGAGGATGCATCCCGCAGGCTAGTCGAGTAAAAACACGTGCGAGAGGATGCATCCCGCAGGCTAGTCGAGTAAAAACACGTGCGGGAGGATGCATCCCGCAGGCTAGTCAAGTAAAAACACGTACGAGAGGATGCATCCCGCAGGCTAGTCGAGCACAAACACGTGCGAGAGGATGCATCCCGCAGGCTAGTCGAGCAAATACACGTGCGAGAGGATGCATCCCGCAGGCTAGTCGAGCAAAAACACGTGCGAGAGGATGCATCCCGCAGGCTAGTCGAGCAAAAACACGTGCGAGAGGATGCATCCCGCAGGCTAGTCGAGTAAAAACACGTGCGAGAGGATGCATCCTGCAGGCTAGTCGAGTAAAAACACGTGCGAGAGGATGCATACCGCAGGCTAGTCGAGTAAAAACACGTGCGAGAGGATGCATCCCGCAGGCTAGTCGAGTAAAAACACGTGCGAGAGGATGCATCCCGCAGGCTAGTCGAGTAAAAACACGTGCGAGGTTTTGTGGGATGCGCATGCGCAGGTTTTTTGGGATGCGCATGCGCAGGTTTTTTGGGATGCGCATGGCTAGTCGAGCAAAAACACGTGCGAGAGGATGCATCCCGCAGGGTAGTCGAGTAAAAACACGTGCGAGAGGATGCATCCCGCAGGCTAGTCGAGTAAAAACACGTGCGAGAGGATGCATCCCGCAGGCTAGTCGAGCAAAAACACGTGCAAGAGGATGCATCCCGCAGGCTAGTCGAGCAAAAACACGTGCGAGAGGATGTGTTACGTCCCGGGTCGGATATGATCCGACGAAACGACGCCCAGACGGGGCGGGGACGTAACCGACCAATTTATTTAAGACGATCTTAGATCCACGTGGCGCGTAACGTCCACGTCTGATCAGGGACCCGATACCGGTGTTCGTCGTTGTTGAAAAGGCGAAGAGGGGAATAAAATGCGAACCGAGACGGACGTCGTCCGTCGTGAACACCGCGTAGAACACGCGTAGCGGTAGTAGAGATAGTTCCCAGTGGTCGAAGTGTCACTATGCGGGTGTGTGCAACTCGTCCGAACGCGTGGGTTTGCTCGATTTGTGACAGGAGATTTCGATCGAAGGGAATTAGCGTTCTCTCGGTACCGAGCACCCTCTGGGCTCAGACGTACACGATTGATACACCAATTTTAGGGTTAGAAGAACGGACGTAGGAAGTCTAAGGAATTTGCGGAACAGGTCGGAGTCGAACAACCCGATGAAACACCACGCGCACACTCACTTTCGCGATCACTTTAACCGGTCACTGGGAACGACACTTTAGAAGTGGAAGATATCGAGGAGCAGGATGTTGCTGAATAAGCTGCGAAATAGATGGTTTAAACAGACAGAATATAATGAATCAGAATATGTACAAGAATAAGACTTGCGAGCAGAACTCGTGAACCAAATACAATGTCGGCTCGCTAGCGAGCTCGAACGAGATATATAGCACAGAATAGTAACAAGCAGGTTACGAGCGAGCTCATACAAAGCAAAATGGCACAAAAATAAGAATTATCAGCCTTAATTATAATGCGAGCAAGCTCGTACAACAAAATAGCACTAGATAATAGTTATCAATACGAATAGTAATGCGAGCAAGCTCGTTCAAACAAAAATAGCGCCAAATTAACAAAAATAGCAATTGCAATACGAATAGTAATGCGAGCAAGCTCGTTCAAACAAAAATAGCGCCAAATTAACAAAAATAGCAATTGCAATACGAATAGTAATGCGAGCAAGCTCGTTCAAACAAAGATAGCGCCAAATTAACAAAAATAGCAATTGCAATACGAGTAGTAATGCGAGCAAGCTCGTATAAGCCAAATAACACAAAATTAACAATTGAAATGTGAATAATAAAGCGAGCAAGATCGCATAAACAAGATAGCACGAAAATAGTAATTATAAATTTGAAATGATAATGCGAGTAAGCTCGTACAACAAAATAACGGTGACGGTTTACGAGTAACCTCGTACAACCAATAAACCAGAATAATATCTGTACATACGTAATAATAATCTACGAGCAGACTCGAATAACAATTTAGAACCAAATGATATATAAAGAAATAGTGTAAATGGTAAGGAGTAATACGACCTGAATATCGTGAACGATCTGAAATAGAGTCCGAAAACGCGAGAAAAGACTGAGTCGAACTGAATTCGATTGAAGACGCGAGAGAACTGAATTCGTAGAATTCCGAAACTGGAAGAGAGTGAACTAGAAGAGAGTCTGAACTGGAAGCGGGTCTGAACTAGAAGAGAATTTGAACTAGAAGAGGGCGATTCGCGCGATTTCGTCTTATTTATAATGAGAGCGCGGACCATAGGGATTCGGTGAACCGTGAAGTCCTTTGTCTAAATCGTACGAGGTACGGACGAATATGTTGTCGTCGATGTATACTTTTCGCTGTTTGAACGAGGCGACGGTTTAGATGTACGTACACCTGTACTCGCGGTTGCCATGCTGGCGTCCGCTTGTACCGGTGACTATTGCGTCTTTTCCGATTCCCTATGTTCGCGCTCACGGGGATATGTATATATATGTATATACGGCGAGAATTTGCTCGTATGAAGGAGGCCGACGCAAGACGTCGGTACGACGTTACACCTTACCCCTTGGGGGCGCGAATTTTTCCGGCGGGAATGTGGCGAAACGCGGATGCTGCTGGCGATTGTCGAGTATGGGGGGGGGTGGGGTCAGCTGGGGAAACTCCAAATCCAACGTCGGACGACGTCACACCTTCCTCCTCGGGATGGCGACTTTCCGGGGGGGGCTCTTCGGGCGCGATGCCCTACCAGACGACGAAGTGGCATTAGGGCGCTGGACTGTTGGCTCTCGGTGGTAGCAGATATTGCCGGAGCTCCTCAACGTGTGGACTGTTCCTGAAGATCGTTTCGGCCACAACGATGCTCAGCCGTTCCCCGCATTCGCCGCAGTCCAACGGGGGTTGCGTACGAAACAGCGGGCCCTTGCAATTCGCGCAAGTGTTTCTCATCCACCTGATCCACTGAATGGAGTGGATGTGGAACGCCTCTCCGGTCCCTTGCGCGTGCTGGTTGCAACGCTGGCAGATGTCTCGGCCTTTGGTGTCGGAGTAGGCAGTTCCCTGGTAGCACTGGTGCCAGTCAAAGGGAGAGCTGAACCTGGCTGCCTTCCTCTTCAGGAGTAGGTGCTGGCTGTCCCAGAATACGACCTTGGTCATGGCTATTGCCAGCCGGTATGGGCATTTTTGTAGTTTACAGGGTTCCACGAAGGTGGAGGCTGCACGCCCTGCACATCTTCGTTCCATTGGAATCGGAGAATATGGTCCCCTTGTAACCAGGGAACTCGTCGAATCGGCTCGTGTACTGGGCTGCCTTCTCGGCTGAAATAGCACAGCCATGATATGCTCTGCAGAGATTTGGCGTGTTGTGTCTCAAAACGTAGGGCCATCCTGCGAGTCGAGGCAGTTTCCTTTTTGGAAGGGACAGGCTTGTCCGGATTGCAGGTGAATTGGAGGAGTCACCGTGTGAGGTTCCAATGCTACGGCCATCGTTTCGGATCTTGCCGGGCAGTATGAGGCTACGGGAGATCGTTGAGCTTGGTTGGGTTTGGGTGATTTGGGCGGGCGGCGTGATGTACGGTGTTCCCACGGAGCGTAGACTGAAGCAGGTTCCGTTGGTAGTTGACAACAGGTATCCTCGGCGTCTGTTGCGAACTACTGGGACGCGCGAATGTCGATCGTTTATATTTCCAGGCTGTACATTTTCCTTGGATAGCCTGTTTAATTTGTCGCGACGCTTCTTTGACTTCCTCCGCACAATCCAAGAGGAAATTCTATGCGCATAGTCTGGAATTTGTGTCGAAGCAGCATTTGGTATTTCTGTGATTATGTCGTTTATGATTTCCTCGTGGGTTGGCGGGGCTTGGTATTGGTGAATGTGCGTAACGGTATCGCTAGTGGCGATGATTTCGCGTTCGCATGCGTGGGCGCTTCCACGTCGATCTTTCTGGAGATAGGAGAGATCGTGGTTGTCTCGTAATATAGATTTTGCGTTTTCAATCTTATCTGGATTGAGATGAGTCAGTGGGATTGTTTCGCAGAGTTCTGTCATACTCGGAGTAGCGTCTTGTGGGGAGAAATGAACTCTCTTTGCTTCGAGGTCTGGAATTGGCGCGAGGTGATCATTTTTGATCGACTCGTACGGTCGAGTCGTACGAGATGTAGCGAGATGGTCCGAAACAGTTTCGGACTGTGGATTTGAATTAGAAATAGAATTATCCGAAGCCGATTCGGACTTTGGATTCGAGTTTGAAATAGAATGATCCGAAACCGATTCGGATGTTGAGTTTGAATTAGAATTAGAATAATCCGAAGCGGATTCGGATTTTGAATTTGAATTAGAATTAGAATGATCCGAAGCGTATTCGGATTTTGAGTTTGAAATAGAAATAGAATAATCCGAAGCGGATTCGGATTTTTGAGTTGGCGCGAGGTGATCGATGTCGATCGACTCGCACGACCGGCTCGTGCGAGATGCAAAGTTAGCGAAGTGATCCGAAACTGATCCGGAATCAGAAATGGTTTTGGGGTGGGAATAGAAAGGGTGGGCTTCGATCTCTTCTACCTTCAGTACTGGTAGGGAGGAGGTCGCCACTTCGGTCAGTGCAACGGTGCACCGTGGGCTGGCCTTTCCGCGATTGTTTGTGACTCGGCAGTCACCTAAAACTACGCTCGGTTTAACATCTAGGCGAGAAATGTGCCCGGTATTTGGACTATTTACATTGACGGTGACGCACGCTACGGTACGGGCCTCAACCGTGTGCTCGCACGGATTTGAGAACGGAATAGAGACGTTATTGCGCACGACTGGTTGATTTGTGAAAGAGATTTCGGCTCGCTGTCTGTTCTGCGGGGGTTCGTATCGGCGCGGAGGCGGGAGGGGTCGAGACGCGTTTACAGAATATGAAGGATCCGCGGTACGCCAGGGTTCGCGGTACGCGGGCGTGGGTCGGTCAAAACCCGACGTCGTTCGTCGCTCAAAAGTAGGACTACGCGAATCGTATTCGTCGCGGGGAGGGTAGCCGTAGTAGTCGCGACGTTCAGGCGTACGATTGCGGGGTTTGTGAGATTCGCGAAGTTCGCGAGGAGGGGGATGATATTGGTCGCGATTCTCGGGGGTGCGACGTCGAGGCTCGGGGGAATAATAATCGCGGTGATTGGGCGTAGAGGAACGTGCCTCTGAAAAATGTGCGCGGCGATAATCGTCGCGAAGGGGTTCTCGGTAACGGAGCTTATCGAGTTCGTATTGTTTATAGGCGGAAATGGCCTCGTCGAAAACGATTCGTAACGGCTCATTTCGAAACGGGCGGACCTCGGCGCGTAACGTGGGGATAAGGCCGCGAATGAAACTGTCTATAGTAAGGGTGTCGATATCGTCGACGTTGGTCCCGTCGCGGTGGCAATCTAGGATCGCGGTGCGTAAGTCTTTTACACGACTGATAAAGTCGAGCACGTGTTCGGTGGGCCGCTGCGAGATGCTTGCCAGTTCGCCTCGGTACTGGTCAACGAAGCGATGGGGACCCAGCACGTCTTTAAGACGGCTGCAGAGGTCTGAAATGGTGGAGCAATCTTCGTCCTCCACGGCCGCGTAGGCGCGACCGCGGAGCTTGTTGCAGACGAGTTTGGTCAGCGTGTGTTCTGCGTACGCGGGTATGACCTCGCGTGCGCGTTTGCACGCTCGGATGAATTGTAGGACGGTCATATTACTGCCATCGAAGGTGGGTATGAATTCTACTGCTTGCTTAACAGTGAAATTCACAGGGTCTGGGCGAGGAGCTTCGGTAAAGGGGGTTGAATCGTAGCGGGGGCGGAAGCGTGCAGCGTTCGAGTCAAGGTGGTTCATCCGCATCTCATGAAGGTCGCGACGCATTGCTAATAGTTCATTTTCACGCGCGCGTTGTTCTGACTCGCGTAGGCTCGCCGCGGTTTCAAGGGCGGCGGCGCGCTCTTGAAGGATGGCTTCTTTCCTGGCGAGTTCCAATTGGAACGCGAACAGGTCCGAGGAAGAGAGGGGTGAGGGCACGTTCGAATTCAATTTTGATTCAGCGGAATCCATCGTGAAAAGAAGAGGTCGGGATACATGTATAGGCCGCCTAAGGGGCGAGAAAGAAGAAGAATTCGGATTAAAACTTCAACAACCAACGACCGGTTTTATTCGGCGATCGTCGTGTCCTACCGACTGCGCCAAAATAACCTCCTGTTACGTCCCGGGTCGGATATGATCCGACGAAACGACGCCCAGACGGGGCGGGGACGTAACCGGACCAATTTATTTAAGACGATCTTAGATCCACGTGGCGCGTAACGTCCACGTCTGATCAGGGACCCGATACCGGCGTTCGTCGTTGTTGAAAAGGGGCGAAGAGGGAAATGAATGGACGTCGTCCGGCGGGGATGTCGCGACGGAGCGACGAACTGCGCGATGACGGTGACAGCTCCCTGCGATCAGAGTGTCACTATGTGGGCGTGTTGTGTGTGACTCGTCCGAGCGCGTGGGTTGTTCGATTCGTGACAGGATTCTCGACCGAAGGGAAATTAGTGTTCTCTCGGTACCGAGCACCCTCTGGGCTCAGTCATACACGATTGATACACCAATTTTAGGGGTTATAGGAACGAATGTGAGGAATGTGAGGGATGTGAGGAATCGATCGACGGACCGATCGGGATTGAACAACCCGGAGACGCACACGCACACACGCACACACTCGCGATCACTTTAACCGGTCACTGGGAACGACACTTTAGAAGTGGAAGATATCGAGGAGCAGGATGTTGCTGAATAAGCTGCGAAATAGATGGTTTAAACAGACAGAATATAATGAATCAGAATATGTACAAGAATAAGACTTGCGAGCAGAACTCGTGAACCAAATACAATGTCGGCTCGCTAGCGAGCTCGAACGAGATATATAGCACAGAATAGTAACAAGCAGGTTACGAGCGAGCTCATACAAAGCAAAATGGCACAAAAATAAGAATTATCAGCCTTAATTATAATGCGAGCAAGCTCGTACAACAAAATAGCACTAGATAATAGTTATCAATACGAATAGTAATGCGAGCAAGCTCGTTCAAACAAAAATAGCGCCAAATTAACAAAAATAGCAATTGCAATACGAATAGTAATGCGAGCAAGCTCGTTCAAACAAAAATAGCGCCAAATTAACAAAAATAGCAATTGCAATACGAATAGTAATGCGAGCAAGCTCGTTCAAACAAAGATAGCGCCAAATTAACAAAAATAGCAATTGCAATACGAGTAGTAATGCGAGCAAGCTCGTATAAGCCAAATAACACAAAATTAACAATTGAAATGTGAATAATAAAGCGAGCAAGATCGCATAAACAAGATAGCACGAAAATAGTAATTATAAATTTGAAATGATAATGCGAGTAAGCTCGTACAACAAAATAACGGTGACGGTTTACGAGTAACCTCGTACAACCAATAAACCAGAATAATATCTGTACATACGTAATAATAATCTACGAGCAGACTCGAATAACAATTTAGAACCAAATGATATATAAAGAAATAGTGTAAATGGTAAGGAGTAATACGACCTGAATATCGTGAACGATCTGAAATAGAGTCCGAAAACGCGAGAAAAGACTGAGTCGAACTGAATTCGATTGAAGACGCGAGAGAACTGAATTCGTAGAATTCCGAAACTGGAAGAGAGTGAACTAGAAGAGAGTCTGAACTGGAAGCGGGTCTGAACTAGAAGAGAATTTGAACTAGAAGAGGGCGATTCGCGCGATTTCGTCTTATTTATAATGAGAGCGCGGACCATAGGGATTCGGTGAACCGTGAAGTCCTTTGTCTAAATCGTACGAGGTACGGACGAATATGTTGTCGTCGATGTATACTTTTCGCTGTTTGAACGAGGCGACGGTTTAGATGTACGTACACCTGTACTCGCGGTTGCCATGCTGGCGTCCGCTTGTACCGGTGGCTATTGCGTCTTTTCCGATTCCCTATGTTCGCGCTCACGGGGATATGTATATATATGTATATACGGCGAGAATTTGCTCGTATGAAGGAGGCCGACGCAAGACGTCGGTACGACGTTACAGATGCATCCCGCAGACTAGTCGAGTAAAAACACGTGCGAGAGGATGCTTCCCGCAGGCTAGTCGAGTAAAAACACGTGCGAGAGGATGCATCCCGCAGGCTAGTCGAGTAAAAACACGTGCGAGAGGATGCATCCCGCAGGCTAGTCGAGTAAAAACACGTGCGAGAGCATGCATCCCGCAGGCTAGTCGAGTAAAAACACGTGCGAGAGAATGCATCCCGCAGGCTAGTCGAGTAAAAACACGTGCGAGGTTTTGTGGGATGCGCATGCGCAGGTTTTGTGAGATGCGCATGCGCAGGTTATTTGGGATGCGCATGCGCAGGTTTTTTGGGATGCGCATGGCTAGTCGAGTAAAAACACGTGCGAGAGGATGCATCCCGCAGGCTAGTCGAGCAAAAACACGTGCCAGAGGATGCATCCCGCAGGCTAGTCAAGTAAAAACACGTGCGAGAGGATGCATCCCGTAGGCTAGTCGAGCACAAACACGTGCGAGAGGATGTATCCCGCAGGCTAGTCGAGCAAATACACGTGCGAGAGGATGCATCCCGCAGGGTAGTCGAGCAAAAACACGTGCGAGAGGATGCATCCCGCAGGCTAGTCGAGCAAAAACACGTGCGAGAGGATGCATCCCGCAGACTAGTCGAGTAAAAACACGTGCGAGAGGATGCTTCCCGCAGGCTAGTCGAGTAAAAACACGTGCGAGAGGATGCATCCCGCAGGCTAGTCGAGCAAAAACACGTGCGAGAGGATGCATCCCGCAGGCTAGTCGAGCAAAAACACGTGCGAGAGGATGCACCCCGCAGGCTAGTCAAGTAAAAACACGTACGAGAGGATGCATCCCGCAGGCTAGTCAAGCACAAACACGTGCGAGAGGATGCATCCCGCAGGCTAGTCGAGCAAATACACGTGCGAGAGGATGCATCCCGCAGGCTAGTCGAGCAAAAACACGTGCGAGAGGATGCATCCCGCAGGCTAGTCGAGCAAAAACACGTGCGAGAGGATGCATCCCGCAGGCTAGTCGAGTAAAAACACGTGCGAGAGGATGCATCCTGCAGGCTAGTCGAGTAAAAACACGTGCGAGAGGATGCATCCCGCAGGCTAGTCGAGTAAAAACACGTGCGAGAGGATGCATCCCGCAGGCTAGTCGAGTAAAAACACGTGCGAGAGAATGCATCCCGCAGGGTAGTCGAGTAAAAACACGTGCGAGGTTTTGTGGGATGCGCATGCGCAGGTTTTCTGAGATGCGCATGCGCAGGTTATTTGGGATGCGCATGCGCAGGTTTTTTGGGATGCGCATGGCTAGTCGAGTAAAAACACGTGCGAGAGGATGCATCCCGCAGGCTAGTCGAGCAAAAACACATGCGAGAGGATGCATCCCGCAGGCTAGTCGAGCAAAAACACGTGCGAGAGGATGCATCCCGCAGGCTAGTCAAGTAAAAACACGTGCGAGAGGATGCATCCCGTAGGCTAGTCGAGCACAAACACGTGCGAGAGGATGCATCCCGCAGGCTAGTCGAGCAAATACACGTGCGAGAGGATGCATCCCGCAGGCTAGTCGAGCAAAAACACGTGCGAGAGGATGCATCCCCAAGGCTAGTCGAGCAAAAACACGTGCGAGAGGATGCATCCCGCAGACTAGTCGAGTAAAAACACGTGCGAGAGGATGCTTCCCGCAGGCTAGTCGAGTAAAAACACGTGCGAGGGGATGCATCCCGCAGGCTAGTCGAGTAAAAACACGTGCGAGGTTTTGTGGGATGCGCATGCGCAGGTTTTTTGGGATGCGCATGGCTAGTCGAGCAAAAACACGTGCGAGAGGATGCATCCCGCAGGCTAGTCGAGCAAAAACACGTGCGAGAGGATGCATCCCGCAGGCTAGTCGAGCAAAAACACGTGCGAGAGGATGCATCCCGCAGGCTAGTCGAGTAAAAACACGTGCGAGAGGATGCATCCCGCAGGCTAGTCGAGTAAAAACACGTGCGAGAGGATGCATCCCGCAGGCTAGTCGAGTAAAAACACGTGCGAAGTTTTGTGGGATGCGCATGCGCAGGTTTTTTGGGATGCGCATGGCTAGTCGAGCAAAAACACGTGCGAGAGGATGCATCCCGCAGGCTAGTCAAGTATAAACACGTGCGAGAGGATGCATCCCGCAGGCTAGTCGAGCACAAACACGTGCGAGAGGATGCATCCCGCAGGCTAGTTGAGCAAATACACATGCGAGAGGATGCATCCCGCAGGCTAGTCGAGCAAAAACACGTGCGAGAGGATGCATCCCGCAGGCTAGTCGAGCAAAAACAAGTGCGAGAGGATGCATCCCGCAGACTACTCGATTAAAAACACGTGCGAGAGGATGCTTCCCGCTGGCTAGTCGAGTAAAAACACGTGCGAGAGGATGAATCCTGCAGGCTACTCGAGTAAAAACACGTGCGAGAGGATGCATCCCGCAGGCTAGTCGAGCAAAAACACGTGCGAGAGGATGCATCCCGCAGGCTAGTCGAGCACAAACACGTGCGAGAGGATGCATCCCGCAGGCTAGTCGAGCAAATACACGTGCGAGAGGATGCATCCCGCAGGCTAGTCGAGCAAAAACACGTGCGAGAGGATGTATCCCGCAGGCTAGTCGAGCAAAAACCCGTGCGAGAGGATGCATCCCGCAGACTAGTCGAGTAAAAACACGTGCGAGAGGATGCATCCCGCAGGCTAGTCGAGTAAAAACACGAGCGAGGTTTTGTGGGATGCGCATGCGCAGGTTTTTTGGGATGCGCATGGCTAGTCGAGCAAAAACACGTGCGAGAGGATGCATCCCGCAGGCTAGTCGAGCAAAAACACGTGCGAGAGGATGCATCCCGCAGGCTAGTCGAGTAAAAACACGTGCGAGAGGTTGCATCCCGCAGGCTAGTCGAGTAACAACACGTGCAAGAGGATGCTTCCCGCAGGCTAGTCGAGTAAAAACACGTGCGAGAGGATGCATCCCGCAGGCTAGTCGAGTAAAAACACGTGCGGGAGGATGCATCCCGCAGGCTAGTCAAGTAAAAACACGTACGAGAGGATGCATTCCGCAGGCTAGTCGAGCACAAACACGTGCGAGAGGATGCATCCCCCAGGCTAGTCGAGTAAAAACACGTGCGAGAGGATGCATCCCGCAGGCTAGTCGAGTAAAAACACGTGCGAGGTTTTGTGGGATGCGCATGCGCAGGTTTTTTGGGATGCGCATGCGCAGGTTTTTTGGGATGCGCATGGCTAGTCGAGCAAAAACACGTGCGAGAGGATGCATCCCGCAGGGTAGTCGAGTAAAAACACGTGCGAGAGGATGCATCCCGCAGGCTAGTCGAGTAAAAACACGTGCGAGAGGTTGCATCCCGCAGGCTAGTCGAGCAAAAACACGTGCGAGAGGAAGCATCCCGCATGCTAGTCGAGCAAAAACACGTGCGAGAGGATGCATCCCGCAGACTAGTCGAGTAAAAACACGTGCGAGAGGATGCTTCCCGCAGGCTAGTCGAGTAAAAACACGTGCGAGAGGATGCATCCCGCAGGCTAGTCGAGTAAAAACACGTGCGAGAGGATGCATCCCGCAGGCTAGTCGAGTAAAAACACGTGCGAGAGGATGCATCCCGCAGGCTAGTCGAGTAAAAACACGTGCGAGAGAATGCATCCCGCAGGGTAGTCGAGTAAAAACACGTGCGAGGTTTTGTGGGATGCGCATGCGCAGGTTTTGTGAGATGCGCATGCGCAGGTTATTTGGGATGCGCATGCGCAGGTTTTTTGGGATGCGCATGGCTAGTCGAGTAAAAACACGTGCGAGAGGATGCATCCCGCAGGCTAGTCGAGCAAAAACACATGCGAGAGGATGCATCCCGCAGGCTAGTCGAGCAAAAACACGTGCGAGAGGATGCATCCCGCAGGCTAGTCAAGTAAAAACACGTGCGAGAGGATGCATCCCGTAGGCTAGTCGAGCACAAACACGTGCGAGAGGATGCATCCCGCAGGCTAGTCGAGCAAATACACGTGCGAGAGGATGCATCCCGCAGGCTAGTCGAGCAAAAACACGTGCGAGAGGATGCATCCCCAAGGCTAGTCGAGCAAAAACACGTGCGAGAGGATGCATCCCGCAGACTAGTCGAGTAAAAACACGTGCGAGAGGATGCTTCCCGCAGGCTAGTCGAGTAAAAACACGTGCGAGGGGATGCATCCCGCAGGCTAGTCGAGTAAAAACACGTGCGAGGTTTTGTGGGATGCGCATGCGCAGGTTTTTGGGGATGCGCATGCGCAGGTTTTTTGGGATGCGCATGCGCAGGTTTTTTGGGATGCGCATGGCTAGTCGAGCAAAAACACGTGCGAGAGGATGCATCCCGCAGGCTAGTCGAGCAAAAACACGTGCGAGAGGATGCATCCCGCAGGCTAGTCGAGCAAAAACACGTGCGAGAGGATGCATCCCGCAGGCTAGTCGAGTAAAAACACGTGCGAGAGGATGCATCCCGCAGGCTAGTCGAGTAAAAACACGTGCGAGAGGATGCATCCCGCAGGCTAGTCGAGTAAAAACACGTGCGAAGTTTTGTGGGATGCGCATGCGCAGGTTTTTTGGGATGCGCATGGCTAGTCGAGCAAAAACACGTGCGAGAGGATGCATCCCGCAGGCTAGTCAAGTATAAACACGTGCGAGAGGATGCATCCCGCAGGCTAGTCGAGCACAAACACGTGCGAGAGGATGCATCCCGCAGGCTAGTTGAGCAAATACACATGCGAGAGGATGCATCCCGCAGGCTAGTCGAGCAAAAACACGTGCGAGAGGATGCATCCCGCAGGCTAGTCGAGCAAAAACAAGTGCGAGAGGATGCATCCCGCAGACTAGTCGATTAAAAACACGTGCGAGAGGATGCTTCCCGCTGGCTAGTCGAGTAAAAACACGTGCGAGAGGATGAATCCTGCAGGCTACTCGAGTAAAAACACGTGCGAGAGGATGCATCCCGCAGGCTAGTCGAGCAAAAACACGTGCGAGAGGATGCATCCCGCAGGCTAGTCGAGCAAAAACACGTGCGAGAGGATGCATCCCGCAGGCTAGTCGAGTAAAAACACGTGCGAGAGGATGCATCCCGCAGGCTAGTCGAGCACAAACACGTGCGAGAGGATGCATCCCGCAGGCTAGTCGAGCAAATACACGTGCGAGAGGATGCATCCCGCAGGCTAGTCGAGCAAAAACACGTGCGAGAGGATGTATCCCGCAGGCTAGTCGAGCAAAAACCCGTGCGAGAGGATGCATCCCGCAGACTAGTCGAGTAAAAACACGTGCGAGAGGATGCATCCCGCAGGCTAGTCGAGTAAAAACACGAGCGAGGTTTTGTGGGATGCGCATGCGCAGGTTTTTTGGGATGCGCATGGCTAGTCGAGCAAAAACACGTGCGAGAGGATGCATCCCGCAGGCTAGTCGAGCAAAAACACGTGCGAGAGGATGCATCCCGCAGGCTAGTCGAGTAAAAACACGTGCGAGAGGTTGCATCCCGCAGGCTAGTCGAGTAACAACACGTGCAAGAGGATGCTTCCCGCAGGCTAGTCGAGTAAAAACACGTGCGAGAGGATGCATCCCGCAGGCTAGTCGAGTAAAAACACGTGCGGGAGGATGCATCCCGCAGGCTAGTCAAGTAAAAACACGTACGAGAGGATGCATTCCGCAGGCTAGTCGAGCACAAACACGTGCGAGAGGATGCATCCCGCAGGCTAGTCGAGCAAATACACGTGCGAGAGGATGCATCCCGCAGGCTAGTCGAGCAAAAACACGTGCGAGAGGATGCATCCCGCAGGCAAGTCGAGCAAAAACACGTGCGAGAGGATGCATCCCGCAGGCTAGTCGAGTAAAAACACGTGCGAGAGGATGCATCCTGCAGGCTAGTCGAGTAAAAACACGTGCGAGAGGATGCATCCCGCAGGCTAGTCGAGTAAAAACACGTGCGAGAGGATGCATCCCGCAGGCTAGTCGAGTAAAAACACGTGCGAGAGGATGCATCCCGCAGGCTAGTCGAGTAAAAACACGTGCGAGGTTTTGTGGGATGCGCATGCGCAGGTTTTTTGGGATGCGCATGCGCAGGTTTTTTGGGATGCGCATGGCTAGTCGAGCAAAAACACGTGCGAGAGGATGCATCCCGCAGGGTAGTCGAGTAAAAACACGTGCGAGAGGATGCATCCCGCAGGCTAGTCGAGCAAAAACACGTGCGAGAGGATGCATCCCGCAGGCTAGTCGAGCAAAAACACGTGCGAGAGGATGCATCCCGCAGACTAGTCGAGTAAAAACACGTGCGAGAGGATGCATCCCGCAGGCTAGTCGAGTAAAAACACGTGCGAGAGGATGCATCCTGCAGGCTAGTCGAGTAAAAACACGTGCGAGAGGATGCATACCGCAGGCTAGTCGAGTAAAAACACGTGCGAGAGGATGCATCCCGCAGGCTAGTCGAGTAAAAACACGTGCGAGAGGATGCATCCCGCAGGCTAGTCGAGTAAAAACACGTGCGAGGTTTTGTGGGATGCGCATGGCTAGTCGAGCAAAAACACGTGCGAGAGGATGCATCCCGCAGGGTAGTCGAGTAAAAACACGTGCGAGAGGATGCATCCCGCAGGCTAGTCGAGTAAAAACACGTGCGAGAGGATGCATCCCGCAGGCTAGTCGAGCAAAAACACGTGCAAGAGGATGCATCCCGCAGGCTACTCGAGCAAAAACACGTGCGAGAGGATGCATCCCGCAGACTAGTCGAGTAAAAACACGTGCGAGAGGATGCTTCCCGCAGGCTAGTCGAGTAAAAACACGTGCGAGAGGATGCATCCCGCAGGCTAGTCGAGTAAAAACACGTGCGAGAGGATGCATCCCGCAGGCTAGTCGAGTAAAAACACGTGCGAGAGCATGCATCCCGCAGGCTAGTCGAGTAAAAACACGTGCGAGAGAATGCATCCCGCAGGCTAGTCGAGTAAAAACACGTGCGAGGTTTTGTGGGATGCGCATGCGCAGGTTTTGTGAGATGCGCATGCGCAGGTTATTTGGGATGCGCATGCGCAGGTTTTTTGGGATGCGCATGGCTAGTCGAGTAAAAACACGTGCGAGAGGATGCATCCCGCAGGCTAGTCGAGCAAAAACACGTGCCAGAGGATGCATCCCGCAGGCTAGTCAAGTAAAAACACGTGCGAGAGGATGCATCCCGTAGGCTAGTCGAGCACAAACACGTGCGAGAGGATGTATCCCGCAGGCTAGTCGAGCAAATACACGTGCGAGAGGATGCATCCCGCAGGCTAGTCGAGCAAAAACACGTGCGAGAGGATGCATCCCGCAGGCTAGTCGAGCAAAAACACGTGCGAGAGGATGCATCCCGCAGACTAGTCGAGTAAAAACACGTGCGAGAGGATGCTTCCCGCAGGCTAGTCGAGTAAAAACACGTGCGAGAGGATGCATCCCGCAGGCTAGTCGAGCAAAAACACGTGCGAGAGGATGCATCCCGCAGGCTAGTCGAGCAAAAACACGTGCGAGAGGATGCACCCCGCAGGCTAGTCAAGTAAAAACACGTACGAGAGGATGCATCCCGCAGGCTAGTCGAGCACAAACACGTGCGAGAGGATGCATCCCGCAGGCTAGTCGAGCAAATACACGTGCGAGAGGATGCATCCCGCAGGCTAGTCGAGCAAAAACACGTGCGAGAGGATGCATCCCGCAGGCTAGTCGAGCAAAAACACGTGCGAGAGGATGCATCCCGCAGGCTAGTCGATTAAAAACACGTGCGAGAGGATGCATCCTGCAGGCTAGTCGAGTAAAAACACGTGCGAGAGGATGCATCCCGCAGGCTAGTCGAGTAAAAACACGTGCGAGAGGATGCATCCCGCAGGCTAGTCGAGTAAAAACACGTGCGAGGTTTTGTGGGATGCGCATGCGCAGGTTTTTTTGGATGCGCATGCGCAGGTTTTTTGGGATGCGCATGGCTAGTCGAGCAAAAACACGTGCGAGAGGATGCATCCCGCAGGGTAGTCGAGTAAAAACACGTGCGAGAGGATGCATCCCGCAGGCTAGTCGAGTAAAAACACGTGCGAGAGGTTGCATCCCGCAGGCTAGTCGAGCAAAAACACGTGCGAGAGGAAGCATCCCGCAGGCTAGTCGAGCAAAAACACGTGCGAGAGGATGCATCCCGCAGACTAGTCGAGTAAAAACACGTGCGAGAGGATGCTTCCCGCAGGCTAGTTGAGTAAAAACACGTGCGAGAGGATGCATCCCGCAGGCTAGTCGAGTAAAAACACGTGCGAGAGGATGCATGCCGCAGGCTAGTCGAGTAAAAACACGTGCGAGAGGATGCATCCCGCAGGCTAGTCGAGTAAAAACACGTGCGAGAGAATGCATCCCGCAGGGTAGTCGAGTAAAAACACGTGCGAGGTTTTGTGGGATGCGCATGCGCAGGTTTTGTGAGATGCGCATGCGCAGGTTATTTGGGATGCGCATGCGCAGGTTTTTTGGGATGCGCATGGCTAGTCGAGTAAAAACACGTGCGAGAGGATGCATCCCGCAGGCTAGTCGAGCAAAAACACGTGCGAGAGGATGCATCCCGCAGGCTAGTCGAGCAAAAACACGTGCGAGAGGATGCATCCCGCAGGCTAGTCAAGTAAAAACACGTGCGAGAGGATGCATCCCGTAGGCTAGTCGAGCACAAACACGTGCGAGAGGATGCATCCCGCAGGCTAGTCGAGCAAATACACGTGCGAGAGGATGCATCCCGCAGGCTAGTCGAGCAAAAACACGTGCGAGAGGATGCATCCCCAAGGCTAGTCGAGCAAAAACACGTGCGAGAGGATGCATCCCGCAGACTAGTCGAGTAAAAACACGTGCGAGAGGATGCTTCCCGCAGGCTAGTCGAGTAAAAACACGTGCGAGGGGATGCATCCCGCAGGCTAGTCGAGTAAAAACACGTGCGAGGTTTTGTGGGATGCGCATGCGCAGGTTTTTGGGGATGCGCATGCGCAGGTTTTTTGGGATGCGCATGCGCAGGTTTTTTGGGATGCGCATGGCTAGTCGAGCAAAAACACGTGCGAGAGGATGCATCCCGCAGGCTAGTCGAGCAAAAACACGTGCGAGAGGATGCATCCCGCAGGCTAGTCGAGCAAAAACACGTGCGAGAGGATGCATCCCGCAGGCTAGTCGAGTAAAAACACGTGCGAGAGGATGCATCCCGCAGGCTAGTCGAGTAAAAACACGTGCGAGAGGATGCATCCCGCAGGCTAGTCGAGTAAAAACACGTGCGAAGTTTTGTGGGATGCGCATGCGCAGGTTTTTTGGGATGCGCATGGCTAGTCGAGCAAAAACACGTGCGAGAGGATGCATCCCGCAGGCTAGTCAAGTATAAAGACGTGCGAGAGGATGCATCCCGCAGGCTAGTCGAGCACAAACACGTGCGAGAGGATGCATCCCGCAGGCTAGTTGAGCAAATACACATGCGAGAGGATGCATCCCGCAGGCTAGTCGAGCAAAAACACGTGCGAGAGGATGCATCCCGCAGGCTAGTCGAGCAAAAACACGTGCGAGAGGATGCATCCCGCAGACTAGTCGATTAAAAACACGTGCGAGAGGATGCTTCCCGCAGGCTAGTCGAGTAAAAACACGTGCGAGAGGATGAATCCTGCAGGCTACTCGAGTAAAAACACGTGCGAGAGGATGCATCCCGCAGGCTAGTCGAGCAAAAACACGTGCGAGAGGATGCATCCCGCAGGCTAGTCGAGCAAAAACACGTGCGAGAGGATGCATCCCGCAGGCTAGTCGAGTAAAAACACGTGCGAGAGGATGCATCCCGCAGGCTAGTCGAGCACAAACACGTGCGAGAGGATGCATCCCGCAGGCTAGTCGAGCAAATACACGTGCGAGAGGATGCATCCCGCAGGCTAGTCGAGCAAAAACACGTGCGAGAGGATGCATCCCGCAGGCTAGTCGAGTAAAAACACGTGCGAGAGGTTGCATCCCGCAGGCTAGTCGAGTAAAAACACGTGCAAGAGGATGCTTCCCGCAGGCTAGTCGAGTAAAAACACGTGCGAGAGGATGCATCCCGCAGGCTAGTCGAGTAAAAACACGTGCGGGAGGATGCATCCCGCAGGCTAGTCAAGTAAAAACACGTACGAGAGGATGCATCCCGCAGGCTAGTCGAGCACAAACACGTGCGAGAGGATGCATCCCGCAGGCTAGTCGAGCAAATACACGTGCGAGAGGATGCATCCCGCAGGCTAGTCGAGCAAAAACACGTGCGAGAGGATGCATCCCGCAGGCTAGTCGAGCAAAAACACGTGCGAGAGGATGCATCCCGCAGGCTAGTCGAGTAAAAACACGTGCGAGAGGATGCATCCTGCAGGCTAGTCGAGTAAAAACACGTGCGAGAGGATGCATCCCGCAGGCTAGTCGAGTAAAAACACGTGCGAGAGGATGCATCCCGCAGGCTAGTCGAGTAAAAACACGTGCGAGAGGATGCATCCCGCAGGCTAGTCGAGCAAAAACACGTGCGAGAGGATGCATCCCGCAGGCTAAACGAGCAAAAACACGTGCGAGAGGATGCATCCCGCAGGCTAGTCGAGTAAAAACACGTGCGAGAGCATGCATCCCGCAGGCTAGTCGAGTAAAAACACGTGCGAGAGAATGCATCCCGCAGGCTAGTCGAGTAAAAACACGTGCGAGGTTTTGTGGGATGCGCATGCGCAGGTTTTGTGAGATGCGCATGCGCAGGTTATTTGGGATGCGCATGCGCAGGTTTTTTGGGATGCGCATGGCTAGTTGAGTAAAAACACGTGCGAGAGGATGCATCCCGCAGGCTAGTCGAGCAAAAACACGTGCGAGAGGATGCATCCCGCAGGCTAGTCAAGTAAAAACACGTGCGAGAGGATGCATCCCGCAGGCTAGTCGAGCACAAACACGTGCGAGAGGATGCATCCCGCAGGCCAGTCGAGCAAATACACATGCGAGAGGATGCATCCCGCAGGCTAGTCGAGCAAAAACACGTGCGAGAGGATGCATCCCGCAGGCTAGTCGAGCAAAAACACGTGCGAGAGGATGCATCCCGCAGACTAGTCGATTAAAAACACGTGCGAGAGGATGCTTCCCGCAGGCTAGTCGAGTAAAAACACGTGCGAGAGGATGAATCCTGCAGGCTACTCGAGTAAAAACACGTGCGAGAGGATGCATCCCGCAGGCTAGTCGAGCAAAAACACGTGCGAGAGGATGCATCCCGCAGGCTAGTCGAGCAAAAACACGTGCGAGAGGATGCATCCCGCAGGCTAGTCGAGTAAAAACACGTGCGAGAGGATGCATCCCGCAGGCTAGTCGAGTAAAAACACGTGCGAGAGGATGCATCCCGCAGGCTAGTCGAGTAAAAACACGTGCGAAGTTTTGTGGGATGCGCATGCGCAGGTTTTTTGGGATGCGCATGGCTAGTCGCGTAAAAACACGTGCGAGAGGATGCATCCCGCAGGCTAGTCGAGCAAAAACACGTGCGAGAGGATGCATCCCGCAGGCTAGTCGAGCAAAAACACGTGCGAGAGGATGCATCCCGCAGGCTAGTCGAGCAAAAACACGTGCGAGAGGATGCATCCCGCAGGCTAGTCGAGCAAAAACACGTGCGAGAGGATGCATCCCGCAGGCTAGTCAAGTAAAAACACGTGCGAGAGGATGCATCCCGCAGGCTAGTCGAGCACAAACACGTGCGAGAGGATGCATCCCGCAGGCTAGTCGAGCAAATACACGTGCGAGAGGATGCATCCCGCAGGCTAGTCGAGTAAAAACACGTGCGAGAGGATGCATCCTGCAGGCTAGTCGAGTAAAAACACTTGCGAGAGGATGCATCCCGCAGGCTAGTCGAGTAAAAACACGTGCGAGAGGATGCATCCCGCAGGCTAGTCGAGTAAAAACACGTGCGAGAGGATGCATCCCGCAGGCTAGTCGAGCAAAAACACGTGCGAGAGGATGCATCCCGCAGGCTAGTCGAGCAAAAACACGTGCGAGAGGATGCATCCCGCAGACTAGTCGAGTAAAAACACGTGCGAGAGGATGCTTCCCGCAGGCTAGTCGAGTAAAAACACGTGCGAGAGGATGCATCCCGCAGGCTAGTCGAGTAAAAACACGTGCGAGAGGATGCATCCCGCAGGCTAGTCGAGTAAAAACACGTGCGAGAGCATGCATCCCGCAGGCTAGTCGAGTAAAAACACGTGCGAGAGAATGCATCCCGCAGGCTAGTCGAGTAAAAACACGTGCGAGGTTTTGTGGGATGCGCATGCGCAGGTTATTTGGGATGCGCATGCGCAGGTTTTTTGGGATGCGCATGGCTAGTTGAGTAAAAACACGTGCGAGAGGATGCATCCCGCAGGCTAGTCGAGCAAAAACACGTGCGAGAGGATGCATCCCGCAGGCTAGTCAAGTAAAAACACGTGCGAGAGGATGCATCCCGCAGGCTAGTCGAGCACAAACACGTGCGAGAGGATGCATCCCGCAGGCTAGTCGAGCAAATACACATGCGAGAGGATGCATCCCGCAGGCTAGTCGAGCAAAAACACGTGCGAGAGGATGCATCCCGCAGGCTAGTCGAGCAAAAACACGTGCGAGAGGATGCATCCCGCAGACTAGTCGATTAAAAACACGTGCGAGAGGATGCTTCCCGCAGGCTAGTCGAGTAAAAACACGTGCGAGAGGATGAATCCTGCAGGCTACTCGAGTAAAAACACGTGCGAGAGGATGCATCCCGCAGGCTAGTCGAGCAAAAACACGTGCGAGAGGATGCATCCCGCAGGCTAGTCGAGCAAAAACACGTGCGAGAGGATGCATCCCGCAGGCTAGTCGAGTAAAAACACGTGCGAGAGGATGCATCCCGCAGGCTAGTCGAGTAAAAACACGTGCGAGAGGATGCATCCCGCAGGCTAGTCGAGTAAAAACACGTGCGAAGTTTTGTGGGATGCGCATGCGCAGGTTTTTTGGGATGCGCATGGCTAGTCGCGTAAAAACACGTGCGAGAGGATGCATCCCGCAGGCTAGTCGAGCAAAAACACGTGCGAGAGGATGCATCCCGCAGGCTAGTCGAGTAAAAACACGTGCGAGAGGATGCTTCCCGCAGGCTAGTCGAGTAAAAACACGTGCGAGAGGATGCATCCCGCAGGCTAGTCGAGTAAAAACACGTGCGAGAGGATGCATCCCGCAGGCTAGTCGAGCAAAAACACGTGCGAGAGGATGCATCCCGCAGGCTAGTCGAGCAAAAACACGTGCGAGAGGATGCATCCCGCAGGCTAGTCAAGTAAAAACACGTGCGAGAGGATGCATCCCGCAGGCTAGTCGAGCACAAACACGTGCGAGAGGATGCATCCCGCAGGCTAGTCGAGCAAATACACGTGCGAGAGGATGCATCCCGCAGGCTAGTCGAGCAAAAACACGTGCGAGAGGATGTATCCCGCAGGCTAGTCGAGCAAAAACCCGTGCGAGAGGATGCATCCCGCAGACTAGTCGAGTAAAAACACGTGCGAGAGGATGCATCCCGCAGGCTAGTAGAGTAAAAACACGAGCGAGGTTTTGTGGGATGCGCATGCGCAGGTTTTTTGGGATGCGCATGCGCAGGTTTTTTGGGATGCGCATGGCTAGTCGAGCAAAAACACGTGCGAGAGGATGCATCCCGCAGGCTAGTCGAGCAAAAACACGTGCGAGAGGATGCATCCCGCAGGCTAGTCGAGTAAAAACACGTGCGAGAGGTTGCATCCCGCAGGCTAGTCGAGTAAAAACACGTGCAAGAGGATGCTTCCCGCAGGCTATTCGAGTAAAAACACGTGCGAGAGGATGCATCCCGCAGGCTAGTCGAGTAAAAACACGTGCGGGAGGATGCATCCCGCAGGCTAGTCAAGTAAAAACACGTACGAGAGGATGCATCCCGCAGGCTAGTCGAGCACAAACACGTGCGAGAGGATGCATCCCGCAGGCTAGTCGAGCAAATACACGTGCGAGAGGATGCATCCCGCAGGCTAGTCGAGCAAAAACACGTGCGAGAGGATGCATCCCGCAGGCTAGTCGAGCAAAAACACGTGCGAGAGGATGCATCCCGCAGGCTAGTCGAGTAAAAACACGTGCGAGAGGATGCATCCTGCAGGCTAGTCGAGTAAAAACACGTGCGAGAGGATGCATCCCGCAGGCTAGTCGAGTAAAAACACGTGCGAGAGGATGCATCCCGCAGGCTAGTCGAGCAAAAACACGTGCGAGAGGATGCATCCCGCAGGCTAGTCGAGCAAAAACACGTGCGAGAGGATGCATCCCGCAGGCTAGTCGAGTAAAAACACGTGCGAGAGGATGCATCCCGCAGGCTAGTCGAGCAAAAACACGTGCGAGAGGATGCATCCCGCAGGCTAGTCGAGCAAAAACACGTGCGAGAGGATGCATCCCGCAGACTAGTCGAGTAAAAACACGTGCGAGAGGATGCTTCCCGCAGGCTAGTCGAGTAAAAACACGTGCGAGAGGATGCATCCCGCAGGCTAGTCGAGTAAAAACACGTGCGAGAGGATGCATCCCGCAGGCTAGTCGAGTAAAAACACGTGCGAGAGCATGCATCCCGCAGGCTAGTCGAGTAAAAACACGTGCGAGAGAATGCATCCCGCAGGCTAGTCGAGTAAAAACACGTGCGAGGTTTTGTGGGATGCGCATGCGCAGGTTTTGTGAGATGCGCATGCGCAGGTTATTTGGGATGCGCATGCGCAGGTTTTTTGGGATGCGCATGGCTAGTTGAGTAAAAACACGTGCGAGAGGATGCATCCCGCAGGCTAGTCGAGCAAAAACACGTGCGAGAGGATGCATCCCGCAGGCTAGTCAAGTAAAAACACGTGCGAGAGGATGCATCCCGCAGGCTAGTCGAGCACAAACACGTGCGAGAGGATGCATCCCGCAGGCTAGTCGAGCAAATACACATGCGAGAGGATGCATCCCGCAGGCTAGTCGAGCAAAAACACGTGCGAGAGGATGCATCCCGCAGGCTAGTCGAGCAAAAACACGTGCGAGAGGATGAATCCTGCAGGCTACTCGAGTAAAAACACGTGCGAGAGGATGCATCCCGCAGGCTAGTCGAGCAAAAACACGTGCGAGAGGATGCATCCCGCAGGCTAGTCGAGCAAAAACACGTGCGAGAGGATGCATCCCGCAGGCTAGTCGAGTAAAAACACGTGCGAGAGGATGCATCCCGCAGGCTAGTCGAGTAAAAACACGTGCGAGAGGATGCATCCCGCAGGCTAGTCGAGTAAAAACACGTGCGAAGTTTTGTGGGATGCGCATGCGCAGGTTTTTTGGGATGCGCATGGCTAGTCGCGTAAAAACACGTGCGAGAGGATGCATCCCGCAGGCTAGTCGAGCAAAAACACGTGCGAGAGGATGCATCCCGCAGGCTAGTCGAGCAAAAACACGTGCGAGAGGATGCATCCCGCAGGCTAGTCAAGTAAAAACACGTGCGAGAGGATGCATCCCGCAGGCTAGTCGAGCACAAACACGTGCGAGAGGATGCATCCCGCAGGCTACTCGAGTAAAAACACGTGCGAGAGGATGCATCCCGCAGGCTAGTCGAGCAAAAACACGGGCGAGAGGATGCATCCCGCAGGCTAGTCGAGCAAAAACACGTGCGAGAGGATGCATCCCGCAGGCTAGTCGAGTAAAAACACGTGCGAGAGGATGCATCCCGCAGGCTAGTCGAGTAAAAACACGTGCGAGAGGATGCATCCCGCAGGCTAGTCGAGTAAAAACACGTGCGAAGTTTTGTGGGATGCGCATGCGCAGGTTTTTTGGGATGCGCATGGCTAGTCGCGTAAAAACACGTGCGAGAGGATGCATCCCGCAGGCTAGTCGAGCAAAAACACGTGCGAGAGGATGCATCCCGCAGGCTAGTCGAGCAAAAACACGTGCGAGAGGATGCATCCCGCAGGCTAGTCGAGCAAAAACACGTGCGAGAGGATGCATCCCGCAGGCTAGTCGAGCAAAAACACGTGCGAGAGGATGCATCCCGCAGGCTAGTCAAGTAAAAACACGTGCGAGAGGATGCATCCCGCAGGCTAGTCGAGCACAAACACGTGCGAGAGGATGCATCCCGCAGGCTAGTCGAGCAAATACACGTGCGAGAGGATGCATCCCGCAGGCTAGTCGAGTAAAAACACGTGCGAGAGGATGCATCCTGCAGGCTAGTCGAGTAAAAACACTTGCGAGAGGATGCATCCCGCAGGCTAGTCGAGTAAAAACACGTGCGAGAGGATGCATCCCGCAGGCTAGTCGAGTAAAAACACGTGCGAGAGGATGCATCCCGCAGGCTAGTCGAGCAAAAACACGTGCGAGAGGATGCATCCCGCAGGCTAGTCGAGCAAAAACACGTGCGAGAGGATGCATCCCGCAGACTAGTCGAGTAAAAACACGTGCGAGAGGATGCTTCCCGCAGGCTAGTCGAGTAAAAACACGTGCGAGAGGATGCATCCCGCAGGCTAGTCGAGTAAAAACACGTGCGAGAGGATGCATCCCGCAGGCTAGTCGAGTAAAAACACGTGCGAGAGCATGCATCCCGCAGGCTAGTCGAGTAAAAACACGTGCGAGAGAATGCATCCCGCAGGCTAGTCGAGTAAAAACACGTGCGAGGTTTTGTGGGATGCGCATGCGCAGGTTATTTGGGATGCGCATGCGCAGGTTTTTTGGGATGCGCATGGCTAGTTGAGTAAAAACACGTGCGAGAGGATGCATCCCGCAGGCTAGTCGAGCAAAAACACGTGCGAGAGGATGCATCCCGCAGGCTAGTCAAGTAAAAACACGTGCGAGAGGATGCATCCCGCAGGCTAGTCGAGCACAAACACGTGCGAGAGGATGCATCCCGCAGGCTAGTCGAGCAAATACACATGCGAGAGGATGCATCCCGCAGGCTAGTCGAGCAAAAACACGTGCGAGAGGATGCATCCCGCAGGCTAGTCGAGCAAAAACACGTGCGAGAGGATGCATCCCGCAGACTAGTCGATTAAAAACACGTGCGAGAGGATGCTTCCCGCAGGCTAGTCGAGTAAAAACACGTGCGAGAGGATGAATCCTGCAGGCTACTCGAGTAAAAACACGTGCGAGAGGATGCATCCCGCAGGCTAGTCGAGCAAAAACACGTGCGAGAGGATGCATCCCGCAGGCTAGTCGAGCAAAAACACGTGCGAGAGGATGCATCCCGCAGGCTAGTCGAGTAAAAACACGTGCGAGAGGATGCATCCCGCAGGCTAGTCGAGTAAAAACACGTGCGAGAGGATGCATCCCGCAGGCTAGTCGAGTAAAAACACGTGCGAAGTTTTGTGGGATGCGCATGCGCAGGTTTTTTGGGATGCGCATGGCTAGTCGCGTAAAAACACGTGCGAGAGGATGCATCCCGCAGGCTAGTCGAGCAAAAACACGTGCGAGAGGATGCATCCCGCAGGCTAGTCGAGTAAAAACACGTGCGAGAGGATGCTTCCCGCAGACTAGTCGAGTAAAAACACGTGCGAGAGGATGCATCCCGCAGGCTAGTCGAGTAAAAACACGTGCGAGAGGATGCATCCCGCAGGCTAGTCGAGCAAAAACACGTGCGAGAGGATGCATCCCGCAGGCTAGTCGAGCAAAAACACGTGCGAGAGGATGCATCCCGCAGGCTAGTCAAGTAAAAACACGTGCGAGAGGATGCATCCCGCAGGCTAGTCGAGCACAAACACGTGCGAGAGGATGCATCCCGCAGGCTAGTCGAGCAAATACACGTGCGAGAGGATGCATCCCGCAGGCTAGTCGAGCAAAAACACGTGCGAGAGGATGTATCCCGCAGGCTAGTCGAGCAAAAACCCGTGCGAGAGGATGCATCCCGCAGACTAGTCGAGTAAAAACACGTGCGAGAGGATGCATCCCGCAGGCTAGTAGAGTAAAAACACGAGCGAGGTTTTGTGGGATGCGCATGCGCAGGTTTTTTGGGATGCGCATGCGCAGGTTTTTTGGGATGCGCATGGCTAGTCGAGCAAAAACACGTGCGAGAGGATGCATCCCGCAGGCTAGTCGAGCAAAAACACGTGCGAGAGGATGCATCCCGCAGGCTAGTCGAGTAAAAACACGTGCGAGAGGTTGCATCCCGCAGGCTAGTCGAGTAAAAACACGTGCAAGAGGATGCTTCCCGCAGGCTAGTCGAGTAAAAACACGTGCGAGAGGATGCATCCCGCAGGCTAGTCGAGTAAAAACACGTGCGGGAGGATGCATCCCGCAGGCTAGTCAAGTAAAAACACGTACGAGAGGATGCATCCCGCAGGCTAGTCGAGCACAAACACGTGCGAGAGGATGTATCCCGCAGGCTAGTCGAGCAAAAACCCGTGCGAGAGGATGCATCCCGCAGACTAGTCGAGTAAAAACACGTGCGAGAGGATGCATCCCGCAGGCTAGTAGAGTAAAAACACGAGCGAGGTTTTGTGGGATGCGCATGCGCAGGTTTTTTGGGATGCGCATGCGCAGGTTTTTTGGGATGCGCATGGCTAGTCGAGCAAAAACACGTGCGAGAGGATGCATCCCGCAGGCTAGTCGAGCAAAAACACGTGCGAGAGGATGCATCCCGCAGGCTAGTCGAGTAAAAACACGTGCGAGAGGTTGCATCCCGCAGGCTAGTCGAGTAAAAACACGTGCAAGAGGATGCTTCCCGCAGGCTAGTCGAGTAAAAACACGTGCGAGAGGATGCATCCCGCAGGCTAGTCGAGTAAAAACACGTGCGGGAGGATGCATCCCGCAGGCTAGTCAAGTAAAAACACGTACGAGAGGATGCATCCCGCAGGCTAGTCGAGCACAAACACGTGCGAGAGGATGCATCCCGCAGGCTAGTCGAGCAAATACACGTGCGAGAGGATGCATCCCGCAGGCTAGTCGAGCAAAAACACGTGCGAGAGGATGCATCCCGCAGGCTAGTCGAGCAAAAACACGTGCGAGAGGATGCATCCCGCAGGCTAGTCGAGTAAAAACACGTGCGAGAGGATGCATCCTGCAGGCTAGTCGAGTAAAAACACGTGCGAGAGGATGCATCCCGCAGGCTAGTCGAGTAAAAACACGTGCGAGAGGATGCATCCCGCAGGCTAGTCGAGCAAAAACACGTGCGAGAGGATGCATCCCGCAGGCTAGTCGAGCAAAAACACGTGCGAGAGGATGCATCCCGCAGGCTAGTCGAGTAAAAACACGTGCGAGAGGATACATCCCGCAGGCTAGTCGAGCAAAAACACGTGCGAGAGGATGCATCCCGCAGGCTAGTCGAGCAAAAACACGTGCGAGAGGATGCATCCCGCAGACTAGTCGAGTAAAAACACGTGCGAGAGGATGCTTCCCGCAGGCTAGTCGAGTAAAAACACGTGCGAGAGGATGCATCCCGCAGGCTAGTCGAGTAAAAACACGTGCGAGAGGATGCATCCCGCAGGCTAGTCGAGTAAAAACACGTGCGAGAGCATGCATCCCGCAGGCTAGTCGAGTAAAAACACGTGCGAGAGAATGCATCCCGCAGGCTAGTCGAGTAAAAACACGTGCGAGGTTTTGTGGGATGCGCATGCGCAGGTTTTGTGAGATGCGCATGCGCAGGTTATTTGGGATGCGCATGCGCAGGTTTTTTGGGATGCGCATGGCTAGTTGAGTAAAAACACGTGCGAGAGGATGCATCCCGCAGGCTAGTCGAGCAAAAACACGTGCGAGAGGATGCATCCCGCAGGCTAGTCAAGTAAAAACACGTGCGAGAGGATGCATCCCGCAGGCTAGTCGAGCACAAAAACACGTGCGAGAGGATGCATCCCGCAGGCTAGTCGAGCAAATACACATGCGAGAGGATGCATCCCGCAGGCTAGTCGAGCAAAAACACGTGCGAGAGGATGCATCCCGCAGGCTAGTCGAGCAAAAACACGTGCGAGAGGATGAATCCTGCAGGCTACTCGAGTAAAAACACGTGCGAGAGGATGCATCCCGCAGGCTAGTCGAGCAAAAACACGTGCGAGAGGATGCATCCCGCAGGCTAGTCGAGCAAAAACACGTGCGAGAGGATGCATCCCGCAGGCTAGTCGAGTAAAAACACGTGCGAGAGGATGCATCCCGCAGGCTAGTCGAGTAAAAACACGTGCGAGAGGATGCATCCCGCAGGCTAGTCGAGTAAAAACACGTGCGAAGTTTTGTGGGATGCGCATGCGCAGGTTTTTTGGGATGCGCATGGCTAGTCGCGTAAAAACACGTGCGAGAGGATGCATCCCGCAGGCTAGTCGAGCAAAAACACGTGCGAGAGGATGCATCCCGCAGGCTAGTCGAGCAAAAACACGTGCGAGAGGATGCATCCCGCAGGCTAGTCAAGTAAAAACACGTGCGAGAGGATGCATCCCGCAGGCTAGTCGAGCACAAACACGTGCGAGAGGATGCATCCCGCAGGCTAGTCGAGCAAAAACACGTGCGAGAGGATGCATCCCGCAGGCTAGTCGAGCAAAAACACGTGCGAGAGGATGCATCCCGCAGGCTAGTCGAGTAAAAACACGTGCGAGAGGATGCTTCCCGCAGGCTAGTCGAGTAAAAACACGTGCGAGAGGATGCATCCCGCAGGCTAGTCGAGTAAAAACACGTGCGAGAGGATGCATCCCGCAGGCTAGTCGAGCAAAAACACGTGCGAGAGGATGCATCCCGCAGGCTAGTCGAGCAAAAACACGTGCGAGAGGATGCATCCCGCAGGCTAGTCAAGTAAAAACACGTGCGAGAGGATGCATCCCGCAGGCTAGTCGAGCACAAACACGTGCGAGAGGATGCATCCCGCAGGCTAGTCGAGCAAATACACGTGCGAGAGGATGCATCCCGCAGGCTATTCGAGCAAAAACACGTGCGAGAGGATGTATCCCGCAGGCTAGTCGAGCAAAAACCCGTGCGAGAGGATGCATCCCGCAGACTAGTCGAGTAAAAACACGTGCGAGAGGATGCATCCCGCAGGCTAGTAGAGTAAAAACACGAGCGAGGTTTTGTGGGATGCGCATGCGCAGGTTTTTTGGGATGCGCATGCGCAGGTTTTTTGGGATGCGCATGGCTAGTCGAGCAAAAACACGTGCGAGAGGATGCATCCCGCAGGCTAGTCGAGCAAAAACACGTGCGAGAGGATGCATCCCGCAGGCTAGTCGAGTAAAAACACGTGCGAGAGGTTGCATCCCGCAGGCTAGTCGAGTAAAAACACGTGCAAGAGGATGCTTCCCGCAGGCTAGTCGAGTAAAAACACGTGCGAGAGGATGCATCCCGCAGGCTAGTCGAGTAAAAACACGTGCGGGAGGATGCATCCCGCAGGCTAGTCAAGTAAAAACAAGTACGAGAGGATGCATCCCGCAGGCTAGTCGAGCACAAACACGTGCGAGAGGATGCATCCCGCAGGCTAGTCGAGCAAATACACGTGCGAGAGGATGCATCCCGCAGGCTAGTCGAGCAAAAACACGTGCGAGAGGATGCATCCCGCAGGCTAGTCGAGCAAAAACACGTGCGAGAGGATGCATCCCGCAGGCTAGTCGAGTAAAAACACGTGCGAGAGGATGCATCCTGCAGGCTAGTCGAGTAAAAACACGTGCGAGAGGATGCATCCCGCAGGCTAGTCGAGTAAAAACACGTGCGAGAGGATGCATCCCGCAGGCTAGTCGAGCAAAAACACGTGCGAGAGGATGCATCCCGCAGGCTAGTCGAGCAAAAACACGTGCGAGAGGATGCATCCCGCAGGCTAGTCGAGTAAAAACACGTGCGGGAGGATGGATCCCGCAGGCTAGTCAAGTAAAAACACGTACGAGAGGATGCATCCCGCAGGCTAGTCGAGTAAAAACACGTGCGAGAGGATGCATCCCGCAGGCTAGTCGAGTAAAAACACGTGCGGGAGGATGCATCCCGCAGGCTAGTCAAGTAAAAACACGTACGAGAGGATGCATCCCGCAGGCTAGTCGAGCACAAACACGTGCGAGAGGATGCATCCCGCAGGCTAGTCGAGCAAATACACGTGCGAGAGGATGCATCCCGCAGGCTAGTCGAGCAAAAACACGTGCGAGAGGATGCATCCCGCAGGCTAGTCGAGCAAAAACACGTGCGAGAGGATGCATCCCGCAGGCTAGTCGAGTAAAAACACGTGCGAGAGGATGCATCCTGCAGGCTAGTCGAGTAAAAACACGTGCGAGAGGATGCATACCGCAGGCTAGTCGAGTAAAAACACGTGCGAGAGGATGCATCCCGCAGGCTAGTCGAGTAAAAACACGTGCGAGAGGATGCATCCCGCAGGCTAGTCGAGTAAAAACACGTGCGAGGTTTTGTGGGATGCGCATGCGCAGGTTTTTTGGGATGCGCATGGCTAGGCGAGCAAAAACACGTGCGAGAGGATGCATCCCGCAGGGTAGTCGAGTAAAAACACGTGCGAGAGGATGCATCCCGCAGGCTAGTCGAGTAAAAACACGTGCGAGAGGATGCATCCCGCAGGCTAGTCGAGCAAAAACACGTGCAAGAGGATGCATCCCGCAGGCTAGTCGAGCAAAAACACGTGCGAGAGGATGCATCCCGCAGACTAGTCGAGTAAAAACACGTGCGAGAGGATGCTTCCCGCAGGCTAGTCGAGTAAAAACACGTGCGAGAGGATGCATCCCGCAGGCTAGTCGAGTAAAAACACGTGCGAGAGGATGCATCCCGCAGGCTAGTCGAGTAAAAACACGTGCGAGAGCATGCATCCCGCAGGCTAGTCGAGTAAAAACACGTGCGAGAGAATGCATCCCGCAGGCTAGTCGAGTAAAAACACGTGCGAGGTTTTGTGGGATGCGCATGCGCAGGTTTTGTGAGATGCGCATGCGCAGGTTATTTGGGATGCGCATGCGCAGGTTTTTTGGGATGCGCATGGCTAGTCGAGTAAAAACACGTGCGAGAGGATGCATCCCGCAGGCTAGTCGAGCAAAAACACGTGCGAGAGGATGCATCCCGCAGGCTAGTCAAGTAAAAACACGTGCGAGAGGATGCATCCCGTAGGCTAGTCGAGCACAAACACGTGCGAGAGGATGTATCCCGCAGGCTAGTCGAGCAAATACACGTGCGAGAGGATGCATCCCGCAGGCTAGTCGAGCAAAAACACGTGCGAGAGGATGCATCCCGCAGGCTAGTCGAGCAAAAACACGTGCGAGAGGATGCATCCCGCAGACTAGTCGAGTAAAAACACGTGCGAGGGGATGCTTCCCGCAGGCTAGTCGAGTAAAAACACGTGCGAGAGGATGCATCCCGCAGGCTAGTCGAGCAAAAACACGTGCGAGAGGATGCATCCCGCAGGCTAGTCGAGCAAAAACACGTGCGAGAGGATGCACCCCGCAGGCTAGTCAAGTAAAAACACGTGCGAGAGGATGCATCCCGCAGGCTAGTCGAGTAAAAACACGTGCGAGAGGATGCATCCCGCAGGCTAGTCGAGTAAAAACACGTGCGAGAGCATGCATCCCGCAGGCTAGTCGAGTAAAAACACGTGCGAGAGAATGCATCCCGCAGGCTAGTCGAGTAAAAACACGTGCGAGGTTTTGTGGGATGCGCATGCGCAGGTTTTGTGAGATGCGCATGCGCAGGTTATTTGGGATGCGCATGCGCAGGTTTTTTGGGATGCGCATGGCTAGTCGAGTAAAAACACGTGCGAGAGGATGCATCCCGCAGGCTAGTCGAGCAAAAACACGTGCGAGAGGATGCATCCCGCAGGCTAGTCAAGTAAAAACACGTGCGAGAGGATGCATCCCGTAGGCTAGTCGAGCACAAACACGTGCGAGAGGATGTATCCCGCAGGCTAGTCGAGCAAATACACGTGCGAGAGGATGCATCCCGCAGGCTAGTCGAGCAAAAACACGTGCGAGAGGATGCATCCCGCAGGCTAGTCGAGCAAAAACACGTGCGAGAGGATGCATCCCGCAGACTAGTCGAGTAAAAACACGTGCGAGAGGATGCTTCCCGCAGGCTAGTCGAGTAAAAACACGTGCGAGAGGATGCATCCCGCAGGCTAGTCGAGCAAAAACACGTGCGAGAGGATGCATCCCGCAGGCTAGTCGAGCAAAAACACGTGCGAGAGGATGCACCCCGCAGGCTAGTCAAGTAAAAACACGTACGAGAGGATGCATCCCGCAGGCTAGTCGAGCACAAACACGTACGAGAGGATGCATCCCGCAGGCTAGTCGAGCACAAACACGTGCGAGAGGATGCATCCCGCAGGCTAGTCGAGCAAATACACGTGCGAGAGGATGCATCCCGCAGGCTAGTCGAGCAAAAACACGTGCGAGAGGATGCATCCCGCAGGCTAGTCGAGCAAAAACACGTGCGAGAGGATGCATCCCGCAGGCTAGTCGAGTAAAAACACGTGCGAGAGGATGCATCCTGCAGGCTAGTCGAGTAAAAACACGTGCGAGAGGATGCATACCGCAGGCTAGTCGAGTAAAAACACGTGCGAGAGGATGCATCCCGCAGGCTAGTCGAGTAAAAACACGTGCGAGAGGATGCATCCCGCAGGCTAGTCGAGTAAAAACACGTGCGAGGTTTTGTGGGATGCGCATGCGCAGGTTTTTTGGGATGCGCATGGCTAGGCGAGCAAAAACACGTGCGAGAGGATGCATCCCGCAGGGTAGTCGAGTAAAAACACGTGCGAGAGGATGCATCCCGCAGGCTAGTCGAGTAAAAACACGTGCGAGAGGATGCATCCCGCAGGCTAGTCGAGCAAAAACACGTGCAAGAGGATGCATCCCGCAGGCTAGTCGAGCAAAAACACGTGCGAGAGGATGCATCCCGCAGACTAGTCGAGTAAAAACACGTGCGAGAGGATGCTTCCCGCAGGCTAGTCGAGTAAAAACACGTGCGAGAGGATGCATCCCGCAGGCTAGTCGAGTAAAAACACGTGCGAGAGGATGCATCCCGCAGGCTAGTCGAGTAAAAACACGTGCGAGAGCATGCATCCCGCAGGCTAGTCGAGTAAAAACACGTGCGAGAGAATGCATCCCGCAGGCTAGTCGAGTAAAAACACGTGCGAGGTTTTGTGGGATGCGCATGCGCAGGTTTTGTGAGATGCGCATGCGCAGGTTATTTGGGATGCGCATGCGCAGGTTTTTTGGGATGCGCATGGCTAGTCGAGTAAAAACACGTGCGAGAGGATGCATCCCGCAGGCTAGTCGAGCAAAAACACGTGCGAGAGGATGCATCCCGCAGGCTAGTCAAGTAAAAACACGTGCGAGAGGATGCATCCCGTAGGCTAGTCGAGCACAAACACGTGCGAGAGGATGTATCCCGCAGGCTAGTCGAGCAAATACACGTGCGAGAGGATGCATCCCGCAGGCTAGTCGAGCAAAAACACGTGCGAGAGGATGCATCCCGCAGGCTAGTCGAGCAAAAACACGTGCGAGAGGATGCATCCCGCAGACTAGTCGAGTAAAAACACGTGCGAGGGGATGCTTCCCGCAGGCTAGTCGAGTAAAAACACGTGCGAGAGGATGCATCCCGCAGGCTAGTCGAGCAAAAACACGTGCGAGAGGATGCATCCCGCAGGCTAGTCGAGCAAAAACACGTGCGAGAGGATGCACCCCGCAGGCTAGTCAAGTAAAAACACGTGCGAGAGGATGCATCCCGCAGGCTAGTCGAGTAAAAACACGTGCGAGAGGATGCATCCCGCAGGCTAGTCGAGTAAAAACACGTGCGAGAGCATGCATCCCGCAGGCTAGTCGAGTAAAAACACGTGCGAGAGAATGCATCCCGCAGGCTAGTCGAGTAAAAACACGTGCGAGGTTTTGTGGGATGCGCATGCGCAGGTTTTGTGAGATGCGCATGCGCAGGTTATTTGGGATGCGCATGCGCAGGTTTTTTGGGATGCGCATGGCTAGTCGAGTAAAAACACGTGCGAGAGGATGCATCCCGCAGGCTAGTCGAGCAAAAACACGTGCGAGAGGATGCATCCCGCAGGCTAGTCAAGTAAAAACACGTGCGAGAGGATGCATCCCGTAGGCTAGTCGAGCACAAACACGTGCGAGAGGATGTATCCCGCAGGCTAGTCGAGCAAATACACGTGCGAGAGGATGCATCCCGCAGGCTAGTCGAGCAAAAACACGTGCGAGAGGATGCATCCCGCAGGCTAGTCGAGCAAAAACACGTGCGAGAGGATGCATCCCGCAGACTAGTCGAGTAAAAACACGTGCGAGAGGATGCTTCCCGCAGGCTAGTCGAGTAAAAACACGTGCGAGAGGATGCATCCCGCAGGCTAGTCGAGCAAAAACACGTGCGAGAGGATGCATCCCGCAGGCTAGTCGAGCAAAAACACGTGCGAGAGGATGCACCCCGCAGGCTAGTCAAGTAAAAACACGTACGAGAGGATGCATCCCGCAGGCTAGTCGAGCACAAACACGTGCGAGAGGATGCATCCCGCAGGCTAGTCGAGCAAATACACGTGCGAGAGGATGCATCCCGCAGGCTAGTCGAGCAAAAACACGTGCGAGAGGATGCATCCCGCAGGCTAGTCGAGCAAAAACACGTGCGAGAGGATACATCCCGCAGGCTAGTCGAGTAAAAACACGTGCGAGAGGATGCATCCTGCAGGCTAGTCGAGTAAAAGCACGTGCGAGAGGATGCATCCCGCAGGCTAGTCGAGTAAAAACACGTGCGAGAGGATGCATCCCGCAGGCTAGTCGAGTAAAAACACGTGCGAGAGGATGCATCCCGCAGGCTAGTCGAGTAAAAACACGTGCGAGGTTTTGTGGGATGCGCATGCGCAGGTTTTTTGGGATGCGCATGCGCAGGTTTTTTGGGATGCGCATGGCTAGTCGAGCAAAAACACGTGCGAGAGGATGCATCCCGCAGGCTAGTCGAGCAAAAACACGTGCGAGAGGATGCATCCCGCAGACTAGTCGAGTAAAAACACGTGCGAGAGGATGCTTCCCGCAGGCTAGTCGAGTAAAAACACGTGCGAGAGGATGCATCCCGCAGGCTAGTCGAGCAAAAACACGTGCGAGAGGATGCATCCCGCAGGCTAGTCGAGCAAAAACACGTGCGAGAGGATGCACCCCGCAGGCTAGTCAAGTAAAAACACGTACGAGAGGATGCATCCCGCAGGCTAGTCGAGCACAAACACGTGCGAGAGGATGCATCCCGCAGGCTAGTCGAGCAAATACACGTGCGAGAGGATGCATCCCGCAGGCTAGTCGAGCAAAAACACGTGCGAGAGGATGCATCCCGCAGGCTAGTCGAGCAAAAACACGTGCGAGAGGATGCATCCCGCAGGCTAGTCGAGTAAAAACACGTGCGAGAGGATGCATCCTGCAGGCTAGTCGAGTAAAAACACGTGCGAGAGGATGCATCCCGCAGGCTAGTCGAGTGAAAACACGTGCGAGAGGATGCATCCCGCAGGCTAGTCGAGTAAAAACACGTGCGAGAGGATGCATCCCGCAGGCTAGTCGAGTAAAAACACGTGCGAGGTTTTGTGGGATGCGCATGCGCAGGTTTTTTGGGATGCGCATGCGCAGGTTTTTTGGGATGCGCATGGCTAGTCGAGCAAAAACACGTGCGAGAGGATGCATCCCGCAGGCTAGTCGAGCAAAAACACGTGCGAGAGGATGCATCCCGCAGACTAGTCGAGTAAAAACACGTGCGAGAGGATGCTTCCCGCAGGCTAGTCGAGTAAAACACGTGCGAGAGGATGCATCCCGCAGGCTAGTCGAGCAAAAACACGTGCGAGAGGATGCATCCCGCAGGCTAGTCGAGCAAAAACACGTGCGAGAGGATAAACCCCGCAGGCTAGTCAAGTAAAAACACGTACGAGAGGATGCATCCCGCAGGCTAGTCGAGCACAAACACGTGCGAGAAGATGCATCCCGCAGGCTAGTCGAGCAAATACACGTGCGAGAGGATGCATCCCGCAGGCTAGTCGAGCAAAAACACGTGCGAGAGGATGCATCCCGCAGGCTAGTCGAGCAAAAACACGTGCGAGAGGATGCATCCCGCAGGCTAGTCGAGTAAAAACACGTGCGAGAGGATGCATCCTGCAGGCTAGTCGAGTAAAAGCACGTGCGAGAGGATGCATCCCGCAGGCTAGTCGAGTAAAAACACGTGCGAGAGGATGCATCCCGCAGGCTAGTCGAGTAAAAACACGTGCGAGAGGATGCATCCCGCAGGCTAGTCGAGTAAAAACACGTGCGAGGTTTTGTGGGATGCGCATGCGCAGGTTTTTTGGGATGCGCATGCGCAGGTTTTTTGGGATGCGCATGGCTAGTCGAGCAAAAACACGTGCGAGAGGATGCATCCCGCAGGGTAGTCGAGTAAAAACACGTGCGAGAGGATGCATCCCGCAGGCTAGTCGAGTAAAAACACGTGCGAGAGGTTGCATCCCGCAGGCTAGTCGAGCAAAAACACGTGCGAGAGGAAGCATCCCGCAGGCTAGTCGAGCAAAAACACGTGCGAGAGGATGCATCCCGCAGACTAGTCGAGTAAAAACACGTGCGAGAGGATGCTTCCCGCAGGCTAGTCGAGTAAAAACACGTGCGAGAGGATGCATCCCGCAGGCTAGTCGAGTAAAAACACGTGCGAGAGGATGCATCCCGCAGGCTAGTCGAGTAAAAACACGTGCGAGAGGATGCATCCCGCAGGCTAGTCGAGTAAAAACACGTGCGAGAGAATGCATCCCGCAGGGTAGTCGAGTAAAAACACGTGCGAGGTTTTGTGGGATGCGCATGCGCAGGTTTTGTGAGATGCGCATGCGCAGGTTATTTGGGATGCGCATGCGCAGGTTTTTTGGGATGCGCATGGCTAGTCGAGTAAAAACACGTGCGAGAGGATGCATCCCGCAGGCTAGTCGAGCAAAAACACGTGCGAGAGGATGCATCCCGCAGGCTAGTCAAGTAAAAACACGTGCGAGAGGATGCATCCCGTAGGCTAGTCGAGCACAAACACGTGCGAGAGGATGCATCCCGCAGGCTAGTCGAGCAAATACACGTGCGAGAGGATGCATCCCGCAGGCTAGTCGAGCAAAAACACGTGCAGGAGGATGCATCCCCAAGGCTAGTCGAGCAAAAACACGTGCGAGAGGATGCATCCCGCAGACTAGTCGAGTAAAAACACGTGCGAGAGGATGCTTCCCGCAGGCTAGTCGAGTAAAAACACGTGCGAGAGGATGCATCCCGCAGGCTAGTCGAGTAAAAACACGTGCGAGGTTTTGTGGGATGCGCATGCGCAGGTTTTTGGGGATGCGCATGCGCAGGTTTTTTGGGATGCGCATGCGCAGGTTTTTTGGGATGCGCATGGCTAGTCGAGCAAAAACACGTGCGAGAGGATGCATCCCGCAGGCTAGTCGAGCAAAAACACGTGCGAGAGGATGCATCCCGCAGGCTAGTCGAGCAAAAACACATGCGAGAGGATGCATCCCGCAGGCTAGTCGAGTAAAAACACGTGCGAGAGGATGCATCCCGCAGGCTAGTCGTGTAAAAACACGTGCGAGAGGATGCATCCCGCAGGCTAGTCGAGTAAAAACACGTGCGAAGTTTTGTGGGATGCGCATGCGCAGGTTTTTTGGGATGCGCATGGCTAGTCGAGCAAAAACACGTGCGAGAGGATGCATCCCGCAGGCTAGTCAAGTATAAACACGTGCGAGAGGATGCATCCCGCAGGCTAGTCGAGCACAAACACGTGCGAGAGGATGCATCCCGCAGGCTAGTTGAGCAAATACACATGCGAGAGGATGCATCCCGCAGGCTAGTCAAGTAAAAACACGTGCGAGAGGATGCATCCCGTAGGCTAGTCGAGCACAAACACGTGCGAGAGGATGTATCCCGCAGGCTAGTCGAGCAAATACACGTGCGAGAGGATGCATCCCGCAGGCTAGTCGAGCAAAAACACGTGCGAGAGGATGCATCCCGCAGGCTAGTCGAGCAAAAACACGTGCGAGAGGATGCATCCCGCAGACTAGTCGAGTAAAAACACGTGCGAGAGGATGCTTCCCGCAGGCTAGTCGAGTAAAAACACGTGCGAGAGGATGCATCCCGCAGGCTAGTCGAGCAAAAACACGTGCGAGAGGATGCATCCCGCAGGCTAGTCGAGCAAAAACACGTGCGAGAGGATGCACCCCGCAGGCTAGTCAAGTAAAAACACGTACGAGAGGATGCATCCCGCAGGCTAGTCGAGCACAAACACGTGCGAGAGGATGCATCCCGCAGGCTAGTCGAGCAAATACACGTGCGAGAGGATGCATCCCGCAGGCTAGTCGAGCAAAAACACGTGCGAGAGGATGCATCCCGCAGGCTAGTCGAGCAAAAACACGTGCGAGAGGATGCATCCCGCAGGCTAGTCGAGTAAAAACACGTGCGAGAGGATGCATCCTGCAGGCTAGTCGAGTAAAAGCACGTGCGAGAGGATGCATCCCGCAGGCTAGTCGAGTAAAAACACGTGCGAGAGGATGCATCCCGCAGGCTAGTCGAGTAAAAACACGTGCGAGAGGATGCATCCCGCAGGCTAGTCGAGTAAAAACACGTGCGAGGTTTTGTGGGATGCGCATGCGCAGGTTTTTTGGGATGCGCATGCGCAGGTTTTTTGGGATGCGCATGGCTAGTCGAGCAAAAACACGTGCGAGAGGATGCATCCCGCAGGCTAGTCGAGCAAAAACACGTGCGAGAGGATGCATCCCGCAGACTAGTCGAGTAAAAACACGTGCGAGAGGATGCTTCCCGCAGGCTAGTCGAGTAAAAACACGTGCGAGAGGATGCATCCCGCAGGCTAGTCGAGCAAAAACACGTGCGAGAGGATGCATCCCGCAGGCTAGTCGAGCAAAAACACGTGCGAGAGGATGCACCCCGCAGGCTAGTCAAGTAAAAACACGTACGAGAGGATGCATCCCGCAGGCTAGTCGAGCACAAACACGTGCGAGAGGATGCATCCCGCAGGCTAGTCGAGCAAATACACGTGCGAGAGGATGCATCCCGCAGGCTAGTCGAGCAAAAACACGTGCGAGAGGATGCATCCCGCAGGCTAGTCGAGCAAAAACACGTGCGAGAGGATGCATCCCGCAGGCTAGTCGAGTAAAAACACGTGCGAGAGGATGCATCCTGCAGGCTAGTCGAGTAAAAACACGTGCGAGAGGATGCATCCCGCAGGCTAGTCGAGTGAAAACACGTGCGAGAGGATGCATCCCGCAGGCTAGTCGAGTAAAAACACGTGCGAGAGGATGCATCCCGCAGGCTAGTCGAGTAAAAACACGTGCGAGGTTTTGTGGGATGCGCATGCGCAGGTTTTTTGGGATGCGCATGCGCAGGTTTTTTGGGATGCGCATGGCTAGTCGAGCAAAAACACGTGCGAGAGGATGCATCCCGCAGGCTAGTCGAGCAAAAACACGTGCGAGAGGATGCATCCCGCAGACTAGTCGAGTAAAAACACGTGCGAGAGGATGCTTCCCGCAGGCTAGTCGAGTAAAACACGTGCGAGAGGATGCATCCCGCAGGCTAGTCGAGCAAAAACACGTGCGAGATAATGCATCCCGCAGGCTAGTCGAGCAAAAACACGTGCGAGAGGATAAACCCCGCAGGCTAGTCAAGTAAAAACACGTACGAGAGGATGCATCCCGCAGGCTAGTCGAGCACAAACACGTGCGAGAAGATGCATCCCGCAGGCTAGTCGAGCAAATACACGTGCGAGAGGATGCATCCCGCAGGCTAGTCGAGCAAAAACACGTGCGAGAGGATGCATCCCGCAGGCTAGTCGAGCAAAAACACGTGCGAGAGGATGCATCCCGCAGGCTAGTCGAGTAAAAACACGTGCGAGAGGATGCATCCTGCAGGCTAGTCGAGTAAAAGCACGTGCGAGAGGATGCATCCCGCAGGCTAGTCGAGTAAAAACACGTGCGAGAGGATGCATCCCGCAGGCTAGTCGAGTAAAAACACGTGCGAGAGGATGCATCCCGCAGGCTAGTCGAGTAAAAACACGTGCGAGGTTTTGTGGGATGCGCATGCGCAGGTTTTTTGGGATGCGCATGCGCAGGTTTTTTGGGATGCGCATGGCTAGTCGAGCAAAAACACGTGCGAGAGGATGCATCCCGCAGGGTAGTCGAGTAAAAACACGTGCGAGAGGATGCATCCCGCAGGCTAGTCGAGTAAAAACACGTGCGAGAGGTTGCATCCCGCAGGCTAGTCGAGCAAAAACACGTGCGAGAGGAAGCATCCCGCAGGCTAGTCGAGCAAAAACACGTGCGAGAGGATGCATCCCGCAGACTAGTCGAGTAAAAACACGTGCGAGAGGATGCTTCCCGCAGGCTAGTCGAGTAAAAACACGTGCGAGAGGATGCATCCCGCAGGCTAGTCGAGTAAAAACACGTGCGAGAGGATGCATCCCGCAGGCTAGTCGAGTAAAAACACGTGCGAGAGGATGCATCCCGCAGGCTAGTCGAGTAAAAACACGTGCGAGAGAATGCATCCCGCAGGGTAGTCGAGTAAAAACACGTGCGAGGTTTTGTGGGATGCGCATGCGCAGGTTTTGTGAGATGCGCATGCGCAGGTTATTTGGGATGCGCATGCGCAGGTTTTTTGGGATGCGCATGGCTAGTCGAGTAAAAACACGTGCGAGAGGATGCATCCCGCAGGCTAGTCGAGCAAAAACACGTGCGAGAGGATGCATCCCGCAGGCTAGTCAAGTAAAAACACGTGCGAGAGGATGCATCCCGTAGGCTAGTCGAGCACAAACACGTGCGAGAGGATGCATCCCGCAGGCTAGTCGAGCAAATACACGTGCGAGAGGATGCATCCCGCAGGCTAGTCGAGCAAAAACACGTGCAGGAGGATGCATCCCCAAGGCTAGTCGAGCAAAAACACGTGCGAGAGGATGCATCCCGCAGACTAGTCGAGTAAAAACACGTGCGAGAGGATGCTTCCCGCAGGCTAGTCGAGTAAAAACACGTGCGAGAGGATGCATCCCGCAGGCTAGTCGAGTAAAAACACGTGCGAGGTTTTGTGGGATGCGCATGCGCAGGTTTTTGGGGATGCGCATGCGCAGGTTTTTTGGGATGCGCATGCGCAGGTTTTTTGGGATGCGCATGGCTAGTCGAGCAAAAACACGTGCGAGAGGATGCATCCCGCAGGCTAGTCGAGCAAAAACACGTGCGAGAGGATGCATCCCGCAGGCTAGTCGAGCAAAAACACATGCGAGAGGATGCATCCCGCAGGCTAGTCGAGTAAAAACACGTGCGAGAGGATGCATCCCGCAGGCTAGTCGTGTAAAAACACGTGCGAGAGGATGCATCCCGCAGGCTAGTCGAGTAAAAACACGTGCGAAGTTTTGTGGGATGCGCATGCGCAGGTTTTTTGGGATGCGCATGGCTAGTCGAGCAAAAACACGTGCGAGAGGATGCATCCCGCAGGCTAGTCAAGTATAAACACGTGCGAGAGGATGCATCCCGCAGGCTAGTCGAGCACAAACACGTGCGAGAGGATGCATCCCGCAGGCTAGTTGAGCAAATACACATGCGAGAGGATGCATCCCGCAGGCTAGTCGAGTAAAAACACGTGCGAGAGGATGAATCCTGCAGGCTACTCGAGTAAAAACACGTGCGAGAGGATGCATCCCGCAGGCTAGTCGAGCAAAAACACGTGCGAGAGGATGCATCCCGCAGGCTAGTCGAGCAAAAACACGTGCGAGAGGATGCATCCCGCAGGCTAGTCGAGTAAAAACACGTGCGAGAGGATGCATCCCGCAGGCTAGTCGAGCACAAACACGTGCGAGAGGATGCATCCCGCAGGCTAGTCGAGCAAATACACGTGCGAGAGGATGCATCCCGCAGGCTAGTCGAGCAAAAACACGTGCGAGAGGATGTATCCCGCAGGCTAGTCGAGCAAAAACCCGTGCGAGAGGATGCATCCCGCAGACTAGTCGAGCAAAAACACGTGCGAGAGGATGCATCCCGCAGGCTAGTCGAGTAAAAACACGAGCGAGGTTTTGTGGGATGCGCATGCGCAGGTTTTTTGGGATGCGCATGGCTAGTCGAGCAAAAACACGTGCGAGAGGATGCATCCCGCAGGCTAGTCGAGCAAAAACACGTGCGAGAGGATGCATCCCGCAGGCTAGTCGAGTAAAAACACGTGCGAGAGGTTGCATCCCGCAGGCTAGTCGAGTAAAAACACGTGCAAGAGGATGCTTCCCGCAGGCTAGTCGAGTAAAAACACGTGCGAGAGGATGCATCCCGCAGGCTAGTCGAGTCAAAACACGTGCGGGAGGATGCATCCCGCAGGCTAGTCAAGTAAAAACACGTACGAGAGGATGCATCCCGCAGGCTAGTCGAGCACAAACACGTGCGAGAGGATGCATCCCGCAGGCTAGTCGAGCAAATACACGTGCGAGAGGATGCATCCCGCAGGCTAGTCGAGCAAAAACACGTGCGAGAGGATGAATCCTGCAGGCTAGTCGAGTAAAAACACGTGCGGGAGGATGCATCCCGCAGGCTAGTCGAGTAAAAACACGTGCGAGAGGATGCATCCCGCAGGCTAGTCGAGTAAAAACACGTGCGAGAGGATGCATCCCGCAGGCTAGTCGAGTAAAAACACGTGCGAGGTTTTGTGGGATGCGCATGCGCAGGTTTTTTGGGATGCGCATGCGCAGGTTTTTTGGGATGCGCATGCGCAGGTTTTTTGGAATGCGCATGGCTAGTCGAGCAAAAACACGTGCGAGAGGATGCATCCCGCAGGGTAGTCGAGTAAAAACACGTGCGAGAGGATGCATCCCGCTGGCTAGTCGAGTAAAAACACGTGCGAGAGGATGCATCCCGCAGGCTAGTCGAGCAAAAACACGTGCGAGAGGATGCATCCCGCAGGCTAGTCGAGCAAAAACACGTGCGAGAGGATGCATCCCGCAGACTAGTCGAGTAAAAACACGTGCGAGAGGATGCTTCCCGCAGGCTAGTCGAGTAAAAACACGTGCGAGAGGATGCATCCCGCAGGCTAGTCGAGTAAAAACACGTGCGAGAGGATGCATCCCGCAGGCTAGTCGAGTAAAAACACGTGCGAGAGCATGCATCCCGCAGGCTAGTCGAGTAAAAACACGTGCGAGAGAATGCATCCCGCAGGCTAGTCGAGTAAAAACACGTGCGAGGTTTTGTGGGATGCGCATGCGCAGGTTTTGTGAGATGCGCATGCGCAGGTTATTTGGGATGCGCATGCGCAGGTTTTTTGGGATGCGCATGGCTAGTTGAGTAAAAACACGTGCGAGAGGATGCATCCCGCAGGCTAGTCGAGCAAAAACACGTGCGAGAGGATGCATCCCGCAGGCTAGTCAAGTAAAAACACGTGCGAGAGGATGCATCCCGCAGGCTAGTCGAGCACAAACACGTGCGAGAGGATGCATCCCGCAGGCTAGTCGAGCAAATACACATGCGAGAGGATGCATCCCGCAGGCTAGTCGAGCAAAAACACGTGCGAGAGGATGCATCCCGCAGGCTAGTCGAGCAAAAACACGTGCGAGAGGATGCATCCCGCAGACTAGTCGATTAAAAACACGTGCGAGAGGATGCTTCCCGCAGGCTAGTCGAGTAAAAACACGTGCGAGAGGATGAATCCTGCAGGCTACTCGAGTAAAAACACGTGCGAGAGGATGCATCCCGCAGGCTAGTCGAGCAAAAACACGTGCGAGAGGATGCATCCCGCAGGCTAGTCGAGCAAAAACACGTGCGAGAGGATGCATCCCGCAGGCTAGTCGAGTAAAAACACGTGCGAGAGGATGCATCCCGCAGGCTAGTCGAGTAAAAACACGTGCGAGAGGATGCATCCCGCAGGCTAGTCGAGTAAAAACACGTGCGAAGTTTTGTGGGATGCGCATGCGCAGGTTTTTTGGGATGCGCATGGCTAGTCGAGTAAAAACACGTGCGAGAGGATGCATCCCGCAGGCTAGTCGAGCAAAAACACGTGCGAGAGGATGCATCCCGCAGGCTAGTCGAGCAAAAACACGTGCGAGAGGATGCATCCCGCAGGCTAGTCAAGTAAAAACACGTGCGAGAGGATGCATCCCGCAGGCTAGTCGAGCACAAACACGTGCGAGAGGATGCATCCCGCAGGGTAGTCGAGTAAAAACACGTGCGAGAGGATGCATCCCGCAGGCTAGTCGAGTAAAAACACGTGCGAGAGGATGCATCCCGCAGGCTAGTCGAGCAAAAACACGTGCGGGAGGATGCATCCCGCAGGCTAGTCGAGTAAAAACACGTGCGAGAGGATGCATCCCGCAGGCTAGTCGAGTAAAAACACGTGCGAGAGGATGCATCCCGCAGGCTAGTCGAGTAAAAACACGTGCGAGGTTTTGTGGGATGCGCATGCGCAGGTTTTTTGGGATGCGCATGCGCAGGTTTTTTGGGATGCGCATGCGCAGGTTTTTTGGAATGCGCATGGCTAGTCGAGCAAAAACACGTGCGAGAGGATGCATCCCGCAGGCTAGTCGAGCAAAAACACGTGCGAGAGGATGCATCCCGCAGGCTAGTCGAGTAAAAACACGTGCGAGAGGATGCATCCCGCAGGCTAGTCGAGCAAAAACACGTGCGAGAGGATGCATCCCGCAGGCTAGTCGAGCAAAAACACGTGCGAGAGGATGCATCCCGCAGACTAGTCGAGTAAAAACACGTGCGAGAGGATGCTTCCCGCAGGCTAGTCGAGTAAAAACACGTGCGAGAGGATGCATCCCGCAGGCTAGTCGAGTAAAAACACGTGCGAGAGGATGCATCCCGCAGGCTAGTCGAGTAAAAACACGTGCGAGAGCATGCATCCCGCAGGCTAGTCGAGTAAAAACACGTGCGAGAGAATGCATCCCGCAGGCTAGTCGAGTAAAAACACGTGCGAGGTTTTGTGGGATGCGCATGCGCAGGTTTTGTGAGATGCGCATGCGCAGGTTATTTGGGATGCGCATGCGCAGGTTTTTTGGGATGCGCATGGCTAGTTGAGTAAAAACACGTGCGAGAGGATGCATCCCGCAGGCTAGTCGAGCAAAAACACGTGCGAGAGGATGCATCCCGCAGGCTAGTCAAGTAAAAACACGTGCGAGAGGATGCATCCCGCAGGCTAGTCGAGCACAAACACGTGCGAGAGGATGCATCCCGCAGGCTAGTCGAGCAAATACACATGCGAGAGGATGCATCCCGCAGGCTAGTCGAGCAAAAACACGTGCGAGAGGATGCATCCCGCAGGCTAGTCGAGCAAAAACACGTGCGAGAGGATGCATCCCGCAGACTAGTCGATTAAAAACACGTGCGAGAGGATGCTTCCCGCAGGCTAGTCGAGTAAAAACACGTGCGAGAGGATGAATCCTGCAGGCTACTCGAGTAAAAACACGTGCGAGAGGATGCATCCCGCAGGCTAGTCGAGCAAAAACACGTGCGAGAGGATGCATCCCGCAGGCTAGTCGAGCAAAAACACGTGCGAGAGGATGCATCCCGCAGGCTAGTCGAGTAAAAACACGTGCGAGAGGATGCATCCCGCAGGCTAGTCGAGTAAAAACACGTGCGAGAGGATGCATCCCGCAGGCTAGTCGAGTAAAAACACGTGCGAAGTTTTGTGGGATGCGCATGCGCAGGTTTTTTGGGATGCGCATGGCTAGTCGAGTAAAAACACGTGCGAGAGGATGCATCCCGCAGGCTAGTCGAGCAAAAACACGTGCGAGAGGATGCATCCCGCAGGCTAGTCGAGCAAAAACACGTGCGAGAGGATGCATCCCGCAGGCTAGTCAAGTAAAAACACGTGCGAGAGGATGCATCCCGCAGGCTAGTCGAGCACAAACACGTGCGAGAGGATGCATCCCGCAGGGTAGTCGAGTAAAAACACGTGCGAGAGGATGCATCCCGCAGGCTAGTCGAGTAAAAACACGTGCGAGAGGATGCATCCCGCAGGCTAGTCGAGCAAAAACACGTGCGAGAGGATGCATCCCGCAGGCTAGTCGAGCAAAAACACGTGCGAGAGGATGCATCCTGCAGGCTAGTCGAGTAAAAACACGTGCGGGAGGATGCATCCCGCAGGCTAGTCGAGTAAAAACACGTGCGAGAGGATGCATCCCGCAGGCTAGTCGAGTAAAAACACGTGCGAGAGGATGCATCCCGCAGGCTAGTCGAGTAAAAACACGTGCGAGGTTTTGTGGGATGCGCATGCGCAGGTTTTTTGGGATGCGCATGCGCAGGTTTTTTGGGATGCGCATGCGCAGGTTTTTTGGAATGCGCATGGCTAGTCGAGCAAAAACACGTGCGAGAGGATGCATCCCGCAGGGTAGTCGAGTAAAAACACGTGCGAGAGGATGCATCCCGCAGGCTAGTCGAGTAAAAACACGTGCGAGAGGATGCATCCCGCAGGCTAGTCGAGCAAAAACACGTGCGAGAGGATGCATCCCGCAGGCTAGTCGAGCAAAAACACGTGCGAGAGGATGCATCCCGCAGACTAGTCGAGTAAAAACACGTGCGAGAGGATGCTTCCCGCAGGCTAGTCGAGTAAAAACACGTGCGAGAGGATGCATCCCGCAGGCTAGTCGAGTAAAAACACGTGCGAGAGGATGCATCCCGCAGGCTAGTCGAGTAAAAACACGTGCGAGAGCATGCATCCCGCAGGCTAGTCGAGTAAAAACACGTGCGAGAGAATGCATCCCGCAGGCTAGTCGAGTAAAAACACGTGCGAGGTTTTGTGGGATGCGCATGCGCAGGTTTTGTGAGATGCGCATGCGCAGGTTATTTGGGATGCGCATGCGCAGGTTTTTTGGGATGCGCATGGCTAGTTGAGTAAAAACACGTGCGAGAGGATGCATCCCGCAGGCTAGTCGAGCAAAAACACGTGCGAGAGGATGCATCCCGCAGGCTAGTCAAGTAAAAACACGTGCGAGAGGATGCATCCCGCAGGCTAGTCGAGCACAAACACGTGCGAGAGGATGCATCCCGCAGGCTAGTCGAGCAAATACACATGCGAGAGGATGCATCCCGCAGGCTAGTCGAGCAAAAACACGTGCGAGAGGATGCATCCCGCAGGCTAGTCGAGCAAAAACACGTGCGAGAGGATGCATCCCGCAGACTAGTCGATTAAAAACACGTGCGAGAGGATGCTTCCCGCAGGCTAGTCGAGTAAAAACACGTGCGAGAGGATGAATCCTGCAGGCTACTCGAGTAAAAACACGTGCGAGAGGATGCATCCCGCAGGCTAGTCGAGCAAAAACACGTGCGAGAGGATGCATCCCGCAGGCTAGTCGAGCAAAAACACGTGCGAGAGGATGCATCCCGCAGGCTAGTCGAGTAAAAACACGTGCGAGAGGATGCATCCCGCAGGCTAGTCGAGTAAAAACACGTGCGAGAGGATGCATCCCGCAGGCTAGTCGAGTAAAAACACGTGCGAAGTTTTGTGGGATGCGCATGCGCAGGTTTTTTGGGATGCGCATGGCTAGTCGAGTAAAAACACGTGCGAGAGGATGCATCCCGCAGGCTAGTCGAGCAAATACACGTGCGAGAGGATGCATCCCGCAGGCTAGTCGAGTAAAAACACGTGCGAGAGGATGCATCCCGCAGGCTAGTCGAGTAAAAACACGTGCGAGAGGATGCATCCCGCAGGCTAGTCGAGCAAATACACATGCGAGAGGATGCATCCCGCAGGCTAGTCGAGCAAAAACACGTGCGAGAGGATGCATCCCGCAGGCTAGTCGAGCAAAAACACGTGCGAGAGGATGCATCCCGCAGGCTAGTCGAGTAAAAACACGTGCGAGAGGATGCATCCTGCAGGCTAGTCGAGTAAAAGCACGTGCGAGAGGATGCATCCCGCAGGCTAGTCGAGTAAAAACACGTGCGAGAGGATGCATCCCGCAGGCTAGTCGAGTAAAAACACGTGCGAGAGCATGCATCCCGCAGGCTAGTCGAGTAAAAACACGTGCGAGAGAATGCATCCCGCAGGCTAGTCGAGTAAAAACACGTGCGAGGTTTTGTGGGATGCGCATGCGCAGGTTTTGTGAGATGCGCATGCGCAGGTTATTTGGGATGCGCATGCGCAGGTTTTTTGGGATGCGCATGGCTAGTTGAGTAAAAACACGTGCGAGAGGATGCATCCCGCAGGCTAGTCGAGCAAAAACACGTGCGAGAGGATGCATCCCGCAGGCTAGTCAAGTAAAAACACGTGCGAGAGGATGCATCCCGCAGGCTAGTCGAGCACAAACACGTGCGAGAGGATGCATCCCGCAGGCTAGTCGAGCAAATACACATGCGAGAGGATGCATCCCGCAGGCTAGTCGAGCAAAAACACGTGCGAGAGGATGCATCCCGCAGGCTAGTCGAGCAAAAACACGTGCGAGAGGATGCATCCCGCAGACTAGTCGATTAAAAACACGTGCGAGAGGATGCTTCCCGCAGGCTAGTCGAGTAAAAACACGTGCGAGAGGATGAATCCTGCAGGCTACTCGAGTAAAAACACGTGCGAGAGGATGCATCCCGCAGGCTAGTCGAGCAAAAACACGTGCGAGAGGATGCATCCCGCAGGCTAGTCGAGCAAAAACACGTGCGAGAGGATGCATCCCGCAGGCTAGTCGAGTAAAAACACGTGCGAGAGGATGCATCCCGCAGGCTAGTCGAGTAAAAACACGTGCGAGAGGATGCATCCCGCAGGCTAGTCGAGTAAAAACACGTGCGAAGTTTTGTGGGATGCGCATGCGCAGGTTTTTTGGGATGCGCATGGCTAGTCGAGTAAAAACACGTGCGAGAGGATGCATCCCGCAGGCTAGTCGAGCAAAAACACGTGCGAGAGGATGCATCCCGCAGGCTAGTCGAGCAAAAACACGTGCGAGAGGATGCATCCCGCAGGCTAGTCAAGTAAAAACACGTGCGAGAGGATGCATCCCGCAGGCTAGTCGAGCACAAACACGTGCGAGAGGATGCATCCCGCAGGGTAGTCGAGTAAAAACACGTGCGAGAGGATGCATCCCGCAGGCTAGTCGAGTAAAAACACGTGCGAGAGGATGCATCCCGCAGGCTAGTCGAGCAAAAACACGTGCGAGAGGATGCATCCCGCAGGCTAGTCGAGCAAAAACACGTGCGAGAGGATGCATCCTGCAGGCTAGTCGAGTAAAAACACGTGCGGGAGGATGCATCCCGCAGGCTAGTCGAGTAAAAACACGTGCGAGAGGATGCATCCCGCAGGCTAGTCGAGTAAAAACACGTGCGAGAGGATGCATCCCGCAGGCTAGTCGAGTAAAAACACGTGCGAGGTTTTGTGGGATGCGCATGCGCAGGTTTTTTGGGATGCGCATGCGCAGGTTTTTTGGGATGCGCATGCGCAGGTTTTTTGGAATGCGCATGGCTAGTCGAGCAAAAACACGTGCGAGAGGATGCATCCCGCAGGGTAGTCGAGTAAAAACACGTGCGAGAGGATGCATCCCGCAGGCTAGTCGAGTAAAAACACGTGCGAGAGGATGCATCCCGCAGGCTAGTCGAGCAAAAACACGTGCGAGAGGATGCATCCCGCAGGCTAGTCGAGCAAAAACACGTGCGAGAGGATGCATCCCGCAGACTAGTCGAGTAAAAACACGTGCGAGAGGATGCTTCCCGCAGGCTAGTCGAGTAAAAACACGTGCGAGAGGATGCATCCCGCAGGCTAGTCGAGTAAAAACACGTGCGAGAGGATGCATCCCGCAGGCTAGTCGAGTAAAAACACGTGCGAGAGCATGCATCCCGCAGGCTAGTCGAGTAAAAACACGTGCGAGAGAATGCATCCCGCAGGCTAGTCGAGTAAAAACACGTGCGAGGTTTTGTGGGATGCGCATGCGCAGGTTTTGTGAGATGCGCATGCGCAGGTTATTTGGGATGCGCATGCGCAGGTTTTTTGGGATGCGCATGGCTAGTTGAGTAAAAACACGTGCGAGAGGATGCATCCCGCAGGCTAGTCGAGCAAAAACACGTGCGAGAGGATGCATCCCGCAGGCTAGTCAAGTAAAAACACGTGCGAGAGGATGCATCCCGCAGGCTAGTCGAGCACAAACACGTGCGAGAGGATGCATCCCGCAGGCTAGTCGAGCAAATACACATGCGAGAGGATGCATCCCGCAGGCTAGTCGAGCAAAAACACGTGCGAGAGGATGCATCCCGCAGGCTAGTCGAGCAAAAACACGTGCGAGAGGATGCATCCCGCAGACTAGTCGATTAAAAACACGTGCGAGAGGATGCTTCCCGCAGGCTAGTCGAGTAAAAACACGTGCGAGAGGATGAATCCTGCAGGCTACTCGAGTAAAAACACGTGCGAGAGGATGCATCCCGCAGGCTAGTCGAGCAAAAACACGTGCGAGAGGATGCATCCCGCAGGCTAGTCGAGCAAAAACACGTGCGAGAGGATGCATCCCGCAGGCTAGTCGAGTAAAAACACGTGCGAGAGGATGCATCCCGCAGGCTAGTCGAGTAAAAACACGTGCGAGAGGATGCATCCCGCAGGCTAGTCGAGTAAAAACACGTGCGAAGTTTTGTGGGATGCGCATGCGCAGGTTTTTTGGGATGCGCATGGCTAGTCGAGTAAAAACACGTGCGAGAGGATGCATCCCGCAGGCTAGTCGAGCAAATACACGTGCGAGAGGATGCATCCCGCAGGCTAGTCGAGTAAAAACACGTGCGAGAGGATGCATCCCGCAGGCTAGTCGAGTAAAAACACGTGCGAGAGGATGCATCCCGCAGGCTAGTCGAGCAAATACACATGCGAGAGGATGCATCCCGCAGGCTAGTCGAGCAAAAACACGTGCGAGAGGATGCATCCCGCAGGCTAGTCGAGCAAAAACACGTGCGAGAGGATGCATCCCGCAGGCTAGTCGAGTAAAAACACGTGCGAGAGGATGCATCCTGCAGGCTAGTCGAGTAAAAGCACGTGCGAGAGGATGCATCCCGCAGGCTAGTCGAGTAAAAACACGTGCGAGAGGATGCATCCCGCAGGCTAGTCGAGTAAAAACACGTGCGAGAGGATGCATCCCGCAGGCTAGTCGAGTAAAAACACGTGCGAGGTTTTGTGGGATGCGCATGCGCAGGTTTTTTGGGATGCGCATGCGCAGGTTTTTTGGGATGCGCATGGCTAGTCGAGCAAAAACACGTGCGAGAGGATGCATCCCGCAGGGTAGTCGAGTAAAAACACGTGCGAGAGGATGCATCCCGCAGGCTAGTCGAGTAAAAACACGTGCGAGAGGTTGCATCCCGCAGGCTAGTCGAGCAAAAACACGTGCGAGAGGAAGCATCCCGCAGGCTAGTCGAGCAAAAACACGTGCGAGAGGATGCATCCCGCAGACTAGTCGAGTAAAAACACGTGCGAGAGGATGCTTCCCGCAGGCTAGTCGAGTAAAAACACGTGCGAGAGGATGCATCCCGCAGGCTAGTCGAGTAAAAACACGTGCGAGAGGATGCATCCCGCAGGCTAGTCGAGTAAAAACACGTGCGAGAGGATGCATCCCGCAGGCTAGTCGAGTAAAAACACGTGCGAGAGAATGCATCCCGCAGGGTAGTCGAGTAAAAACACGTGCGAGGTTTTGTGGGATGCGCATGCGCAGGTTTTGTGAGATGCGCATGCGCAGGTTATTTGGGATGCGCATGCGCAGGTTTTTTGGGATGCGCATGGCTAGTCGAGTAAAAACACGTGCGAGAGGATGCATCCCGCAGGCTAGTCGAGCAAAAACACGTGCGAGAGGATGCATCCCGCAGGCTAGTCAAGTAAAAACACGTGCGAGAGGATGCATCCCGTAGGCTAGTCGAGCACAAACACGTGCGAGAGGATGCATCCCGCAGGCTAGTCGAGCAAATACACGTGCGAGAGGATGCATCCCGCAGGCTAGTCGAGCAAAAACACGTGCAGGAGGATGCATCCCCAAGGCTAGTCGAGCAAAAACACGTGCGAGAGGATGCATCCCGCAGACTAGTCGAGTAAAAACACGTGCGAGAGGATGCTTCCCGCAGGCTAGTCGAGTAAAAACACGTGCGAGAGGATGCATCCCGCAGGCTAGTCGAGTAAAAACACGTGCGAGGTTTTGTGGGATGCGCATGCGCAGGTTTTTGGGGATGCGCATGCGCAGGTTTTTTGGGATGCGCATGCGCAGGTTTTTTGGGATGCGCATGGCTAGTCGAGCAAAAACACGTGCGAGAGGATGCATCCCGCAGGCTAGTCGAGCAAAAACACGTGCGAGAGGATGCATCCCGCAGGCTAGTCGAGCAAAAACACATGCGAGAGGATGCATCCCGCAGGCTAGTCGAGTAAAAACACGTGCGAGAGGATGCATCCCGCAGGCTAGTCGTGTAAAAACACGTGCGAGAGGATGCATCCCGCAGGCTAGTCGAGTAAAAACACGTGCGAAGTTTTGTGGGATGCGCATGCGCAGGTTTTTTGGGATGCGCATGGCTAGTCGAGCAAAAACACGTGCGAGAGGATGCATCCCGCAGGCTAGTCAAGTATAAACACGTGCGAGAGGATGCATCCCGCAGGCTAGTCGAGCACAAACACGTGCGAGAGGATGCATCCCGCAGGCTAGTTGAGCAAATACACATGCGAGAGGATGCATCCCGCAGGCTAGTCGAGTAAAAACACGTGCGAGAGGATGAATCCTGCAGGCTACTCGAGTAAAAACACGTGCGAGAGGATGCATCCCGCAGGCTAGTCGAGCAAAAACACGTGCGAGAGGATGCATCCCGCAGGCTAGTCGAGCAAAAACACGTGCGAGAGGATGCATCCCGCAGGCTAGTCGAGTAAAAACACGTGCGAGAGGATGCATCCCGCAGGCTAGTCGAGCACAAACACGTGCGAGAGGATGCATCCCGCAGGCTAGTCGAGCAAATACACGTGCGAGAGGATGCATCCCGCGCAAAAACACGTGCGAGAGGATGTATCCCGCAGGCTAGTCGAGCAAAAACCCGTGCGAGAGGATGCATCCCGCAGACTAGTCGAGTAAAAACACGTGCGAGAGGATGCATCCCGCAGGCTAGTCGAGTAAAAAACACGAGCGAGGTTTTTGTGGGATGCGCATGCGCAGGTTTTTTGGGATGCGCATGGCTAGTCGAGCAAAAACACGTGCGAGAGGATGCATCCCGCAGGCTAGTCGAGCAAAAACACGTGCGAGAGGATGCATCCCGCAGGCTAGTCGAGTAAAAACACGTGCGAGAGGTTGCATCCAGCAGGCTAGTCGAGTAAAACACGTGCAAGAGGATGCTTCCCGCAGGCTAGTCGAGTAAAAACACGTGCGAGAGGATGCATCCCGCAGGCTAGTCGAGTCAAAACACGTGCGGGGAGGATGCATCCCGCAGGCTAGTCAAGTAAAAACACGTACGAGAGGATGCATCCCGCAGGCTAGTCGAGCACAAACACGTGCGAGAGGATGCATCCCGCAGGCTAGTCGAGCAAATACACGTGCGAGAGGATGCATCCCGCAGGCTAGTCGAGCAAAAACACGTGGCGAGAGGATGCATCCTGCAGGCTAGTCGAGTAAAAACACGTGCGGGAGGATGCATCCCGCAGGCTAGTCGAGTAAAAACACGTGCGAGAGGATGCATCCCGCAGGCTAGTCGAGTAAAAACACGTGCGAGAGGATGCATCCCGCAGGCTAGTCGAGTAAAAACACGTGCGAGGTTTTGTGGGATGCGCATGCGCAGGTTTTTTGGGATGCGCATGCGCAGGTTTTTTGGGATGCGCATGCGCAGGTTTTTTGAGAATGCGCATGGCTAGTCGAGCAAAAACACGTGCGGAGAGGATGCATCCCGCAGGGTAGTCGAGTAAAAACACGTGCGAGAGGATTGCATCCCGCAGGCTAGTCGAGTAAAAACACGTGCGAGAGGATGCATCCCGCAGGCTAGTCGAGCAAAAACACGTGCGAGAGGATGCATCCCGCAGGCTAGTCGAGCAAAAACACGTGCGAGAGGATGCATCCCGCAGGCTAGTCGAGTAAAAACACGTGCGAGGTTTTGTGGGATGCGCATGCGCAGGTTTTTTGGGATTGCGCATGCGCAGGTTTTTTGGGATGCGCATGCGCAGGTTTTTTGGAATGCGCATGGCTAGTCGAGCAAAAACACGTGCGAGAGGATGCATCCCGCAGGCTAGTCGAGTAAAAAACACGTGCGAGAGGATGCATCCCGCAGGCTAGTCGAGTAAAAACACGTGCGAGAGCATGCATCCCCGCAGGCTAGTCGAGTAAAAACACGTGCGAGAGAATGCATCCACCGCAGGCTAGTCGAGTAAAAACACGTGCGAGGTTTTGTGGGATGCGCATGCGCAGGTTTTGTGAGATGCGCATGCGCAGGTTATTTGGGATGCGCATGCGCAGGTTTTTTGGGATGCGCATGGCTAGTTGAGTAAAACACGTGCGAGAGGATGCATCCCGCAGGCTAGTCGAGCAAAAACACGTGCGAGAGGATGCATCCCGCAGGCTAGTCAAGTAAAAACACGTGCGAGAGGATGCATCCCGCAGGCTAGTCGAGCACAAACACGTGCGAGAGGATGCATCCCGCAGGCTAGTCGAGCAAATACACATGCGAGAGGATGCATCCCGCAGGCTAGTCGAGCAAAAACACGTGCGAGAGGATGCATCCCGCAGGCTAGTCGAGCAAAAACACGTGCGAGAGGATGCATCCCGCAGACTAGTCGATTAAAAACACGTGCGAGAGGATGCTTCCCGCAGGCTAGTCGAGTAAAAACACGTGCGAGAGGATGAATCCTGCAGGCTACTCGAGTAAAAACACGTGCGAGAGGATGCATCCCGCAGGCTAGTCGAGCAAAAACACGTGCGAGAGGATGCATCCCGCAGGCTAGTCGAGCAAAAACACGTGCGAGAGGATGCATCCCGCAGGCTAGTCGAGTAAAAACACGTGCGAGAGGATGCATCCCGCAGGCTAGTCGAGTAAAAACACGTGCGAGAGGATGCATCCCGCAGGCTAGTCGAGTAAAAACACGTGCGAAGTTTTGTGGGATGCGCATGCGCAGGTTTTTTGGGATGCGCATGGCTAGTCGAGTAAAAACACGTGCGAGAGGATGCATCCCGCAGGCTAGTCGAGCAAAAACACGTGCGAGAGGATGCATCCCGCAGGCTAGTCGAGCAAAAACACGTGCGAGAGGATGCATCCCGCAGGCTAGTCAAGTAAAAACACGTGCGAGAGGATGCATCCCGCAGGCTAGTCGAGCACAAACACGTGCGAGAGGATGCATCCCGCAGGGTAGTCGAGTAAAAACACGTGCGAGAGGATGCATCCCGCAGGCTAGTCGAGTAAAAACACGTGCGAGAGGATGCATCCCGCAGGCTAGTCGAGCAAAAACACGTGCGAGAGGATGCATCCCGCAGGCTAGTCGAGCAAAAACACGTGCGAGAGGATGCATCCTGCAGGCTAGTCGAGTAAAAACACGTGCGGGAGGATGCATCCCGCAGGCTAGTCGAGTAAAAACACGTGCGAGAGGATGCATCCCGCAGGCTAGTCGAGTAAAAACACGTGCGAGAGGATGCATCCCGCAGGCTAGTCGAGTAAAAACACGTGCGAGGTTTTGTGGGATGCGCATGCGCAGGTTTTTTGGGATGCGCATGCGCAGGTTTTTTGGGATGCGCATGCGCAGGTTTTTTGGAATGCGCATGGCTAGTCGAGCAAAAACACGTGCGAGAGGATGCATCCCGCAGGCTAGTCGAGCAAAAACACGTGCGAGAGGATGCATCCCGCAGGCTAGTCGAGTAAAAACACGTGCGAGAGGATGCATCCCGCAGGCTAGTCGAGCAAAAACACGTGCGAGAGGATGCATCCCGCAGGCTAGTCGAGCAAAAACACGTGCGAGAGGATGCATCCCGCAGACTAGTCGAGTAAAAACACGTGCGAGAGGATGCTTCCCGCAGGCTAGTCGAGTAAAAACACGTGCGAGAGGATGCATCCCGCAGGCTAGTCGAGTAAAAACACGTGCGAGAGGATGCATCCCGCAGGCTAGTCGAGTAAAAACACGTGCGAGAGCATGCATCCCGCAGGCTAGTCGAGTAAAAACACGTGCGAGAGAATGCATCCCGCAGGCTAGTCGAGTAAAAACACGTGCGAGGTTTTGTGGGATGCGCATGCGCAGGTTTTGTGAGATGCGCATGCGCAGGTTATTTGGGATGCGCATGCGCAGGTTTTTTGGGATGCGCATGGCTAGTTGAGTAAAAACACGTGCGAGAGGATGCATCCCGCAGGCTAGTCGAGCAAAAACACGTGCGAGAGGATGCATCCCGCAGGCTAGTCAAGTAAAAACACGTGCGAGAGGATGCATCCCGCAGGCTAGTCGAGCACAAACACGTGCGAGAGGATGCATCCCGCAGGCTAGTCGAGCAAATACACATGCGAGAGGATGCATCCCGCAGGCTAGTCGAGCAAAAACACGTGCGAGAGGATGCATCCCGCAGGCTAGTCGAGCAAAAACACGTGCGAGAGGATGCATCCCGCAGACTAGTCGATTAAAAACACGTGCGAGAGGATGCTTCCCGCAGGCTAGTCGAGTAAAAACACGTGCGAGAGGATGAATCCTGCAGGCTACTCGAGTAAAAACACGTGCGAGAGGATGCATCCCGCAGGCTAGTCGAGCAAAAACACGTGCGAGAGGATGCATCCCGCAGGCTAGTCGAGCAAAAACACGTGCGAGAGGATGCATCCCGCAGGCTAGTCGAGTAAAAACACGTGCGAGAGGATGCATCCCGCAGGCTAGTCGAGTAAAAACACGTGCGAGAGGATGCATCCCGCAGGCTAGTCGAGTAAAAACACGTGCGAAGTTTTGTGGGATGCGCATGCGCAGGTTTTTTGGGATGCGCATGGCTAGTCGAGTAAAAACACGTGCGAGAGGATGCATCCCGCAGGCTAGTCGAGCAAAAACACGTGCGAGAGGATGCATCCCGCAGGCTAGTCGAGCAAAAACACGTGCGAGAGGATGCATCCCGCAGGCTAGTCAAGTAAAAACACGTGCGAGAGGATGCATCCCGCAGGCTAGTCGAGCACAAACACGTGCGAGAGGATGCATCCCGCAGGGTAGTCGAGTAAAAACACGTGCGAGAGGATGCATCCCGCAGGCTAGTCGAGTAAAAACACGTGCGAGAGGATGCATCCCGCAGGCTAGTCGAGCAAAAACACGTGCGAGAGGATGCATCCCGCAGGCTAGTCGAGCAAAAACACGTGCGAGAGGATGCATCCTGCAGGCTAGTCGAGTAAAAACACGTGCGGGAGGATGCATCCCGCAGGCTAGTCGAGTAAAAACACGTGCGAGAGGATGCATCCCGCAGGCTAGTCGAGTAAAAACACGTGCGAGAGGATGCATCCCGCAGGCTAGTCGAGTAAAAACACGTGCGAGGTTTTGTGGGATGCGCATGCGCAGGTTTTTTGGGATGCGCATGCGCAGGTTTTTTGGGATGCGCATGCGCAGGTTTTTTGGAATGCGCATGGCTAGTCGAGCAAAAACACGTGCGAGAGGATGCATCCCGCAGGGTAGTCGAGTAAAAACACGTGCGAGAGGATGCATCCCGCAGGCTAGTCGAGTAAAAACACGTGCGAGAGGATGCATCCCGCAGGCTAGTCGAGCAAAAACACGTGCGAGAGGATGCATCCCGCAGGCTAGTCGAGCAAAAACACGTGCGAGAGGATGCATCCCGCAGACTAGTCGAGTAAAAACACGTGCGAGAGGATGCTTCCCGCAGGCTAGTCGAGTAAAAACACGTGCGAGAGGATGCATCCCGCAGGCTAGTCGAGTAAAAACACGTGCGAGAGGATGCATCCCGCAGGCTAGTCGAGTAAAAACACGTGCGAGAGCATGCATCCCGCAGGCTAGTCGAGTAAAAACACGTGCGAGAGAATGCATCCCGCAGGCTAGTCGAGTAAAAACACGTGCGAGGTTTTGTGGGATGCGCATGCGCAGGTTTTGTGAGATGCGCATGCGCAGGTTATTTGGGATGCGCATGCGCAGGTTTTTTGGGATGCGCATGGCTAGTTGAGTAAAAACACGTGCGAGAGGATGCATCCCGCAGGCTAGTCGAGCAAAAACACGTGCGAGAGGATGCATCCCGCAGGCTAGTCAAGTAAAAACACGTGCGAGAGGATGCATCCCGCAGGCTAGTCGAGCACAAACACGTGCGAGAGGATGCATCCCGCAGGCTAGTCGAGCAAATACACATGCGAGAGGATGCATCCCGCAGGCTAGTCGAGCAAAAACACGTGCGAGAGGATGCATCCCGCAGGCTAGTCGAGCAAAAACACGTGCGAGAGGATGCATCCCGCAGACTAGTCGATTAAAAACACGTGCGAGAGGATGCTTCCCGCAGGCTAGTCGAGTAAAAACACGTGCGAGAGGATGAATCCTGCAGGCTACTCGAGTAAAAACACGTGCGAGAGGATGCATCCCGCAGGCTAGTCGAGCAAAAACACGTGCGAGAGGATGCATCCCGCAGGCTAGTCGAGCAAAAACACGTGCGAGAGGATGCATCCCGCAGGCTAGTCGAGTAAAAACACGTGCGAGAGGATGCATCCCGCAGGCTAGTCGAGTAAAAACACGTGCGAGAGGATGCATCCCGCAGGCTAGTCGAGTAAAAACACGTGCGAAGTTTTGTGGGATGCGCATGCGCAGGTTTTTTGGGATGCGCATGGCTAGTCGAGTAAAAACACGTGCGAGAGGATGCATCCCGCAGGCTAGTCGAGCAAAAACACGTGCGAGAGGATGCATCCCGCAGGCTAGTCGAGCAAAAACACGTGCGAGAGGATGCATCCCGCAGGCTAGTCAAGTAAAAACACGTGCGAGAGGATGCATCCCGCAGGCTAGTCGAGCACAAACACGTGCGAGAGGATGCATCCCGCAGGCTAGTCGAGCAAATACACGTGCGAGAGGATGCATCCCGCAGGCTAGTCGAGCAAAAACACGTGCGAGAGGATGCATCCCGCAGGCTAGTCGAGCAAAAACACGTGCGAGAGGATGCATCCCGCAGGCTAGTCGAGTAAAAACACGTGCGAGAGGATGCTTCCCGCAGGCTAGTCGAGTAAAAACACGTGCGAGAGGATGCATCCCGCAGGCTAGTCGAGTAAAAACACGTGCGAGAGGATGCATCCCGCAGGCTAGTCGAGCAAAAACACGTGCGAGAGGATGCATCCCGCAGGCTAGTCGAGCAAAAACACGTGCGAGAGGATGCATCCCGCAGGCTAGTCAAGTAAAAACACGTGCGAGAGGATGCATCCCGCAGGCTAGTCGAGTAAAAACACGTGCGAGGTTTTGTGGGATGCGCATGCGCAGGTTTTTTGGGATGCGCATGCGCAGGTTTTTTGGGATGCGCATGGCTAGTCGAGCAAAAACACGTGCGAGAGGATGCATCCCGCAGGGTAGTCGAGTAAAAACACGTGCGAGAGGATGCATCCCGCAGGCTAGTCGAGTAAAAACACGTGCGAGAGGATGCATCCCGCAGGCTAGTCGAGCACAAACACGTGCGAGAGGATGCATCCCGCAGGCTAGTCGAGCAAATACACGTGCGAGAGGATGCATCCCGCAGGCTAGTCGAGCAAAAACACGTGCGAGAGGATGTATCCCGCAGGCTAGTCGAGCAAAAACCCGTGCGAGAGGATGCATCCCGCAGACTAGTCGAGTAAAAACACGTGCGAGAGGATGCATCCCGCAGGCTAGTAGAGTAAAAACACGAGCGAGGTTTTGTGGGATGCGCATGCGCAGGTTTTTTGGGATGCGCATGGCTAGTCGAGCAAAAACACGTGCGAGAGGATGCATCCCGCAGGCTAGTCGAGCAAAAACACGTGCGAGAGGATGCATCCCGCAGGCTAGTCGAGTAAAAACACGTGCGAGAGGTTGCATCCCGCAGGCTAGTCGAGTAAAAACACGTGCAAGAGGATGCTTCCCGCAGGCTAGTCGAGTAAAAACACGTGCGAGAGGATGCATCCCGCAGGCTAGTCGAGTAAAAACACGTGCGGGAGGATGCATCCCGCAGGCTAGTCAAGTAAAAACACGTACGAGAGGATGCATCCCGCAGGCTAGTCGAGCACAAACACGTGCGAGAGGATGCATCCCGCAGGCTAGTCGAGCAAATACACGTGCGAGAGGATGCATCCCGCAGGCTAGTCGACCAAAAACACGTGCGAGAGGATGCATCCCGCAGGCTAGTCGAGCAAAAACACGTGCGAGAGGATGCATCCCGCAGGCTAGTCGAGTAAAAACACGTGCGAGAGGATGCATCCTGCAGGCTAGTCGAGTAAAAACACGTGCGAGAGGATGCATCCCGCAGGCTAGTCGAGTAAAAACACGTGCGAGAGGATGCATCCCGCAGGCTAGTCGAGTAAAAACACGTGCGAGAGGATGCATCCCGCAGGCTAGTCGAGTAAAAACACGTGCGAGGTTTTGTGGGATGCGCATGCGCAGGTTTTTTGGGATGCGCATGGCTAGTCGAGCAAAAACACGTGCGAGAGGATGCATCCCGCAGGGTAGTCGAGTAAAAACACGTGCGAGAGGATGCATCCCGCAGGCTAGTCGAGTAAAAACACGTGCGAGAGGATGCATCCCGCAGGCTAGTCGAGCAAAAACACGTGCGAGAGGATGCATCCCGCAGGCTAGTCGAGCAAAAACACGTGCGAGAGGATGCATCCCGCAGGCTAGTCGAGTAAAAACACGTGCGAGGATTTGTGGGATGCGCATGCGCAGGTTTTGTGGGATGCGCATGCGCAGGTTTTTTGGGATGCGCATGCGCAGGTTTTTTGGGATGCGCATGGCTAGTCAAGTAAAAACACGTACGAGAGGATGCATCCCGCAGGCTAGTCGAGTAAAAACACGTGCGAGAGGATGCATCCCGCAGGCTAGTCGAGTAAAAACACGTGCGGGAGGATGCATCCCGCAGGCTAGTCAAGTAAAAACACGTACGAGAGGAAGCATCCCGCAGGCTAGTCGAGCACAAACACGTGCGAGAGGATGCATCCCGCAGGCTAGTCGAGCAAATACACGTGCGAGAGGATGCATCCCGCAGGCTAGTCGAGCAAAAACACGTGCGAGAGGATGCATCCCGCAGGCTAGTCGAGCAAAAACACGTGCGAGAGGATGCATCCCGCAGGCTAGTCGAGTAAAAACACGTGCGAGAGGATGCATCCTGCAGGCTAGTCGAGTAAAAACACGTGCGAGAGGATGCATACCGCAGGCTAGTCGAGTAAAAACACGTGCGAGAGGATGCATCCCGCAGGCTAGTCGAGTAAAAACACGTGCGAGAGGATGCATCCCGCAGGCTAGTCGAGTAAAAACACGTGCGAGGTTTTGTGGGATGCGCATGCGCAGGTTTTTTGGGATGCGCATGCGCAGGTTTTTTGGGATGCGCATGGCTAGTCGAGCAAAAACACGTGCGAGAGGATGCATCCCGCAGGGTAGTCGAGTAAAAACACGTGCGAGAGGATGCATCCCGCAGGCTAGTCGAGTAAAAACACGTGCGAGAGGATGCATCCCGCAGGCTAGTCGAGCAAAAACACGTGCAAGAGGATGCATCCCGCAGGCTAGTCGAGCAAAAACACGTGCGAGAGGATGCATCCCGCAGACTAGTCGAGTAAAAACACGTGCGAGAGGATGCTTCCCGCAGGCTAGTCGAGTAAAAACACGTGCGAGAGGATGCATCCCGCAGGCTAGTCCAGTAAAAACACGTGCGAGAGGATGCATCCCGCAGGCTAGTCGAGTAAAAACACGTGCGAGAGCATGCATCCCGCAGGCTAGTCGAGTAAAAACACGTGCGAGAGAATGCATCCCGCAGGCTAGTCGAGTAAAAACACGTGCGAGGTTTTGTGGGATGCGCATGCGCAGGTTTTGTGAGATGCGCATGCGCAGGTTATTTGGGATGCGCATGCGCAGGTTTTTTGGGATGCGCATGGCTAGTCGAGCAAAAACACGTGCGAGAGGATGCATCCCGCAGACTAGTCGAGTAAAAACACGTGCGAGAGGATGCTTCCCGCACGCTAGTCGAGTAAAAACACGTGCGAGAGGATGCATCCCGCAGGCTAGTCGAGCAAAAACACGTGCGAGAGGATGCATCCCGCAGGCTAGTCGAGCAAAAACACGTGCGAGAGGATGCACCCCGCAGGCTAGTCAAGTAAAAACACGTACGAGAGGATGCATCCCGCAGGCTAGTCGAGCACAAACACGTGCGAGAGGATGCATCCCGCAGGCTAGTCGAGCAAATACACGTGCGAGAGGATGCATCCCGCAGGCTAGTCGAGCAAAAACACGTGCGAGAGGATGCATCCCGCAGGCTAGTCGAGCAAAAACACGTGCGAGAGGATGCATCCCGCAGGCTAGTCGAGTAAAAACACGTGCGAGAGGATGCATCCTGCAGGCTAGTCGAGTAAAAACACGTGCGAGAGGATGCATCCCGCAGGCTAGTCGAGTAAAAACACGTGCGAGAGGATGCATCCCGCAGGCTAGTCGAGTAAAAACACGTGCGAGAGGATGCATCCCGCAGGCTAGTCGAGTAAAAACACGTGCGAGGTTTTGTGGGATGCGCATGCGCAGGTTTTTTGGGATGCGCATACGCAGGTTTTTTGGGATGCGCATGGCTAGTCGAGCAAAAACACGTGCGAGAGGATGCATCCCGCAGGGTAGTCGAGTAAAAACACGTGCGAGAGGATGCATCCCGCAGGCTAGTCGAGTAAAAACACGTGCGAGAGGATGCATCCCGCAGGCTAGTCGAGCAAAAACACGTGCGAGAGGATGCATCCCGCAGGCTAGTCGAGCAAAAACACGTGCGAGAGGATGCATCCCGCAGACTAGTCGAGTAAAAACACGTGCGAGAGGATGCTTCCCGCAGGCTAGTCGAGTAAAAACACGTGCGAGAGGATGCATCCCGCAGGCTAGTCGAGTAAAAACACGTGCGAGAGGATGCATCCCGCAGGCTAGTCGAGTAAAAACACGTGCGAGAGGATGCATCCCGCAGGCTAGTCGAGTAAAAACACGTGCGAGAGAATGCATCCCGCAGGGTAGTCGAGTAAAAACACGTGCGAGGTTTTGTGGGATGCGCATGCGCAGGTTTTGTGAGATGCGCATGCGCAGGTTTTTTGGGATGCGCATGGCTAGTCGAGTAAAAACACGTGCGAGAGGATGCATCCCGCAGGCTAGTCGAGCAAAAACACGTGCGAGAGAATGCATCCCGCAGGCTAGTCAAGTAAAAACACGTGCGAGAGGATGCATCCCGTAGGCTAGTCGAGCACAAACACGTGCGAGAGGATGCATCCCGCAGGCTAGTCAAGTAAAAACACGTGCGAGAGGATGCATCCCGTAGGCTAGTCGAGCACAAACACGTGCGAGAGGATGTATCCCGCAGGCTAGTCGAGCAAATACACGTGCGAGAGGATGCATCCCGCAGGCTAGTCGAGCAAAAACACGTGCGAGAGGATGCATCCCGCAGGCTAGTCGAGCAAAAACACGTGCGAGAGGATGCATCCCGCAGACTAGTCGAGTAAAAACACGTGCGAGAGGATGCTTCCCGCACGCTAGTCGAGTAAAAACACGTGCGAGAGGATGCATCCCGCAGGCTAGTCGAGCAAAAACACGTGCGAGAGGATGCATCCCGCAGGCTAGTCGAGCAAAAACACGTGCGAGAGGATGCACCCCGCAGGCTAGTCAAGTAAAAACACGTACGAGAGGATGCATCCCGCAGGCTAGTCGAGCACAAACACGTGCGAGAGGATGCATCCCGCAGGCTAGTCGAGCAAATACACGTGCGAGAGGATGCATCCCGCAGGCTAGTCGAGCAAAAACACGTGCGAGAGGATGCATCCCGCAGGCTAGTCGAGCAAAAACACGTGCGAGAGGATGCATCCCGCAGGCTAGTCGAGTAAAAACACGTGCGAGAGGATGCATCCTGCAGGCTAGTCGAGTAAAAACACGTGCGAGAGGATGCATCCCCGCAGGCTAGTCGAGTAAAAAACACGTGCGAGAGGATGCATCCCGCAGGCTAGTCGAGTAAAAACCACGTGCGAGAGGATGCATCCCGCAGGCTAGTCGAGTAAAAACACGTGCGAGGTTTTGTGGGATGCGCATGCGCAGGTTTTTTTGGGATGCGCATACGCAGGTTATTATGGGATGCGCATGGCTAGTCGAGCAAAAACACGTGCGAGAGGATGCATCCGCAGGGTAGTCGAGTAAAAACACGTGCGAGAGGATGCATCCCGCAGGCTACTAGTCGAGTAAAAACACGTGCGAGAGGATGCATCCCGCAGGCTAGTCGAGCAAAAACACGTGCGAGAGGATGCATCCCGCAAGCTAGTCGAGCAAAAACACGTGCGAGAGGATGCATCCCGCAGACTAGGTCGAGTAAAAACACGTGCGAGAGGATGCTTCCCGCAGGCTAGTCGAGTAAAAAACACGTGCGAGGAGGATGCATCCCGCAGGCTAGTCGAGTAAAAACACGTGCGAGAGGATGCATCCCGCAGGCTAGTCGAGTAAAAACACGTGCGAGAGGATGCATCCCGCAGGCTAGTCGAGTAAAAACACGTGCGAGAGAATGCATCCCGCAGGGTAGTCGAGTAAAAACACGTGCGAGAGAAATGCATCCCGCAGGGTAGTCGAGTAAAAACACGTGCGAGGTTTTGTGGATGCGCATGCGCAGGTTTTGTGAGATGCGCATGCGCAGGTTTTTTGGGATGCGCATGGCTAGTCGAGTAAAAACACGTGCGAGAGGATGCATCCCGCAGGCTAGTCGAGCAAAAACACGTGTGAGAGAATGCATCCCGCAGGCTAGTCAAGTAAAAACACGTGCGAGAGGATGCATCCCGTAGGCTAGTCGAGCACAAAACACGTGCGAGAGGATGCATCCCGCAGGCTAGTCAAGTAAAAACACGTGCGAGAGGATGCATCCCGTAGGCTAGTCGAGCACAAACACGTGCGAGAGGATGTATCCCGCAGGCTAGTCGAGCAAATACACGTGCGAGAGGATGCATCCCGCAGGCTAGTCGAGCAAAAACACGTGCGAGAGGATGCATCCCGCAGGCTAGTCGAGCAAAAACACGTGCGAGAGGATGCATCCTGCAGGCTAGTCGAGTAAAAACACGTGCGGGAGGATGCATCCCGCAGGCTAGTCGAGTAAAAACACGTGCGAGAGGATGCATCCCGCAGGCTAGTCGAGTAAAAACACGTGGCGAGAGGATGCATCCCGCAGGCTAGTCGAGTAAAAACACGTGCGAGGTTTTGTGGGATGCGCATGGCGCAGGTTTTTTGGGATGCGCATGCGCAGGTTTTTTGGGATGCGCATGCGCAGGTTTTTTGGAATGCGCATGGCTAGTCGAGCAAAAACACGTGCGAGAGGATGCATCCCGCAGGGTAGTCGAGTAAAAACACGTGCGAGAGGATGCATCCCGCAGGCTAGTCGAGTAAAAACACGTGCGAGAGGATGCATCCCGCAGGCTAGTCGAGCAAAAACACGTGCGAGAGGATGCATCCCGCAGGCTAGTCGAGCAAAAACACGTGCGAGAGGATGCATCCCGCAGACTAGTCGAGTAAAAACACGTGCGAGAGGATGCTTCCCGCAGGCTAGTCGAGTAAAAACACGTGCGAGAGGATGCATCCCGCAGGCTAGTCGAGTAAAAACACGTGCGAGAGGATGCATCCCGCAGGCTAGTCGAGTAAAAACACGTGCGAGAGCATGCATCCCGCAGGCTAGTCGAGTAAAACACGTGCGAGAGAATGCATCCCGCAGGCTAGTCGAGTAAAAACACGTGCGAGGTTTTGTGGGATGCGCATGCGCAGGTTTTGTGAGATGCGCATGCGCAGGTTATTTGGGATGCGCATGCGCAGGTTTTTTGGGATGCGCATGGCTAGTTGAGTAAAAACACGTTGCGAGAGGATGCATCCCGCAGGCTAGTCGAGCAAAAACACGTGCGAGAGGATGCATCCGCAGGCTAGTCAAGTAAAAACACGTGCGAGAGGATGCATCCCGCAGGCTAGTCGAGCACAAACACGTGCGAGAGGATGCATCCCGCAGGCTAGTCGAGCAAATACACATGCGAGAGGATGCATCCCGCAGGCTAGTCGAGCAAAAACACGTGCGAGAGGATGCATCCCGCAGGCTAGTCCGAGCAAAAACACGTGCGAGAGGATGCATCCCGCAGACTAGTCGATTAAAAACACGTGCGAGAGGATGCTTCCCGCAGGCTAGTCGAGTAAAAACACGTGCGAGAGGATGAATCCTGCAGGCTACTCGAGTAAAAAACACGTGCGAGAGGATGCATCCCGCAGGCTAGTCCGAGCAAAAAACACGTGCGAGAGGATGCAATCCCGCAGGCTAGTCGAGCAAAAACACGTGCGAGAGGATGCATCCCGCAGGCTAGTCGAGTAAAAACACGTGCGAGAGGATGCATCCCGCAGGCTAGTCGAGTAAAAACACGTGCGAGAGGATGCATCCCGCAGGCTAGTCGAGTAAAAACACGTGCGAAGTTTGTGGATGCGCATGCGCAGGTTTTTGGGATGCGCATGGCTAGTCGAGTAAAAACACGTGCGAGAGGATGCATCCCGCAGGCTAGTCGAGCAAAAACACGTGCGAGAGGATGCATCCCGCAGGCTAGTCGAGCAAAAACACGTGCGAGAGGATGCATCCCGCAGGCTAGTCAAGTAAAAACACGTGCGAGAGGATGCATCCCGCAGGCTAGTCGAGCACAAACACGTGCGAGAGGATGCATCCCGCAGGCTAGTCGAGCAAATACACGTGCGAGAGGATGCATCCCGCAGGCTAGTCGAGCAAAAACACGTGCGAGAGGATGCATCCCGCAGGCTAGTCGAGCAAAAACACGTGCGAGAGGATGCATCCCCGCAGGCTAGTCGAGTAAAAACACGTGCGAGAGGATGCTTCCCGCAGGCTAGTCGAGTAAAAACACGTGCGAGAGGATGCATCCCGCAGGCTAGTCGAGTAAAAACACGTGCGAGAGGATGCATCCCGCAAGGCTAGTCGAGCAAAAACACGTGCGAGAGGATGCATCCCGCAGGCTAGTCGAGCAAAAACACGTGCGAGAGGATGCATCCCGCAGGCTAGTCAAGTAAAAACACGTGCGAGAGGATGCATCCCGGCAGGCTAGTCGAGTAAAAACACGTGCGAGGTTTTGTGGGATGCGCATGCGCAGGTTTTTGGGATGCGCATGCGCAGGTTTTTTGGGGATGCGCATGGCTAGTCGAGCAAAAACACGTGCGAGAGGATGCATCCCGCAGGGTAGTCGAGTAAAAACACGTGCGAGAGGATGCATCCCGCAGGCTAGTCGAGTAAAAACACGTGCGAGAGGATGCATCCCGCAGGCTAGTCGAGCACAAACACGTGCGAGAGAGGATGCATCCCGCAGGCTAGTCGAGCAAATACACGTGCGAGAGGATGCATCCCGCAGGCTAGTCGAGCAAAAAACACGTGCGAGAGGATGTATCCCGCAGGCTAGTCGAGCAAAAAACCCGTGCGAGAGGATGCCATCCGCGCAGACTAGTCGAGTAAAAAACACGTGCGAGAGGATGCATCCCGCAGGCTAGTAGAGTAAAAACACGAGCGAGGTTTTGTGGGATTGCGCATGCGCAGGTTTTTTTGGGATGCGCATGGCTAGTCGAGCAAAAACACGTGCGAGAGGATGCATCCCGCAGGCTAGTCGAGCAAAAACACGTGCGAGAGGATGCATCCCGCAGGCTAGTCGAGTAAAAACACGTGCGAGAGGTTGCATCCCGCAGGCTAGTCGAGTAAAAACACGTGCAAGAGGATGCTTCCGCCAGGCTAGTCGAGTAAAAACACGTGCGAGAGGATGCATCCCGCAGGCTAGTCGAGTAAAAACACGTGCGGGAGGATGCATCCCGCAGGCTAGTCAAGTAAAAACACGTACGAGAGGATGCATCCCGCAGGCTAGTCGAGCACAAACACGTGCGAGAGGATGCATCCCGCAGGCTAGTCGAGCAAATACACGTGCGAGAGGATGCATCCCGCAGGCTAGTCGACCAAAAACACGTGCGAGAGGATGCATCCCGCAGGCTAGTCGAGCAAAAAACACGTGCGAGAGGATGCATCCCGCAGGCTAGTCGAGTAAAAACACGTGCGAGAGGATGCATCCTGCAGGCTAGTCGAGTAAAAACACGTGCGAGAGGATGCATCCGCAGGCTAGTCGAGTAAAAACACGTTGCGAGAGGATGCATCCCGCAGGCTAGTCGAGTAAAAAACACGTGCGAGAGGATGCATCCCGCAGGCTAGTCGAGTAAAAACACGTGCGAGGTTTTGTGGGATGCGCATGCGCAGGTTTTTTTGGGATGCGCATGGGCTAGTCGAGCAAAAACACGTGCGAGAGGATGCATCCCGCAGGGTAGTCGAGTAAAAACACGTGCGAGAGGATGCATCCCGCAGGCTAGTCGAGTAAAAACACGTGCGAGAGGATGCATCCCGCAGGCTAGTCGAGCAAAAAACACGTGCGAGAGGATGCATCCCGCAGGCTAGTCGAGCAAAAACACGTGCGAGAGGATGCATCCCGCAGGCTAGTCGAGTAAAAACACGTGCGAGGATTTGTGGGATTGCGCCATGCGCAGGTTTTGTGGGATGCGCATGCGCAGGTGTTTTTGGGATGCGCATGCGCAGGTTTTTTGGGATGCGCATGGCTAGTCAAGTAAAACACGTACGAGAGGATGCATCCCGCAGGCTAGTCGAGTAAAAACACGTGCGAGAGGATGCATCCCGCAGGCTAGTCGAGTAAAAACACGTGCGGGAGGATGCATCCGCAGGCTAGTCAAGTAAAAACCACGTACGAGAGGAAGCATCCCGCAGGCTAGTCGAGCACAAACACGTGCGAGAGGATGCATCCCGCAGGCTAGTCGAGCAAATACACGTGCGAGAGGATGCATCCCGCAGGCTAGTCGAGCAAAAAACACGTGCGAGAGGATGCATCCCGCAGGCTAGTCGAGCAAAAACACGTGCGAGAGGATGCATCCCGCAGGCTAGTCGAGTATAAAAACACGTGCGAGAGGATGCATCCTGCAGGCTAGTCGAGTAAAAAACACGTGCGAGAGGATGCATACCGCAGGCTAGTCGAGTAAAAACACGTGCGAGAGGATGCATCCGCAGGCTAGTCGAGTAAAAACACGTGCGAGAGGATGCATCCCGCAGGCTAGTCGAGTAAAAACACGTGCGAGGTTTTGTGGGATGCGCATGCGCAGGTTTTTTGGGATGCGCATGCGCAGGTTTTTTGGGATGCGCATGGCTAGTCGAGCAAAAACACGTGCGAGAGGATGCATCCCGCAGGGTAGTCGAGTAAAAACACGTGCGAGAGGATGCATCCCGCAGGCTAGTCGAGTAAAAACACGTGCGAGAGGATGCATCCCGCAGGCTAGTCGAGCAAAAACACGTGCAAGAGGATGCATCCCGCAGGCTAGTCGAGCAAAAACACGTGCGAGAGGATGCATCCCGCAGACTAGTCGAGTAAAAACACGTGCGAGAGGATGCTTCCCGCAGGCTAGTCGAGTAAAAACACGTGCGAGAGGATGCATCCCGCAGGCTAGTCCAGTAAAAACACGTGCGAGAGATGCATCCCGCAGGCTAGTCGAGTAAAAACACGTGCGAGAGCATGCATCCCGCAGGCTAGTCGAGTAAAAACACGTGCGAGAGAATGCATCCCGCAGGCTAGTCGAGTAAAAACACGTGCGAGGTTTTGTGGGATGCGCATGCGCAGGTTTTGTGAGATGCGCATGCGCAGGTTATTTGGGATGCGCATGCGCAGGTTTTTTGGGATGTGCGCATGGCTAGTCGAGCAAAACACGTGCGAGAGGATGCATCCCGCAGACTAGTCGAGTAAAAACACGTGCGAGAGGATGCTTCCCGCACGCTAGTCGAGTATAAAAACACGTGCGAGAGGATGCATCCCGCAGGCTAGTCGAGCAAAAACACAGTGCGAGAGGATTGCATCCCGCAGGCTAGTCGAGCAAAAACACGTGCGAGAGGATGCACCCCGCAGGCTAGTCAAGTAAAAACACGTACGAGAGGATGCATCCCGCAGGCTAGTCGAGCACAAACACGTGCGAGAGGATGCATCCCGCAGGCTAGTCGAGCAAATACACGTGCGAGAGGATGCATCCCGCAGGCTAGTCGAGCAAAAACACCGTGCGAGAGGATGCATCCCGCAGGCTAGTCGAGCAAAAAACACGTGCGAGAGGATGCATCCCGCAGGCTAGTCGAGTAAAAACACGTGCGAGAGGATGCATCCTGCAGGCTAGTCGAGTAAAAACACGTGCGAGAGGATGCATCCCGCAGGCTAGTCGAGTAAAAACACGTGCGAGAGGATGCATCCCGCAGGCTAGTCGAGTAAAAACACGTGCGAGAGGATGCATCCCGCAGGCTAGTCGAGTAAAAAACACCGTTGCGAGGTTTTGTGGGATGCGCATGCGCAGGTTTTTTTGGGATGCGCATACGCAGGTTTTTTTGGGATGCGCATGGCTAGTCGAGACAAAAACACGTGCGAGATGATGCATCCCGCAGGGTAGTCGAGTAAAAAACACG